>NC_064618.1:147308713-147614130 GCF_023898315.1 Schistocerca nitens
CAAACGAAAAAAATGTAGTATCCTATGACTATTATATCAATGAATCACTGTTGGAATCGGGCAACACATACAAATACCTGGGAGTAACAATTTGTAGGGATATGAAATGGAATAATCACATAGGTTGAGTCGTGGGTAAAGCAGGTTGTAGATTTCGATTTATTGGTAGGACACTGAGGAAGTGCAATCAGTCTACAAAAGAGACTGCTTACAAATGACCAGTTGCAGAATATTGCTCAAGTGTGTGGGACACATGCCAGATGGGAGGTTTGTTGGGATATGAGCTGTTTCCTCGTAAGAAAGGTATAGAAGGGGTGTTTTGGAGTTGTGAAAAGACTAATCATAGAATTAGTTGCAGCATTCGAAAAATTCTTAGTTTAAGGAAAGTAAGTTAAGTCCTACAAAAAAATCTGGAATTAAGTTTTCTCTAGGTGAAAACGGGCAGACATTTTTTAATTGTTGATGAACTGAAATTGTGTGAGAAGACAGTTGTAGACTCCAGAAGCTTCTGGAGAAAAAGTGTGTATTGAAATGGATTTCAAAGAAAGTGAGAAACTTGGTGAAGACATAGTCATTGTGGAGACCAGTGAGGCTATGTTCAGAACAAGAAAATCTGGTAGGGACAATCAAGAAACGGGAAGGTGAGTTTTCAGAGGACTCCAAAGAGGAAGCCACAAGTGTTTCTCTAAAGTTGTTCCCAGACGTAAAAAGGTGATGCTCAGTATCATCAAAGAGTACATGCTTTTGAGAATGATAGTATAACAGCATGGTAAAAAATATCTCTTTGAAGGCCGTACAGTCCTGAATAGTATGCCAATGAGACAAAATCACTGTCAACATTGAGGAAGTCATTCTGTAGACGGGGTTTTTCAGAATAACATTATTTTCTTAGGCCAGTGAAAGATGTTCATGAGAGTTGAAAACATAGTTTAAGAGTCAGTAAGGGTAAAACAGCCCACTCTACACGCTCTCATTTTATGCCTATGCACATATAGTATAAGTCAAATCAGCTACACTGGCATGACACAGCAGTGAATAAACCTCTCCACCTGCTGTGGCGGAGCACTTGTTCTTTGGATATTGCGGCTTGGCAGTCCCTTGAAGGTCAAGGAAGAGCGGCACACTCAAGAATCTAAATGAGCAGAAAGAAATGAAATAGCTTATTAACAACTGGAACTCACTTTTGATCACTGTCATAGTAAGACACAGGCCTGTATCAAATACTCTGTCATGCACTGCAAGAACTGTTTACCTATCATTGTAATTGAAGCTGTGTTTCAAAAAGAGTGGGTACAAAATACAGAAGAATTATTGCTAAGCTGTTTTCATCATTTACTAGCTTGGACAGGTTACATCTCTCTTCCAGCACCTATACATTGCAACAAAGCAAACAAGTATGAGAGAACATTCATATGGTACTGCGTAGCAGGACCTTAAGGTCAAGAATGGCAGCTCGAAATTGCTTATGAGGTTAATTGATATACACATAGAATTAACTACATGTGCTTTTAAATACAGGAACAAACAGTCGACATTTATGATTATTTATTTTAGCAACGATTGTCACACCAGTGCTGCAAGTTTCTCAGTTGCAAACGTCATTGCCCGATATGGTAAATCTTTTGACGACGGGAAACTTTTGAAGGAAGCCTGGTTAGCATGTGACCCATCTCTTTTAAAGATTTTGAAAGAAAAGGTAAGATAACTGAGCACATTAAAGATATTCCTTTATCTAGAAACACAATAAAAGACAGAATGCTAAAACCAGTGAAGAATGTAAAGCACAACTCTCTTTAGATTTCGTTGTGCCTTGACGAAAGAACTACCCTTTTAGTTGCGTTTGATCGATGTTATAAAATGAGATGAAAGAAGACTTGATTGCGAGAATATCGTTACACAAAAACAACTAAGCGAACAGATATTTGCATGGCTGATAAAAATTCTCTTCTGCAAAATAAACAGAATTAAGTAAAATTGTTACAATAACGACTGATAGTGCTCCCAGTATAGCGGACAAATGCTGGACATTCTATTCTTGAGTTGTACTGCATCGTACATCAACAAGCCTTGTGAGGAATGGGTAGTTCCGCAATATAATAACTGTAGTCACAAAAATATCGTTGCAAGCTTCTTATAAAAGTAAGTTTGAAGCGTTGTTAGATGAGGTCAACTTGGTGAGTAATTGCTTACTGATGTGTAACAATGGGCCATAAGAATAAAGTGAAGCAAATGCTTTTTCTTCGAATTTCGAAACTAAAGCTTCGGAATTTATGAATAAAGTGTGAAGCAAGAGCTTTTGCTTGTGGGAACAAAAAGAACAATGAAAACTTTTGCTTTCCCCTTGAGCTCTTGCTACGGTATAGATGAACTGTAAGAATAAAGAGAAAGCTCTGACTTCATTCTGGAAGCAATTGCTTGTAAAACTTGAAGGCTGGTCAGTAGCAGGCTCACGTTTGCCGAGTGCAGATATCGCTCAAATAGCAGCACGTTTACGCCGCGAAAAATGCTACAGACCACGTCGATGTCCACCTGGAGAGCATTATAAATCTCTGTATCGTTTCAACAAAGAAAATGTTGGGTGGATTTCAAAGCATTTTCTGACAGAGACAGGGGAAAGAAGAGATAGAGCACTATCGTCTGAACAGAAGATGAAGATCTTCCTTCGGTATGTAGCTGATCCAGGATGCCAGTCTGGAATAGCAGAAGAAATGAGAATTCATCAGACTACAGTGACTAAAACAGTGAGTTGTTTTTCTAAAAAGATAATGGAAAAAGCTGATTTGTGGATCAAGTTTCCGTCATCAACACATGATATTACTGTGGCTAAAAATGAGTGTCTACAAAAATGTAAATTTCCAAGTGCTATTGGTGTAATTGACTGTTCACATGTGCGAATTCCAAAATCTGTGCAGTTTGGCGACGAATATATCAACAGAAAGGGTTTTGCTAGTATAAATGTGCAGGCTACATGCAATGTGAATGAACAGTACACTAGTGTTGAGGCTAGCTGGTCCGGGTCAGTACATGACAATCGAATATGGAGAAATTCAAGTGTCTGGAAAGTGCCGAGAGAATGTAAGAACACTGTTCTTTTCGGTGATAAAAGGTATGGCCTAGAGCCCTGGCTGGTGACCCCTTTTCGTAAGTCATTCAATAACCTTTTAAAAAAAGAAAGAGTTGTGACAGAGCGTTGCTTTGGTCAGCTGAAGAAGGGGTTTCCTATTTTGCAGTATATGTGTAGAGTTGCCTTACCAAATGTTCCAACAATAATAGCTTGGTGCTTTACACTGCATAATGTTGCGAAACATCTACAAGATGAAGATTTTGAAGACACGGCACAGGATTTACATGAAGATGGTGATAATGAGGAGGAGGAGCCTTTAACTAAAGCGGATATTCTTCGGAGAGGACGTCAAAGACGACAAGAAATTGCAGCTGTAATACAAAATGTAGGATTTTGAATTTTTTATTTATGAAAAGATACAAAACTACTGATCGTCTACAAGAAAAGGAATAACACAGTCTACAGAACGGTATATACATTAAAATTATTTTCATTTTCCCTTTGTGGCAAATTGTTTACATTATTCATCTTTATATTAAGAGAGTTCATTAACATAGCTTCTTTTTCCATTTGCAGTCGAGTGAGCTTCAGTTCAAAAATGGTTCAAATGGCTCTGAGCACTATGGGACGTAACATCTGTGGTCATCAGTCCCCTAGAACTTAGAACTACTTAAACCTAACTAACCTAAGGAAATCACACACATCCATGCCCTAGGCAGGATTAGAACCTGCGACCGTAGCGGTCACATGGTTCCAGACTGAAGCGCCTAGAACCTCACGGCCACACCGGCCGGCGAGCTTCAGTTGCTCCAGTAGCACCAGCCTATGTAATTCTGTGGTACTGAACATCTTCGTCTCGTCTGTTTCTGGCAATTCTCCTTTCTTCAAGGGTGGTGGCCTGGCATATGGACTTGCTCTGCACGAAGAGGATGGTGGGCCAGCACGAGGTGTAACATCTGTTCCTAGAAACACATATATATGCCAGAGATGTACTCAACGGTGGAACTTACCGTGTGTTTGCATTTTTATGAAGATTTAGTTTACAATGATAACAGGGGAAACTTACCTTCGCAAAGGGTTACGAAATGTTGGCGGCCCAAGTTAACTCTATCCATGGAACTTGATGAAACTGAATAGCAAACATGGCTCTTACATATCATATTACTGTTAGCACCACTAATAATAGTAATAGTAGTAGTAGTACTTACGATACAGTAATAAGAACATTTTGCTACTCTCGCGAAAAACAAAATTCCGCTAGTATATTTATAAGTAGCAGTAATTAATTTTATTTGACTAACAAAAACTAGAACTGAATCTTACCAGATGACTTCGAGTGCTCTACTGGCGAGAGTGTAGATATGGACAGTGCAACCCCTAGTGTCACAGCCCCTGAAAGGTAACGATTTGGAAAACAAAACTCATTTTAACATTTACAGACTGTGTGTAATTTTTTCAGCTGAATGAAAATAAATGAATATTAACATCACACGAGCTTATATTGTATCTTACCTGGTATCTGGTTCATTGTAGGATTCCCATCTCCTTGTAGCAAGCTGTAAAACTTTTTCTCCAAAACATTTAAAACAATCGGTTTATCTCCCATTCTGTTCTTATCCGTTTTATTTTTTAGTCTCGTTTTCATGTTACTAACTTTCTTTAGCAATTGTTTCCTGTCAATTTTAATGCCGATATCAGTTCTGAATGAATGTATAACATTTAGGATTGCTTCTTCTTTCTTTCTTTTTACTTCTCGAAGTTGTGACTTCTCTAATAACTCAGGATGATTTTCTAAAGCCATGACTAAAAACAACATCGTACTTTCTGCACATACCGAGCTTTCATCTGAATCGGACGAGGACATCTTCAGTCGATAAGTGACAGTACTCACTGAAAATAAATGAAGCGAAACGCAGTCGCACGGCAAAGGAAACAGTGATGAAGCCTGCTCTTGCTCAACAATGGTTCGCAGACAATGCATACCAAGCAGGCGGCTAGGAGCTTTTGCTACTGTGTTAGAAGTAAGAGGTAGAGAGGAAAAGCAAAAGGTTATTCTTACAATCAGAACCTAATGCTTCTGCTTTTACCTTTTGCTTCCAAGTGAATGCTTTTACTTCTGCCTTTTGCTCCAAGCTTGTGCTTCAGTTTTATTCATATGTTCTCTGGTTGAGCCGAGCCGCGGCAACGAACTTCTAAGACTGTGTGGATTGGAAGAAATCGGCTATTTTTGCAAAAGATGGGAAAATTGTGCCATATTCACAGTTAATTGTAATTACATGACTTACAAAATTGATGTTTTTTTACGAGCGTGTGTCAGCTTTTCAATGTTTGAACGAAAAGCTTCAAGGCTTAATCAAAACAGCTATTGTTATGATAGATCTTATTCGCGCTTTTGAGGCCAAGTTGCAAGTTTTTTGTTTCCAAAAGTTACATCCATTTTTTCGATTGCAAAAAATTTACCAGCAGTTTGGATTTACACGAAACCCAGACCAAGAAAAAGTCACTCAAGGATACAGCCAAAAGGGGTGGGGGAGACCGGAAATCCCTATCACGCAAATGAAATTACCCACAACCTAAATGCCCTGCAAAGAAACTGAAAGATATTTTAATTTGCAGCCAATGATGTAAAAGGGGATACAAACTATCGATAGTCAACACGGCCATCAATCAGTTCAGTTCTTACTTGCAGTCAAATTTAATGTAAGATGTGCTGTGTTAATTGTTTTTGTGCTGTCTGCTGTTGTAATAGTTTCTAATTATCGGTAAGTCTGTAACAAGAAAGAAGAAGAATATCGCTTCTGATTCGTCCATTAGCGTTACGGTAGTTAAAAATATGTACACACTACTAAAAACCCTAATTAGCTATCTATAGCAGTTTAATGTACTTGAAGACAATATTATGGAAATGGAAGAGGATGTAGATGAAGATGAAATGGGAGATATGATACTGCGTGAAGAGTTTGACAGAGCACTGAAAGGCCTGAGTCGAAAAAAGGCCCCGGGAGTAGACAACATTCCATTAGAACTACTGACAGCCTTGGGAGAGCCAGCCCTGACAAAACTCTATTATCTGGTGAGCAAGATGTATGAGACAGGCGAAATACCCTCGAACTTCAAGAAAAATATAATAATTCCAATCCCAAAGAAAGCAGGTGTTGACAGATGTGAAAATTTCCGAACAGCTGCAAAATACTAACGCGAATTCTTTACAGACGAATGGAAAACCTTGTATAAGCCGTCCTTGGGGAAGATCAGTTTGGATTCCGTAGAAATATTGGAACACGTGAGGCAATACTGACCCTGCGACTTATCTTAGAAGCTAGATTAAGGAAAGGCAAACCTACGTTTCTAGCATTTGTAGACTTAGAGAAAGCTTTTGACAATGTTGACTGGAATACTCTCTTTCAAATTCTGAAGGTGGCAGGGGTAAAATACAGGGAGCGAAAGGCTATTTACAATTTGTACAGAAACCAGATGGCAGTTATAAGAGTCGAGGGACATGAAAGGGAAGCAGTGGTGAGGAAGGGAGTGAAACAGGGTTGTAGCCTCTCCCCGATGTTATACAATCTGTATATTGAGCAACCAATGAAAGAAACAAAAGAAAAATTCGGAGTAGGTATTAAAATCCATGGAGAAGAAATAAAAACTTTGAGGTTCGCCGATGACATTGTAATTCTGTCAGAGACAGCAAAGGATATGGAAGAGCAGTTGAATTGAATGGACAGTGTCTTGAAAGGAGGATATAGGATGAACATCAACAAAAGCAAAACGAGGATAATGGAATGTAGTCGAATTAAATCGGGTGATGCTGCGGGAATTAGATTAGGAAATGAGACGCTTAAAGTAGTAAATGAGTTTTGCTATTTGGGGAGCAAAATAACTGATGACGGTCGAAGTAGAGAGGATATAAAATGTAGACTGACAATGGCAAGCAAAGCATTTCTGAAGAAGAGAAATTTGTTAACATTGAGTATAGATTTAAGCGTCAGGGAGTCATTTCTGAAAGTATTTGTATGGAGTGTAGCCATGTATGGAAGTGAAACATGGACGATAAATAGTTTAGACAAGAGGAGAATTGAAGCTTTCGAAATGTGTTGCTACAGAAGAATGCTGAAGATTAGATGGGTAGATCACATAACTAATGAGGAGGTATTGAATAGGATTGGGGAGAAGAGAAGTTTGTGGCACAACTTGACTAGAAGAAGGGATCGGTTGTTAGGACATGTTCTGAGGCATCAAGGGCAAGCCAATTTAGTATTTGAAGGCAGCGTGGAGGGTAAAAATCGTACAGGGAGACCAAGAGATGAATACACTAAGCAGATTCAAAAGGATGTAGGTTGCAGTAGGTACTGGGAGATGAAGAAGCTTGCACAGGATAGAGTAGCATGGAGAGCTGCATCAAACCAGTCTCAGGACTGAAGACCACAACAACAATAGCAGTTTAATTTTAGCATGGGAGTCTTTATTTGGAGACTGGTAGTACCTTTCGGTTGCAACATTTCAGTATTTCACAAGGCAGCGGTGCGATAAACATCATTAGCAATACCACTAAATTAAAATCTGTGCATCAAAACAGACTTGGATTTGTCTGAGTCGCCCAAACATCGTGTCGATCAACCAACTTATCGACCAAACAGCGATGATTGCATTTGTTTCGAAAGATTACTTCAAATTCTGTTAGTAGCTCAAATGGCAAAACATCACCCAATGTGGTCAGGTGGGTGGTATTCAATTATGGAAACCAGTTCCGATGGGAACGTTAGGGAGGGGTTTTTGATGACAGCACATTCTATAGTTCGTTTGTTTCTAGATTTTTTTTTCACCGGGCTCCTTGAATACGTCCGAGCCTCGGCCCTGTATTCCCTTCCCGCCCCCCCCCCCCCCCCCCCCTCACCACCCACCCAACCTCAGCCTTTCGTCCTAAATCAAATTACGAACTCATAATACTACAATAACCGAACCTAGAATTCTATGCACAGTTAAATCTTAAAATATGCATGCATTCATGCGCACGAAAATGATCAAACATGCACAATTAAAGAAAAAACATGGAATATAAGAATTCCATCATTCGATGTGATGCATTTTATTTTATTAAAAAAAATCCGTGGATTCGAGAGGTGTGGTGGTTCTAATTCATTCGCCACCAACTTTGAAAACAGCTTTCCCATTTTCTATTTCGGAAAATGCTGGAAATGGTCCCTTACTATGGGCCATAGCCAGTTCCTTCCGAATTCCTTTCTTCTCTGACATAATCTAATTCCCTGAAAGATACAAACTCTCTGCTTAAATGAAAAGAGCTGCATCAAAGGCGAGTCGAACATCTCTTTGGAGACTGTCGACACTAAAAACGATACGATAAATAAATAATAATACAAATTCTCCGTATTTAGTTCATATGTTCATCTGCCAGGACATATTTAATGCAGAAAATTATCTTTCTGCATCGCAAGAGGTAACAGATGCATACTTAAATGAGGACATTTGTGAAAGTATGTCTGTTCAATTCCAGAATTTTTGCATTTTCGCTACAAGAAATTGTTCTAGCTTCTGTGTCAAACAGAAAAATATCACATCTGTTTATTCCAACTGCCCTGTAGGTAATAATGACGGTGCCCCAAAAATTCGAGCTCATCTATTACAGATCACTTCTTTGCTCAAATCCAGGTTGAGGGAAGAAGAGTGTAAAATGACTATGGAGAGTGAAGGGAGATTGACGCTTCTGCTTCTTAATGATTTGCCAAAATACAGCATTCCTTAGTAACGAGATCATATTTCCGCTAGGTGAGGACTCCCAGATGGGCTGGCCGGTGTGGCCGAGCAGTTCTAGGCGCTTCAGTCTGGAACCGCGCGACCGCTATGGTCGCAGGATAGAATCTTGCCTTGTGCATGGATGTGTGTGATGTCCTTAGGTTAGTTAGGTTTAAGTAGTTCTAAGTTCTAGGGGACTGATGACCTCGGATGTTAAGTCTCATAGTGCTCAGAGCCATTTGAACTCCCAGGTGAATGCCAGATAAAACAGTTTATGCTTCTTTATGGAGATTCTATATTTTATGGAGAAAAACTCAGAAAATGCCCTATTTTTGGACAGTGGAGAAATATCATGCACTGAACGCAGAACAAGTTGATTCATTTGGAGGATTAATGTGTAACATACACTCAGGTGACAAACTCATGGGACAGCGAGATGCACATATACAGATGGTGGTAGTATCGCATACACATGGTACAGTCCCTGGACAAATTATTAGACACACTACACATTTTTAATGTTATTTGTAATAATTACGTGCTGAGTACTATATGTAATCTGATTAATCGGAAAATTTATGACAGTTATTCAGTACACTTATTACATTACTGAATTTTGTATCTATTGTTGCTGCGTGACCTTGGATTGTTGACTTATGTGTGTATCAACGTCCAGATTTATTGTCGGTATCAATAGGCAGAGTACAGTGTACAGGAAAGGGCCTGTTCAATGGCGTTCTCGCGTGTAACTGGTGTAATACTTTGTTCCCTTTGATTATCAATTTCGTAATATCGACATCTCAATTGGTTGTCTAACAGCCAGACATTACTGATTGTGACCTTTAAAAATGGGTAAAAGAGGGAAAATTTCACCATGTAACAAAGGTGAGGTCAAAGACCTCGTTAATACGAAAATGTATTCCAATCGGGAAATTTCAAGAAGGCTGGAAATGTCAGAAGCTAGCGTGAGACGCATAAAGAAGAAAATTGATTCAAGTGAAGAACTGACGTCCAGAAGGAAGAATAAATGTGGAAGAAAATCAATTTTCACCCGAAGGTCAGAAAGATTTCTCAAAAGAATTTGCCTAGAAAACAGATTTGCAACAACGAAACAGGTAAAATCTCAACCGAATGAGGTTAATGTGAATGCAACTGAACGCAGTGTTCGCAGAAAGTTGAAGGATATTGATTTCAAGGCCTGTCGACCCGCTAGAAAACCAAAGTTAACAGCTATAATGAAAGCAAAGTGTCTGAAGTGGGCTAAACAGTGGTGTGATAAGAATGTGGACTTCTGGAGATCGGTTATTTAACTTTAGAATTACACACATCAAAAAAAGTTTTGCGTCACCACGGTTCCGAGAGTTTCGGAACCTGCCCAAAAAATTGGAATAGAAATCAACATAAACATCATTTCTGCCCTTTTTATTGCTCATGAAAACTACACATTACATGTTGTACCACCATACAGCGAAACCTTCAGAGGTTGTGGTCCAGATTGCTGTACACACCAGTACCTCTAATACCCAGCAGCACGTCCTCTTGCACTGATGCATGCCTGTATTCATCGTGGCATACTATCCACAAGTTCATCAAGGCACTGTTGGTCCAGATTGTCCCACTCCTCAACGGCGATCTGGCGTGGATCCCTCAGAGTGGTTGGTGGATCACGTCGTCCATAGACAGCCCCATTCAGTCTATCCCAGGCATGCTCGATAGGGTTCATGTCTTGAGAACATGCTGCCCACTCTAGTTGAGCGATGTCGTTATCCTGAAGGAAGTTATTCACAAGATGTCCACAATGGGGGCGCGAATTGTCGTCCATGAAGACGAATGCTTCTCCAATATGCTCGCCATGGACATCGGGAGTGAAGTTGCGCATCATGCAACCTATGGCACACAGTTCGAGTAGTAACACGACGTCCTGTGGCTGCATGAAAAGCATTATTCAACATGATGGCGTTTCTGTCCGGGTTCCTCTGTGCCATAATCCGTAGGTAGCGGTCATCTTCTTCAGTAGTAGCCCTTGGGCGGTGTGAGTAAGGCATGTCATCGACAGTTCCTGTCTCTCTGTATCTCCTCCACGTCCGAGCAATATCGCTTTGAAACTTCCTGGCAGATTAAAACTGTGTGCCGGACCGAGACTCGAACTTGGGACCTTAGCCTTTCGCGGGCAAGTGCTCGCAATATCCTGTCTTTCAGGAATGCTAGTTCTGCAAGGTTCGCAGGAAAGCTTCTGTAAGGTTTGGAAGGTAGGAGACGAGATACTGGCAGAAGTAAAGTTGTGAGGACGGGGCGTGAGTCGTGCTTGGTTAGCTCAGATGGTAGAGCACTTGCCCGCGAAAGGCTAAGGTCCCGAGTTATAGTCTCGGTCCGGCACACAGTTTTAATCTGCCAGGAAGTTTGATATCAGCGCACACTTCGCTGCAGAGTGAAAATCTCATTCTGGAAATATCGCTTTGGTTCATTCTGAGACACCTAAACACTTCCCTTGTTGAGAGCCCTTCTTTGCACAAAGCAACAATGCGGACGCGATCGGACCGCGGTATTGACCGTCTAGGCATGGTTGAACTACAGACAAAACGAGCCATGTACCTGCTTCCTGGTGGAATGACTGGAACTGATCGGCTGTCGGACCCCCTCCGTCTAATAGGCGCTGCTCATGCATGGTTGTTTACATCTGCGAGCGGGTTTAGTGACATCTCTGAACAGTCAAAGGGACTATGTCTGTGATACAATATACACAGTTAACGTCTATCTTCAGGAGTTCTGGGAACTGGGGTGATGCAAAACTTTTTCTTGATGTGTGTATTATTTACGATACGATATAACCTATGTACACTTATTCACAGTATATTATGTTTCTTGATTTTTACAGGTATGCTTCTGCAATGAAAACACTTTGAAATTTTAACTAACAAATCTCAGTATGTGCGCCGTCCGACAGGAAAAAAATTTCATCCCGACTGCATTATTCTGACGCAACTAACGTGATGATTTCGTCTGTCATCTATGGCAACGATACAGAACGTTTTTACTGGTTAAAGGCATAGTGAGAGAAGACCAGTGCAAGGAAGTCCTGCAAAAACGGGTAATATCACAGCTCAGAGAATGGTTCCCGAATGGGGAACCATAATTTTTATGCAAGATGGAGCTCCCTGTCACACAGCTGGGTCAGTTAAATCCTTTCTGAAGGAACAAAACACCCCTCTGTTAGGCTGGCGAGGTGATAGCCCCGATATGAACCCGATAGAAAATGTTTGGGAACTCATGAAGGGGGGGGGGGGGCGCCAGAAGGTGTCATCACAACAAAAACACAGCTCTTGGAGAAGATCATCAACGTGTGGTATCATCATCCACAAATGCAGGACACCGTACAGTCCTGCATCGACAGCTTGGCACACCGTATTAACGCTCTCATAACCGCAAAAGGTGGCTCAACAAGATATTCAAACTAATGTTTCCACTTTCACTATATTTTAATTTTTGTTGTAATTATTGAAATAAAATATTTTCAACAAATACTATGTTTTTTTATTTGTTATATCACCTTAGTTGTGAAGCAGACTACACATAATAATTTTATCAAAACTTATCTACTAAAAAACAAATTTCGTTAGAAATAAATCAAAATTTGATTAAACTGTAGTGCGACTAATAAATTGGCCAGAGACTGTATACCAGGACAGTGACGAAGCTGTCATTTGTGTTTAGGCGATTCATATGAAAAGGTTTCAGACGTGATCATGGCCGCACGACGGGAATTGACAGACTTTGAACTTGGAATGGTAGTAGGAACTAGATGCATGTGACATCGCATTGCAGAAATCGTTACGGAGTTCTATATTCCGTGATCCACAGTGTCAAGAGTGTGCTGAGAATACAAAGTTTCAGGCATTACCTCTCACCGCGAACAAAGTAGTGGCCGATGGCTTCAGTTAACGACCGAGCCCAGCAGTGTTTGCGTAGTGTTGTCAGTGCTACCAGACAAGCAACACCGAGTGAAACAACCAAAGAAATCAATATGAGACGTACGACGAACGTATCCATGAGGACAGTGCCGCTAAATCTGGCGTTAATGGACTATGGCAGCAGATGACCGACACGAGTGCAAACAGCACATCGCCTGCAGAGCCACTCCTGGGCTCTTGACTATATCGGTTGGACGCTAGACGACTGGAAAACCGTGGCCTGGTCAGATGAGTCGTGATTGAAATTGGTAAGAGCTGATGATAGGGTTCGAGTGTAGTGCAGATCCCACAAAGCCATGGACCCAAGTTATCAACAAGGTGCGGTGCAAGCTCGCGGCAACTCCATAATGGCGTAGGCTGTGTTTACTGACCCAACTGACCCGATCACTGATTGGAAATGGTTATGTTCAGCTACTTGGAGACCTTTTGCAGCCTTTCATGGATTTCACGTTCCCAAACGATGTAATTTTTATGGATGACAATGTTCCATTTCACACAGCCATCCAGATCACTCGACGTGAGTCCTATCGAACATTTATAGGACATACTTGAGAGTTCATTTCGTGCACGATATGCTACACCGACAGCACCTTCTCAAATACGGACAGCTATAGAGGTAGCATGACTCATTATTTCTTTAGGAGACTTTTTGAGTTCATGCCACGCAGCGTTGCTGCTCTACGCCACCAAAAAGGGATCCAACACTATATCAGGAGGTATCCTACGATTTATGTCACCACAGTGTATGCCATATTAAGTATAAAGAATCACAATACGTAATATACACTCCTGGAAATGGAAAAAAGAACACATTGACACCGGTGTGTCAGACCCACCACACTTGCTCCGGACACTGGGAGAGGGCTGTACAAGCAATGATCACACGCACGGCACAGCGGACACACCAGGAACCGCGGTGTTGGCCGTCGAATGGCGCTAGCTGCGCAGCGTTTGTGTACCGCCGCCGTCAGTGTCAGCCAGTTTGCCGTGGCATACGGAGCTCCATCGCAGTCTTTAACACTGGTAGCGTGCCGCGACAGCGTGGACGTGAACCGTATGTGCAGTTGACGGACTTTGAGCGAGGGCGTATAGTGGGCATGCGGGAGGCCGGGTGGACGTACCGCCGAATTGCTCAACACGTGGGGCGTGAGGTCTCCACAGTACATCGATGTTGTCGCCAGTGGTCGGCGGAAGGTGCACGTGCCCGTCGACCTGGGACCGGACCGCAGCGACGCACGGATGCACGCCAAGACCGTAGGATCCTACGCAGTGCCGTAGGGGACCGCA
Source organism: Schistocerca nitens (assembly GCF_023898315.1). Lineage (NCBI taxonomy): Eukaryota > Metazoa > Arthropoda > Insecta > Orthoptera > Acrididae > Schistocerca > Schistocerca nitens. The sequence goes on from NC_064618.1 coordinate 147,322,784, forward strand.
CCGCCACTTCCCAGCAAATTAGGGACACTGTTGCTCCTGGGGTATCGGCGAGGACCATTCGCAACCGTCTCCATGAAGCTGGGCTACGGTCCCGCACACCGTTAGGCCGTCTTCCGCTCACGCCCCAACACCGTGCAGCCCGCCTCCAGTGGTGTCGCGACAGGCGTGAATGGAGGGACGAATGGAGACGTGTCGTCTTCAGCGATGAGAGTCGCTTCTGCCTTGGTGCCAATGATGGTCGTATGCGTGTTTGGCGCCGTGCAGGTGAGCGCCACAATCAGGACTGCATACGACCGAGGCACACAGGGCCAACACCCGGCATCATGGTGTGGGGAGCGATCTCCTACACTGGCCGTACACCACTGGTGATCGTCGAGGGGACACTGAATAGTGCACGGTACATCCAAACCGTCATCGAACCCATCGTTCTACCATTCCTAGACCGGCAAGGGAACTTGCTGTTCCAACAGGACAATGCACGTCCGCATGTATCCCGTGCCACCCAACGTGCTCTAGAAGGTGTAAGACAACTACCCTGGCCAGCAAGATCTCCGGATCTGTCCCCCATTGAGCATGTTTGGGACTGGATGAAGCGTCGTCTCACGCGGTCTGCACGTCCAGCACGAACGCTGGTCCAACTGAGGCGCCAGGTGGAAATGGCATGGCAAGCCGTTCCACATGACTACATCCAGCATCTCTACGATCGTCTCCGTGGGAGAATAGCAGCCTGCATTGCTGCGAAAGGTGGATATACACTGTACTAGTGCCGACATTGTGCATGCTCTGTTGCCTGTGTCTATGTGCCTGTGGTTCTGTCAGTGTGATCATGTGATGTATCTGACCCCAGGAATGTGTCAATAAAGTTTCCCCTTCCTGGGACAATGAATTCACGGTGTTCTTATTTCAATTTCCAGTAGTGTACATTAATTTACTTACTGTGAGGTCAAAATATGATAACATACATGAAAAAACTACAGTTATATGGTATTATTGGACATGACCAGAGTTTGAGAACTGTAACCAGCATATACAAAAACATGCATCTGCGCGGAGATCCTGACATTAGTATTAATTACGACCAAAGAGTCTGATTGCAGGATACACTGTAAATATGTTAATTCTTGAAATTTATTTGCAAACGTCTACTGGTCATGAATTTAAGTCCTATTTCTGAAATTCAAATAAGTAAACGATAAAATCACCACTTTACTCAGTGACAAAAATACAGAAGGAATAAGATATTTGGAAAAATCATCAACGTTAGCTAAAGAAGTATTTGAATCTGTTGCCGACACGCCTAGGCGGATGAAGAAATAAACTGAAAGGGACAACCATCCACATGACCTCTTCTGAAGTGCATTATAGAAGTGCTCTTACCAGCAATACATGGACTCATTTAAAATCTGGATAATCAATTTTATCGAAACAAGGATTTCTTATCTCCAGTCGAAATAATGTTTCCCATTAATTGCCATCAGGAGAATTTCGGTAAGCTATCTGAAATGGAAGATAGTTTGAGAATAGGGTACCTCAAACTGAACTTGAAGTGGAGTACACTTTACAGTGTGGGAAATGGCGTTGTCAAGAAGAGTCTCTCCCCCCTGTTAAACTTATGTTGGTTTTTTGATGCTTGTGACAAGAACTTCTATCCAAATACATGGTATCTTTCATCTTTTGTGTTTATTTACATCCCTACCAGTATCAACATGTGAAGCTGACAGGTCATATTCCACACTGAAACAAGTGAACACTTACTTGCAGAACACAGTGGGCACTGGAAAGTTGACTGGACTAGCCTTAATGTCTATTATGATGTATCATGCAGCGTAACTTGCTCTGACAGTGCGAGAGAGAGACAAAGATATTATTTATTACTCTGTGGCGGTCAGTGCTCATATAATTATTCTTAGGAGATAGAACTTTTGCTATTCTTAACAGTAAAAAAAAAATTTAGGAGAGGAGAGCCATTCTTGTGATGTAAAAAATCGACGCCATTGCGAGTTTTTGATTCACATTGTAAAATATAAGCGTACATGGAAGTAAATCAGTTAACAGAACAATAAAATATTGTTCATTTCAAGAAAGTACGTGTTATTATACACCCAGCGATATACTTCTATGGTGATTTACTAATAAACACCAGCTTGAGAACATTTCCGATGGGAGCTTTCAGTTCTGAGAAGTGTCCAGGTACTATTGTGGATTTTAATGATCCATGAAGTGACTTCTTTTCCGAAGAAAACATCGAACTGTTTCACTAGAACTGAACGCTCCCACCATGAGCGCTGGTCATTTTCAGTTTATAGATAGACTATACCTCCCCAGCATTTCCTGTCCAGCTATCATATGTAAATAGAAAAATAACTTCAATGTGTTTATATAGTGGAGATATTTTCAGTTTGTTGAATGACAACTTGTTTGTGGTTGTTAAGTAATGTTTTATGTAAAATACGTTTTGACGCGTTCAGTTTGTAACTGTGATCTTGTCAGTTACCCAACTAGCGTTGGCGGAAAGGGATTAGATTGGTACATGTGGTACCATGCTGCTGCCTATCGTTGACAGCATACTGTAAAGCTGTGCGATTGTGGTTTAGTCACTTGCTGATGAATTACTGAATGACCAAAACGTTACTGCATTTCTCTACCATTAACTAAGTAACTGGTAGAATGCACAAAACTTTTCCATTCAGAAATCACTGGTACTTATAGAGTAGGTTTTCCGTAGGAAATTCAATGTACTTTAAATTTGTACTGGGGGGTACTTTTATGTGGGAACCATGGTTTTCGAGTTATTCGAGAAAAATACAAAAATGTGACCTTTAAATCTATCCCCGTCTCAAAGTTCACACCCCACTGGTCAGGATTTTTAGTGTGTTGTTCATGGCACTCCCTCCTAGCACTGTGCAAAAATATGCGAGCACTCGATTTTTCCCCTAATTTCCCTTCGCTGACTGGACTAAATTACATACCGATAGCCCTGACGTCAGTCTGATGCAAAATTCTTGGGCATATTCTAAGTTCGAGCATAACAAATTTCCTTGCGATAGAAAAACTTCTGTCCATAAATCAGCACAGATATAGAAATCATGGCTTGTGCGAAACTCAGTTTCCCCTTTTCTTGCACGATATCCTGTGAACCACAGATGAAGGGTAACTAGCAGTTTTCATTTTCCTAGATTTCCAGAAAAGTGCTTGATAGAGTGTCCCACTGCAGGTTATTGACGGATATGCGAAGTTACAGAACAGGTTCTCAGATAAAAGAGTAACTCGAAAACTTGTTAAGTAATAGCACCAATTATATTGTCCTGGATGGCGAGTGTTCATCAGAGGCAAGTGTATCGCCAGGGGAAACCAAGGTAAGCGTGGTAGGACCGCCCTTGTTCTCTATATACAGTGTGATCACGTGGTGATGCCACAAACTTCCAGGGATTATTTAGGAATAAAGGAAACGACTCAATGAAAGGCAGAAGCGCTGCGTTGTCGACAGGTACACAAACAAAAGGTACAGAGTTTTGCATTGCTAGCTTTCAGGGATAATGGAGAAGGGTAAATGTATCAATCTGAGGTAATGGACCCTGATCTAAAAACGACCGAGTCGAAAGTTATAAACGAAAATCCCTCGGATACCTCTGTCTCTTAGCTGGTCGTAGGTTGTGTTCCAAAAATGAACAGCATAGAGACAGAGGTAATAACGCTTTCTGCAGGACCTGACCATCATTTTGCAGGACAATGCTGAAGCATGTACAGTGCAAACTGTTACTGATTTGTTTGACTGATGGGGCTGCTAAGTGCTATACCACCTACTGCACTCCCCTGACTTAAGCCCTCAAGAGTTCAGCCATAAGGTTGGTAAAGAGTTCTTGTGATAGGGCATACCATTCCTCGACCAGTGTGGCTGTCAACTGCTGGAATGTCGTTGGTGCATGTGGACATGTTTCAATATGTCTCTCCAACGAACCCCACACATGCTCCATGGGATTTACGTCTGGAGAATGGGCCAGTCAGTCAATTCGCTGAATATCCTGTCATTCAAAGAGTTCCCCCATCTGTGCTGTTAGATGCGGCCGGCCGGTGTGGCCGAGCGATTCTAGGCGCTTCAGTCTGGCACCGCGCGACCGCTATAATCGCAAGTTCGAATCCTGCTTCGGGCATGGATGTGTGTGATGTCCTTAGGTTAGTTAGGTTTAAGTAGTTCTAAATTCTAGGGGACTGATGACCTCAGATGTTAAGTCCCATAGTGCTCAGAGCCATTTGAAGCATTTGTTCGAAGCAGTCATGCATTATCACCACTAAAAATGAAGCCGAATGCACTGCTGAAAATACGCTCATGGGGAGGGAGTCACAGTATCGTTTACTGGTGAGCGTACTGTACTGAAAGATTTGGAGATATGAATGCCCATAAACATTATGCCTTCCCACACCATCGCTCCTGGGCCACAAAAACAATCATAATCGACAATGTTCTTCGGTGGATTGCGTGTTCTCACCTTTCATCACAGGAGGATACATCCTGCATTGGTGGTCGAGGTGCTACAGTAAAAGGGGAAGCATAATGATGTGTCTTAATCTTTCAACACAGCACACTCACCGGTCAATGTCATTGTGAAATACTCCTTCCTCATAAGCGTCTTTTCAGGAATGCATTCGACCCTGACTTCACTTTTATGGATGAGAATGTGCAACCGTATTGAACAGCACAGGTCATCAAGCACAGGTGGGGTGATTATAGATACATACTGCAACATGTACATGTGCACCAATGACCATTCAGTGGTTGCAGACAATGTTGTTCAAGGAATCGAAAGCTCACCCACAAGAACTCCTTCAAACATTATGGTCAGCGTTAAAGGAGGTCGCATAGCATCCACTGTCGTCCATGGTAAATACACAACCTACATAGAACATTATAGTTTCTTTTTTAATGCCAGAGGACTATCATCAATCGCTATAACTTCAGTGTAATTAATGCCTTTGGACAATAGCGTCATTCCTGTTTGTCTCAACGCATATTTCTATCAGTTACGTTCTGTACTATACTGTAGCAGTTCTCTCTGTGTATAATCCAAGTTTCACCAAGCTATGTTACTTGACAATAACATAACATGGGAAAGTTGCTTTGTCCTTCAGTTTTGCACACCGGTATTATCCTGAAGCATTCAATTTCTATTAAACTGACCAATGGTGTTATTTACTAACCAACTAGGTTTTTTTGTTACTTTCTTAGATTTTATGAAAATCTACTTTGATGCTCTACAACTGTTCTCTTTTACAGGTTTCCATCGAACTGATCAGTTCCAAGATATTGTACATATCATGTAAATATAGAAAAGTAAACGTAAAATCAGAGTAATTATCACATTATGCACACTAGATGTTCCTCTCTCTTAGAGAACATTACATATCATGTAAATGTAGAAAAGTTAACGTAAACAACAGAATGATTATCATACTGTGAACAATAGCTGTTCCTCTTCCCTGCAGAACATTACTTAAAATAAACATTTAAAAAAATACTCACAACAATAATATAAAAATTTATCATAGTTTCCAGGAAGTGTGACAATGATGGTAATTCTGAGCTGCTGCAGTGTAGCCCTCACGCAGGGACAGATCTGTCTGGATTTTCTGGGACTCCAGACAAACCGCATTTCACTGAGGCTCAGTCTTCACACTGGGACAATATTGTTGCCAACTCTGGCTCATCGCTGCCATATTCCCTTGCATACTACACCAAACTACACTAGCCATGATTTGAAAACTTGGTAGTTTTGAAATAAAGATTACGTTCCAAGCGGCTTCACTTCTCCCTTCTTTTTCTCTCTGTGAACGTATCGGGAGGGGTTTGAACCCCCAAAAACCCCCTCTGGCTGCGCCCATACTAATTACTGCCTGAAATGTTTTTAGTATGCACTGGCTGGGTTCGCTGCCTGGTGCCCATTGTACTACGGCACACTTCTGCAATAAGCCCTTTACGTAAACACTTATAACACCCGTTCTTGTAATGTGGTCATTCCGATCTGGTAACCAATATAATAAAACAGTCCAGGCAACTTGGAAACAAAGCGTGCTGCCGCCAACGACGCTAGCACTAGCTTAGGATTGGGAAGAACATGGCCGGATGACCGCTGTTGAACATAACCTGTTTACCACTTTAGAATCTTTGATGGAAACCCGCTGCAGCTGCACTATTTCTCTAGAGCTCTGGGATACCAGTGAAATAAACGAAATTGCCAAGAAACGTTTGATGTTTCACTTGTGATTTAGTACATGCAGTTCGTAGCTCTTCAGCTAACGATAAGTCAGACTGTCTTAAAGCTTGTGTTTAGACCACCATATCTGTGACTAATTGAATCACTACATCACGAATCCGACTTTCCGTGTATGATTTACCATACTCACATGTGAATTTACTTTCTTGAGTCAATCCTTGCAAATCCTCAACCAAAGATCCACAATTTACAGCACCTAACTTGAGATGTCGTAAAAATTCTGGCTTTGCCACTTCTACATGCATTTTGTTGAAAAAATAGACTAAACTTTACTATGTGCTGTCCACGTGATGCTCTTGATCGTGATATGGCGCAGATGTTGGTGACGCCTGTCCTTGAGTGATTGGTGGCAGCCAATTTTAAACAAGCGTTTATAGAGCGATTGGCGAACTGTTAGCCGGAATATATGAATTTTTTCGCGGTATTTCTACACGTATTGGGTTGGCCGTATATTGATACTTATGATATAAATGAAGATCAGAATACGTAATTTTACTTCTGATGACAGAACGCACGAATCATTCGCGTTATGGAGAGGGCCCTTTCTTTGGTTTTCGCTAGTGTAGTATATTGGAGTTTTTATTATTGATATATATAGCAATTTGTACGATGAAATAATAATTTATTCTGAAATGTGGAATGTTGTGTTGGTACAACAGCTATGAGTTATTCGTGTTTAAGGACGGCCCTTCATGAATGTTCTAGTTTTGCTGCATCCTGGCGTTTCTATTATCGATGTATACAGACAGTTTGGTGTTCTTTCAGTTGATCTGGCTTAGTTACAGAAAATTTTGTTTTTGTGACAGTCTGATGGGAAGTAATTTGTATAAGCTACAACAGCGCATTTTTTTGTTCCAGGAAAAGACGAATTACATGTGTTGTGCAGATGGCCCATTGTTCAGTTTTTCTGTGACAGCATATTGCCGTACATATTATGGCCTGTAGCATAGCGATGTCTAGATTAGGTGGGAAATAAACAGCTTGGTTGTGAGTTGGCGAAGCCAACGAATATGAAAGTAAAAAACCCAGTTGTGACAGAATGACCTGTAGCATAGCCCAAGGTGTATGTTAGGTTGAGAAGCAACGCTTTGTTAGTGAATTGGCAAAACCAATGAATGTGAGAGCAGAGACCCGGGTTGTTGTGGCGGACTGATAAGATTTCATCGTGACACATAGATGGCAACTCGCCTTAAATGTACAGGAATGTAAAATTTTCACTTAACCAAACGAAAAAAATGTAGTATCCTATGACTATTATATCAATGAATCACTGTTGGAATCGGGCAACACATACAAATACCTGGGAGTAACAATTTGTAGGGATATGAAATGGAATAATCACATAGGTTGAGTCGTGGGTAAAGCAGGTTGTAGATTTCGATTTATTGGTAGGACACTGAGGAAGTGCAATCAGTCTACAAAAGAGACTGCTTACAAATGACCAGTTGCAGAATATTGCTCAAGTGTGTGGGACACATGCCAGATGGGAGGTTTGTTGGGATATGAGCTGTTTCCTCGTAAGAAAGGTATAGAAGGGGTGTTTTGGAGTTGTGAAAAGACTAATCATAGAATTAGTTGCAGCATTCGAAAAATTCTTAGTTTAAGGAAAGTAAGTTAAGTCCTACAAAAAAATCTGGAATTAAGTTTTCTCTAGGTGAAAACGGGCAGACATTTTTTAATTGTTGATGAACTGAAATTGTGTGAGAAGACAGTTGTAGACTCCAGAAGCTTCTGGAGAAAAAGTGTGTATTGAAATGGATTTCAAAGAAAGTGAGAAACTTGGTGAAGACATAGTCATTGTGGAGACCAGTGAGGCTATGTTCAGAACAAGAAAATCTGGTAGGGACAATCAAGAAACGGGAAGGTGAGTTTTCAGAGGACTCCAAAGAGGAAGCCACAAGTGTTTCTCTAAAGTTGTTCCCAGACGTAAAAAGGTGATGCTCAGTATCATCAAAGAGTACATGCTTTTGAGAATGATAGTATAACAGCATGGTAAAAAATTTCTCTTTGAAGGCCGTACAGTCCTGAATAGTATGCCAATGAGACAAAATCACTGTCAACATTGAGGAAGTCATTCTGTAGACGGGGTTTTTCAGAATAACATTATTTTCTTAGGCCAGTGAAAGATGTTCATGAGAGTTGAAAACATAGTTTAAGAGTCAGTAAGGGTAAAACAGCCCACTCTACACGCTCTCATTTTATGCCTATGCACATATAGTATAAGTCAAATCAGCTACACTGGCATGACACAGCAGTGAATAAACCTCTCCACCTGCTGTGGCGGAGCACTTGTTCTTTGGATATTGCGGCTTGGCAGTCCCTTGAAGGTCAAGGAAGAGCGGCACACTCAAGAATCTAAATGAGCAGAAAGAAATGAAATAGCTTATTAACAACTGGAACTCACTTTTGATCACTGTCATAGTAAGACACAGGCCTGTATCAAATACTCTGTCATGCACTGCAAGAACTGTTTACCTATCATTGTAATTGAAGCTGTGTTTCAAAAAGAGTGGGTACAAAATACAGAAGAATTATTGCTAAGCTGTTTTCATCATTTACTAGCTTGGACAGGTTACATCTCTCTTCCAGCACCTATACATTGCAACAAAGCAAACAAGTATGAGAGAACATTCATATGGTACTGCGTAGCAGGACCTTAAGGTCAAGAATGGCAGCTCGAAATTGCTTATGAGGTTAATTGATATACACATAGAATTAACTACATGTGCTTTTAAATACAGGAACAAACAGTCGACATTTATGATTATTTATTTTAGCAACGATTGTCACACCAGTGCTGCAAGTTTCTCAGTTGCAAACGTCATTGCCCGATATGGTAAATCTTTTGACGACGGGAAACTTTTGAAGGAAGCCTGGTTAGCATGTGACCCATCTCTTTTAAAGATTTTGAAAGAAAAGGTAAGATAACTGAGCACATTAAAGATATTCCTTTATCTAGAAACACAATAAAAGACAGAATGCTAAAACCAGTGAAGAATGTAAAGCACAACTCTCTTTAGATTTCGTTGTGCCTTGACGAAAGAACTACCCTTTTAGTTGCGTTTGATCGATGTTATAAAATGAGATGAAAGAAGACTTGATTGCGAGAATATCGTTACACAAAAACAACTAAGCGAACAGATATTTGCATGGCTGATAAAAATTCTCTTCTGCAAAATAAACAGAATTAAGTAAAATTGTTACAATAACGACTGATAGTGCTCCCAGTATAGCGGACAAATGCTGGACATTCTATTCTTGAGTTGTACTGCATCGTACATCAACAAGCCTTGTGAGGAATGGGTAGTTCCGCAATATAATAACTGTAGTCACAAAAATATCGTTGCAAGCTTCTTATAAAAGTAAGTTTGAAGCGTTGTTAGATGAGGTCAACTTGGTGAGTAATTGCTTACTGATGTGTAACAATGGGCCATAAGAATAAAGTGAAGCAAATGCTTTTTCTTCGAATTTCGAAACTAAAGCTTCGGAATTTATGAATAAAGTGTGAAGCAAGAGCTTTTGCTTGTGGGAACAAAAAGAACAATGAAAACTTTTGCTTTCCCCTTGAGCTCTTGCTACGGTATAGATGAACTGTAAGAATAAAGAGAAAGCTCTGACTTCATTCTGGAAGCAATTGCTTGTAAAACTTGAAGGCTGGTCAGTAGCAGGCTCACGTTTGCCGAGTGCAGATATCGCTCAAATAGCAGCACGTTTACGCCGCGAAAAATGCTACAGACCACGTCGATGTCCACCTGGAGAGCATTATAAATCTCTGTATCGTTTCAACAAAGAAAATGTTGGGTGGATTTCAAAGCATTTTCTGACAGAGACAGGGGAAAGAAGAGATAGAGCACTATCGTCTGAACAGAAGATGAAGATCTTCCTTCGGTATGTAGCTGATCCAGGATGCCAGTCTGGAATAGCAGAAGAAATGAGAATTCATCAGACTACAGTGACTAAAACAGTGAGTTGTTTTTCTAAAAAGATAATGGAAAAAGCTGATTTGTGGATCAAGTTTCCGTCATCAACACATGATATTACTGTGGCTAAAAATGAGTGTCTACAAAAATGTAAATTTCCAAGTGCTATTGGTGTAATTGACTGTTCACATGTGCGAATTCCAAAATCTGTGCAGTTTGGCGACGAATATATCAACAGAAAGGGTTTTGCTAGTATAAATGTGCAGGCTACATGCAATGTGAATGAACAGTACACTAGTGTTGAGGCTAGCTGGTCCGGGTCAGTACATGACAATCGAATATGGAGAAATTCAAGTGTCTGGAAAGTGCCGAGAGAATGTAAGAACACTGTTCTTTTCGGTGATAAAAGGTATGGCCTAGAGCCCTGGCTGGTGACCCCTTTTCGTAAGTCATTCAATAACCTTTTAAAAAAAGAAAGAGTTGTGACAGAGCGTTGCTTTGGTCAGCTGAAGAAGGGGTTTCCTATTTTGCAGTATATGTGTAGAGTTGCCTTACCAAATGTTCCAACAATAATAGCTTGGTGCTTTACACTGCATAATGTTGCGAAACATCTACAAGATGAAGATTTTGAAGACACGGCACAGGATTTACATGAAGATGGTGATAATGAGGAGGAGGAGCCTTTAACTAAAGCGGATATTCTTCGGAGAGGACGTCAAAGACGACAAGAAATTGCAGCTGTAATACAAAATGTAGGATTTTGAATTTTTTATTTATGAAAAGATACAAAACTACTGATCGTCTACAAGAAAAGGAATAACACAGTCTACAGAACGGTATATACATTAAAATTATTTTCATTTTCCCTTTGTGGCAAATTGTTTACATTATTCATCTTTATATTAAGAGAGTTCATTAACATAGCTTCTTTTTCCATTTGCAGTCGAGTGAGCTTCAGTTCAAAAATGGTTCAAATGGCTCTGAGCACTATGGGACGTAACATCTGTGGTCATCAGTCCCCTAGAACTTAGAACTACTTAAACCTAACTAACCTAAGGAAATCACACACATCCATGCCCTAGGCAGGATTAGAACCTGCGACCGTAGCGGTCACATGGTTCCAGACTGAAGCGCCTAGAACCTCACGGCCACACCGGCCGGCGAGCTTCAGTTGCTCCAGTAGCACCAGCCTATGTAATTCTGTGGTACTGAACATCTTCGTCTCGTCTGTTTCTGGCAATTCTCCTTTCTTCAAGGGTGGTGGCCTGGCATATGGACTTGCTCTGCACGAAGAGGATGGTGGGCCAGCACGAGGTGTAACATCTGTTCCTAGAAACACATATATATGCCAGAGATGTACTCAACGGTGGAACTTACCGTGTGTTTGCATTTTTATGAAGATTTAGTTTACAATGATAACAGGGGAAACTTACCTTCGCAAAGGGTTACGAAATGTTGGCGGCCCAAGTTAACTCTATCCATGGAACTTGATGAAACTGAATAGCAAACATGGCTCTTACATATCATATTACTGTTAGCACCACTAATAATAGTAATAGTAGTAGTAGTACTTACGATACAGTAATAAGAACATTTTGCTACTCTCGCGAAAAACAAAATTCCGCTAGTATATTTATAAGTAGCAGTAATTAATTTTATTTGACTAACAAAAACTAGAACTGAATCTTACCAGATGACTTCGAGTGCTCTACTGGCGAGAGTGTAGATATGGACAGTGCAACCCCTAGTGTCACAGCCCCTGAAAGGTAACGATTTGGAAAACAAAACTCATTTTAACATTTACAGACTGTGTGTAATTTTTTCAGCTGAATGAAAATAAATAAATATTAACATCACACGAGCTTATATTGTATCTTACCTGGTATCTGGTTCATTGTAGGATTCCCATCTCCTTGTAGCAAGCTGTAAAACTTTTTCTCCAAAACATTTAAAACAATCGGTTTATCTCCCATTCTGTTCTTATCCGTTTTATTTTTTAGTCTCGTTTTCATGTTACTAACTTTCTTTAGCAATTGTTTCCTGTCAATTTTAATGCCGATATCAGTTCTGAATGAATGTATAACATTTAGGATTGCTTCTTCTTTCTTTCTTTTTACTTCTCGAAGTTGTGACTTCTCTAATAACTCAGGATGATTTTCTAAAGCCATGACTAAAAACAACATCGTACTTTCTGCACATACCGAGCTTTCATCTGAATCGGACGAGGACATCTTCAGTCGATAAGTGACAGTACTCACTGAAAATAAATGAAGCGAAACGCAGTCGCACGGCAAAGGAAACAGTGATGAAGCCTGCTCTTGCTCAACAATGGTTCGCAGACAATGCATACCAAGCAGGCGGCTAGGAGCTTTTGCTACTGTGTTAGAAGTAAGAGGTAGAGAGGAAAAGCAAAAGGTTATTCTTACAATCAGAACCTAATGCTTCTGCTTTTACCTTTTGCTTCCAAGTGAATGCTTTTACTTCTGCCTTTTGCTCCAAGCTTGTGCTTCAGTTTTATTCATATGTTCTCTGGTTGAGCCGAGCCGCGGCAACGAACTTCTAAGACTGTGTGGATTGGAAGAAATCGGCTATTTTTGCAAAAGATGGGAAAATTGTGCCATATTCACAGTTAATTGTAATTACATGACTTACAAAATTGATGTTTTTTTACGAGCGTGTGTCAGCTTTTCAATGTTTGAACGAAAAGCTTCAAGGCTTAATCAAAACAGCTATTGTTATGATAGATCTTATTCGCGCTTTTGAGGCCAAGTTGCAAGTTTTTTGTTTCCAAAAGTTACATCCATTTTTTCGATTGCAAAAAATTTACCAGCAGTTTGGATTTACACGAAACCCAGACCAAGAAAAAGTCACTCAAGGATACAGCCAAAAGGGGTGGGGGAGACCGGAAATCCCTATCACGCAAATGAAATTACCCACAACCTAAATGCCCTGCAAAGAAACTGAAAGATATTTTAATTTGCAGCCAATGATGTAAAAGGGGATACAAACTATCGATAGTCAACACGGCCATCAATCAGTTCAGTTATTACTTGCAGTCAAATTTAATGTAAGATGTGCTGTGTTAATTGTTTTTGTGCTGTCTGCTGTTGTAATAGTTTCTAATTATCGGTAAGTCTGTAACAAGAAAGAAGAAGAATATCGCTTCTGATTCGTCCATTAGCGTTACGGTAGTTAAAAATATGTACACACTACTAAAAACCCTAATTAGCTATCTATAGCAGTTTAATGTACTTGAAGACAATATTATGGAAATGGAAGAGGATGTAGATGAAGATGAAATGGGAGATATGATACTGCGTGAAGAGTTTGACAGAGCACTGAAAGGCCTGAGTCGAAAAAAGGCCCCGGGAGTAGACAACATTCCATTAGAACTACTGACAGCCTTGGGAGAGCCAGCCCTGACAAAACTCTATTATCTGGTGAGCAAGATGTATGAGACAGGCGAAATACCCTCGAACTTCAAGAAAAATATAATAATTCCAATCCCAAAGAAAGCAGGTGTTGACAGATGTGAAAATTTCCGAACAGCTGCAAAATACTAACGCGAATTCTTTACAGACGAATGGAAAACCTTGTATAAGCCGTCCTTGGGGAAGATCAGTTTGGATTCCGTAGAAATATTGGAACACGTGAGGCAATACTGACCCTGCGACTTATCTTAGAAGCTAGATTAAGGAAAGGCAAACCTACGTTTCTAGCATTTGTAGACTTAGAGAAAGCTTTTGACAATGTTGACTGGAATACTCTCTTTCAAATTCTGAAGGTGGCAGGGGTAAAATACAGGGAGCGAAAGGCTATTTACAATTTGTACAGAAACCAGATGGCAGTTATAAGAGTCGAGGGACATGAAAGGGAAGCAGTGGTGAGGAAGGGAGTGAAACAGGGTTGTAGCCTCTCCCCGATGTTATACAATCTGTATATTGAGCAACCAATGAAAGAAACAAAAGAAAAATTCGGAGTAGGTATTAAAATCCATGGAGAAGAAATAAAAACTTTGAGGTTCGCCGATGACATTGTAATTCTGTCAGAGACAGCAAAGGATATGGAAGAGCAGTTGAATTGAATGGACAGTGTCTTGAAAGGAGGATATAGGATGAACATCAACAAAAGCAAAACGAGGATAATGGAATGTAGTCGAATTAAATCGGGTGATGCTGCGGGAATTAGATTAGGAAATGAGACGCTTAAAGTAGTAAATGAGTTTTGCTATTTGGGGAGCAAAATAACTGATGACGGTCGAAGTAGAGAGGATATAAAATGTAGACTGACAATGGCAAGCAAAGCATTTCTGAAGAAGAGAAATTTGTTAACATTGAGTATAGATTTAAGCGTCAGGGAGTCATTTCTGAAAGTATTTGTATGGAGTGTAGCCATGTATGGAAGTGAAACATGGACGATAAATAGTTTAGACAAGAGGAGAATTGAAGCTTTCGAAATGTGTTGCTACAGAAGAATGCTGAAGATTAGATGGGTAGATCACATAACTAATGAGGAGGTATTGAATAGGATTGGGGAGAAGAGAAGTTTGTGGCACAACTTGACTAGAAGAAGGGATCGGTTGTTAGGACATGTTCTGAGGCATCAAGGGCAAGCCAATTTAGTATTTGAAGGCAGCGTGGAGGGTAAAAATCGTACAGGGAGACCAAGAGATGAATACACTAAGCAGATTCAAAAGGATGTAGGTTGCAGTAGGTACTGGGAGATGAAGAAGCTTGCACAGGATAGAGTAGCATGGAGAGCTGCATCAAACCAGTCTCAGGACTGAAGACCACAACAACAATAGCAGTTTAATTTTAGCATGGGAGTCTTTATTTGGAGACTGGTAGTACCTTTCGGTTGCAACATTTCAGTATTTCACAAGGCAGCGGTGCGATAAACATCATTAGCAATACCACTAAATTAAAATCTGTGCATCAAAACAGACTTGGATTTGTCTGAGTCGCCCAAACATCGTGTCGATCAACCAACTTATCGACCAAACAGCGATGATTGCATTTGTTTCGAAAGATTACTTCAAATTCTGTTAGTAGCTCAAATGGCAAAACATCACCCAATGTGGTCAGGTGGGTGGTATTCAATTATGGAAACCAGTTCCGATGGGAACGTTAGGGAGGGGTTTTTGATGACAGCACATTCTATAGTTCGTTTGTTTCTAGATTTTTTTTTCACCGGGCTCCTTGAATACGTCCGAGCCTCGGCCCTGTATTCCCTTCCCGCCCCCCCCCCCCCCCCTCACCACCCACCCAACCTCAGCCTTTCGTCCTAAATCAAATTACGAACTCATAATACTACAATAACCGAACCTAGAATTCTATGCACAGTTAAATCTTAAAATATGCATGCATTCATGCGCACGAAAATGATCAAACATGCACAATTAAAGAAAAAACATGGAATATAAGAATTCCATCATTCGATGTGATGCATTTTATTTTATTAAAAAAAATCCGTGGATTCGAGAGGTGTGGTGGTTCTAATTCATTCGCCACCAACTTTGAAAACAGCTTTCCCATTTTCTATTTCGGAAAATGCTGGAAATGGTCCCTTACTATGGGCCATAGCCAGTTCCTTCCGAATTCCTTTCTTCTCTGACATAATCTAATTCCCTGAAAGATACAAACTCTCTGCTTAAATGAAAAGAGCTGCATCAAAGGCGAGTCGAACATCTCTTTGGAGACTGTCGACACTAAAAACGATACGATAAATAAATAATAATACAAATTCTCCGTATTTAGTTCATATGTTCATCTGCCAGGACATATTTAATGCAGAAAATTATCTTTCTGCATCGCAAGAGGTAACAGATGCATACTTAAATGAGGACATTTGTGAAAGTATGTCTGTTCAATTCCAGAATTTTTGCATTTTCGCTACAAGAAATTGTTCTAGCTTCTGTGTCAAACAGAAAAATATCACATCTGTTTATTCCAACTGCCCTGTAGGTAATAATGACGGTGCCCCAAAAATTCGAGCTCATCTATTACAGATCACTTCTTTGCTCAAATCCAGGTTGAGGGAAGAAGAGTGTAAAATGACTATGGAGAGTGAAGGGAGATTGACGCTTCTGCTTCTTAATGATTTGCCAAAATACAGCATTCCTTAGTAACGAGATCATATTTCCGCTAGGTGAGGACTCCCAGATGGGCTGGCCGGTGTGGCCGAGCAGTTCTAGGCGCTTCAGTCTGGAACCGCGCGACCGCTATGGTCGCAGGATAGAATCTTGCCTTGTGCATGGATGTGTGTGATGTCCTTAGGTTAGTTAGGTTTAAGTAGTTCTAAGTTCTAGGGGACTGATGACCTCGGATGTTAAGTCTCATAGTGCTCAGAGCCATTTGAACTCCCAGGTGAATGCCAGATAAAACAGTTTATGCTTCTTTATGGAGATTCTATATTTTATGGAGAAAAACTCAGAAAATGCCCTATTTTTGGACAGTGGAGAAATATCATGCACTGAACGCAGAACAAGTTGATTCATTTGGAGGATTAATGTGTAACATACACTCAGGTGACAAACTCATGGGACAGCGAGATGCACATATACAGATGGTGGTAGTATCGCATACACATGGTACAGTCCCTGGACAAATTATTAGACACACTACACATTTTTAATGTTATATGTAATAATTACGTGCTGAGTACTATATGTAATCTGATTAATCGGAAAATTTATGACAGTTATTCAGTACACTTATTACATTACTGAATTTTGTATCTATTGTTGCTGCGTGACCTTGGATTGTTGACTTATGTGTGTATCAACGTCCAGATTTATTGTCGGTATCAATAGGCAGAGTACAGTGTACAGGAAAGGGCCTGTTCAATGGCGTTCTCGCGTGTAACTGGTGTAATACTTTGTTCCCTTTGATTATCAATTTCGTAATATCGACATCTCAATTGGTTGTCTAACAGCCAGACATTACTGATTGTGACCTTTAAAAATGGGTAAAAGAGGGAAAATTTCACCATGTAACAAAGGTGAGGTCAAAGACCTCGTTAATACGAAAATGTATTCCAATCGGGAAATTTCAAGAAGGCTGGAAATGTCAGACGCTAGCGTGAGACGCATAAAGAAGAAAATTGATTCAAGTGAAGAACTGACGTCCAGAAGGAAGAATAAATGTGGAAGAAAATCAATTTTCACCCGAAGGTCAGAAAGATTTCTCAAAAGAATTTGCCTAGAAAACAGATTTGCAACAACGAAACAGGTAAAATCTCAACCGAATGAGGTTAATGTGAATGCAACTGAACGCAGTGTTCGCAGAAAGTTGAAGGATATTGATTTCAAGGCCTGTCGACCCGCTAGAAAACCAAAGTTAACAGCTATAATGAAAGCAAAGTGTCTGAAGTGGGCTAAACAGTGGTGTGATAAGAATGTGGACTTCTGGAGATCGGTTATTTAACTTTAGAATTACACACATCAAAAAAAGTTTTGCGTCACCACGGTTCCGAGAGTTTCGGAACCTGCCCAAAAAATTGGAATAGAAATCAACATAAACATCATTTCTGCCCTTTTTATTGCTCATGAAAACTACACATTACATGTTGTACCACCATACAGCGAAACCTTCAGAGGTTGTGGTCCAGATTGCTGTACACACCAGTACCTCTAGTACCCAGCAGCACGTCCTCTTGCACTGATGCATGCCTGTATTCATCGTGGCATACTATCCACAAGTTCATCAAGGCACTGTTGGTCCAGATTGTCCCACTCCTCAACGGCGATCTGGCGTGGATCCCTCAGAGTGGTTGGTGGATCACGTCGTCCATAGACAGCCCCATTCAGTCTATCCCAGGCATGCTCGATAGGGTTCATGTCTTGAGAACATGCTGCCCACTCTAGTTGAGCGATGTCGTTATCCTGAAGGAAGTTATTCACAAGATGTCCACAATGGGGGCGCGAATTGTCGTCCATGAAGACGAATGCTTCTCCAATATGCTCGCCATGGACATCGGGAGTGAAGTTGCGCATCATGCAACCTATGGCACACAGTTCGAGTAGTAACACGACGTCCTGTGGCTGCATGAAAAGCATTATTCAACATGATGGCGTTTCTGTCCGGGTTCCTCTGTGCCATAATCCGTAGGTAGCGGTCATCTTCTTCAGTAGTAGCCCTTGGGCGGTGTGAGTAAGGCATGTCATCGACAGTTCCTGTCTCTCTGTATCTCCTCCACGTCCGAGCAATATCGCTTTGAAACTTCCTGGCAGATTAAAACTGTGTGCCGGACCGAGACTCGAACTTGGGACCTTAGCCTTTCGCGGGCAAGTGCTCGCAATATCCTGTCTTTCAGGAATGCTAGTTCTGCAAGGTTCGCAGGAAAGCTTCTGTAAGGTTTGGAAGGTAGGAGACGAGATACTGGCAGAAGTAAAGTTGTGAGGACGGGGCGTGAGTCGTGCTTGGTTAGCTCAGATGGTAGAGCACTTGCCCGCGAAAGGCTAAGGTCCCGAGTTATAGTCTCGGTCCGGCACACAGTTTTAATCTGCCAGGAAGTTTGATATCAGCGCACACTTCGCTGCAGAGTGAAAATCTCATTCTGGAAATATCGCTTTGGTTCATTCTGAGACACCTAAACACTTCCCTTGTTGAGAGCCCTTCTTTGCACAAAGCAACAATGCGGACGCGATCGGACCGCGGTATTGACCGTCTAGGCATGGTTGAACTACAGACAAAACGAGCCATGTACCTGCTTCCTGGTGGAATGACTGGAACTGATCGGCTGTCGGACCCCCTCCGTCTAATAGGCGCTGCTCATGCATGGTTGTTTACATCTGCGAGCGGGTTTAGTGACATCTCTGAACAGTCAAAGGGACTATGTCTGTGATACAATATACACAGTTAACGTCTATCTTCAGGAGTTCTGGGAACTGGGGTGATGCAAAACTTTTTCTTGATGTGTGTATTATTGACGATACGATATAACCTATGTACACTTATTCACAGTATATTATGTTTCTTGATTTTTACAGGTATGCTTCTGCAATGAAAACACTTTGAAATTTTAACTAACAAATCTCAGTATGTGCGCCGTCCGACAGGAAAAAAATTTCATCCCGACTGCATTATTCTGACGCAACTAACGTGATGATTTCGTCTGTCATCTATGGCAACGATACAGAACGTTTTTACTGGTTAAAGGCATAGTGAGAGAAGACCAGTGCAAGGAAGTCCTGCAAAAACGGGTAATATCACAGCTCAGAGAATGGTTCCCGAATGGGGAACCATAATTTTTATGCAAGATGGAGCTCCCTGTCACACAGCTGGGTCAGTTAAATCCTTTCTGAAGGAACAAAACACCCCTCTGTTAGGCTGGCGAGGTGATAGCCCCGATATGAACCCGATAGAAAATGTTTGGGAACTCATGAAGGGGGGGGGGGCGCCAGAAGGTGTCATCACAACAAAAACACAGCTCTTGGAGAAGATCATCAACGTGTGGTATCATCATCCACAAATGCAGGACACCGTACAGTCCTGCATCGACAGCTTGGCACACCGTATTAACGCTCTCATAACCGCAAAAGGTGGCTCAACAAGATATTCAAACTAATGTTTCCACTTTCACTATATTTTAATTTTTGTTGTAATTATTGAAATAAAATATTTTCAACAAATACTATGTTTTTTTATTTGTTATATCACCTTAGTTGTGAAGCAGACTACACATAATAATTTTATCAAAACTTATCTACTAAAAAACAAATTTCGTTAGAAATAAATCAAAATTTGATTAAACTGTAGTGCGACTAATAAATTGGCCAGAGACTGTATACCAGGACAGTGACGAAGCTGTCATTTGTGTTTAGGCGATTCATATGAAAAGGTTTCAGACGTGATCATGGCCGCACGACGGGAATTGACAGACTTTGAACTTGGAATGGTAGTAGGAACTAGATGCATGTGACATCGCATTGCAGAAATCGTTACGGAGTTCTATATTCCGTGATCCACAGTGTCAAGAGTGTGCTGAGAATACAAAGTTTCAGGCATTACCTCTCACCGCGAACAAAGTAGTGGCCGATGGCTTCAGTTAACGACCGAGCCCAGCAGTGTTTGCGTAGTGTTGTCAGTGCTACCAGACAAGCAACACCGAGTGAAACAACCAAAGAAATCAATATGAGACGTACGACGAACGTATCCATGAGGACAGTGCCGCTAAATCTGGCGTTAATGGACTATGGCAGCAGATGACCGACACGAGTGCAAACAGCACATCGCCTGCAGAGCCACTCCTGGGCTCTTGACTATATCGGTTGGACGCTAGACGACTGGAAAACCGTGGCCTGGTCAGATGAGTCGTGATTGAAATTGGTAAGAGCTGATGATAGGGTTCGAGTGTAGTGCAGATCCCACAAAGCCATGGACCCAAGTTATCAACAAGGTGCGGTGCAAGCTCGCGGCAACTCCATAATGGCGTAGGCTGTGTTTACTGACCCAACTGACCCGATCACTGATTGGAAATGGTTATGTTCAGCTACTTGGAGACCTTTTGCAGCCTTTCATGGATTTCACGTTCCCAAACGATGTAATTTTTATGGATGACAATGTTCCATTTCACACAGCCATCCAGATCACTCGACGTGAGTCCTATCGAACATTTATAGGACATACTTGAGAGTTCATTTCGTGCACGATATGCTACACCGACAGCACCTTCTCAAATACGGACAGCTATAGAGGTAGCATGACTCATTATTTCTTTAGGAGACTTTTTGAGTTCATGCCACGCAGCGTTGCTGCTCTACGCCACCAAAAAGGGATCCAACACTATATCAGGAGGTATCCTACGATTTATGTCACCACAGTGTATGCCATATTAAGTATAAAGAATCACAATACGTAATATACACTCCTGGAAATGGAAAAAAGAACACATTGACACCGGTGTGTCAGACCCACCACACTTGCTCCGGACACTGGGAGAGGGCTGTACAAGCAATGATCACACGCACGGCACAGCGGACACACCAGGAACCGCGGTGTTGGCCGTCGAATGGCGCTAGCTGCGCAGCGTTTGTGTACCGCCGCCGTCAGTGTCAGCCAGTTTGCCGTGGCATACGGAGCTCCATCGCAATCTTTAACACTGGTAGCGTGCCGCGACAGCGTGGACGTGAACCGTATGTGCAGTTGACGGATTTGAGCGAGGGCGTATAGTGGGCATGCGGGAGGCCGGGTGGACGTACCGCCGAATTGCTCAACACGTGGGGCGTGAGGTCTCCACAGTACATCGATGTTGTCGCCAGTGGTCGGCGGAAGGTGCACGTGCCCGTCGACCTGGGACCGGACCGCAGCGACGCACGGATGCACGCCAAGACCGTAGGATCCTACGCAGTGCCGTAGGGGACCGCACCGCCACTTCCCAGCAAATTAGGGACACTGTTGCTCCTGGGGTATCGGCGAGGACCATTCGCAACCGTCTCCATGAAGCTGGGCTACGGTCCCGCACACCGTTAGGCCGTCTTCCGCTCACGCCCCAACACCGTGCAGCCCGCCTCCAGTGGTGTCGCGACAGGCGTGAATGGAGGGACGAATGGAGACGTGTCGTCTTCAGCGATGAGAGTCGCTTCTGCCTTGGTGCCAATGATGGTCGTATGCGTGTTTGGCGCCGTGCAGGTGAGCGCCACAATCAGGACTGCATACGACCGAGGCACACAGGGCCAACACCCGGCATCATGGTGTGGGGAGCGATCTCCTACACTGGCCGTACACCACTGGTGATCGTCGAGGGGACACTGAATAGTGCACGGTACATCCAAACCGTCATCGAACCCATCGTTCTACCATTCCTAGACCGGCAAGGGAACTTGCTGTTCCAACAGGACAATGCACGTCCGCATGTATCCCGTGCCACCCAACGTGCTCTAGAAGGTGTAAGACAACTACCCTGGCCAGCAAGATCTCCGGATCTGTCCCCCATTGAGCATGTTTGGGACTGGATGAAGCGTCGTCTCACGCGGTCTGCACGTCCAGCACGAACGCTGGTCCAACTGAGGCGCCAGGTGGAAATGGCATGGCAAGCCGTTCCACATGACTACATCCAGCATCTCTACGATCGTCTCCGTGGGAGAATAGCAGCCTGCATTGCTGCGAAAGGTGGATATACACTGTACTAGTGCCGACATTGTGCATGCTCTGTTGCCTGTGTCTATGTGCCTGTGGTTCTGTCAGTGTGATCATGTGATGTATCTGACCCCAGGAATGTGTCAATAAAGTTTCCCCTTCCTGGGACAATGAATTCACGGTGTTCTTATTTCAATTTCCAGTAGTGTACATTAATTTACTTACTGTGAGGTCAAAATATGATAACATACATGAAAAAACTACAGTTATATGGTATTATTGGACATGACCAGAGTTTGAGAACTGTAACCAGCATATACAAAAACATGCATCTGCGCGGAGATCCTGACATTAGTATTAATTACGACCAAAGAGTCTGATTGCAGGATACACTGTAAATATGTTAATTCTTGAAATTTATTTGCAAACGTCTACTGGTCATGAATTTAAGTCCTATTTCTGAAATTCAAATAAGTAAACGATAAAATCACCACTTTACTCAGTGACAAAAATACAGAAGGAATAAGATATTTGGAAAAATCATCAACGTTAGCTAAAGAAGTATTTGAATCTGTTGCCGACACGCCTAGGCGGATGAAGAAATAAACTGAAAGGGACAACCATCCACATGACCTCTTCTGAAGTGCATTATAGAAGTGCTCTTACCAGCAATACATGGACTCATTTAAAATCTGGATAATCAATTTTATCGAAACAAGGATTTCTTATCTCCAGTCGAAATAATGTTTCCCATTAATTGCCATCAGGAGAATTTCGGTAAGCTATCTGAAATGGAAGATAGTTTGAGAATAGGGTACCTCAAACTGAACTTGAAGTGGAGTACACTTTACAGTGTGGGAAATGGCGTTGTCAAGAAGAGTCTCTCCCCCCTGTTAAACTTATGTTGGTTTTTTGATGCTTGTGACAAGAACTTCTATCCAAATACACGGTATCTTTCATCTTTTGTGTTTATTTACATCCCTACCAGTATCAACATGTGAAGCTGACAGGTCATATTCCACACTGAAACAAGTGAACACTTACTTGCAGAACACAGTGGGCACTGGAAAGTTGACTGGACTAGCCTTAATGTCTATTATGATGTATCATGCAGCGTAACTTGCTCTGACAGTGCGAGAGAGAGACAAAGATATTATTTATTACTCTGTGGCGGTCAGTGCTCATATAATTATTCTTAGGAGATAGAACTTTTGCTATTCTTAAGAGTAAAAAAAAAATTTAGGAGAGGAGAGCCATTCTTGTGATGTAAAAAATCGACACCATTGCGAGTTTTTGATTCACATTGTAAAATATAAGCGTACATGGAAGTAAATCAGTTAACAGAACAATAAAATATTGTTCATTTCAAGAAAGTACGTGTTATTATACACCCAGCGATATACTTCTATGGTGATTTACTAATAAACACCAGCTTGAGAACATTTCCGATGGGAGCTTTCAGTTCTGAGAAGTGTCCAGGTACTATTGTGGATTTTAATGATCCATGAAGTGACTTCTTTTCCGAAGAAAACATCGAACTGTTTCACTAGAACTGAACGCTCCCACCATGAGCGCTGGTCATTTTCAGTTTATAGATAGACTATACCTCCCCAGCATTTCCTGTCCAGCTATCATATGTAAATAGAAAAATAACTTCAATGTGTTTATATAGTGGAGATATTTTCAGTTTGTTGAATGACAACTTGTTTGTGGTTGTTAAGTAATGTTTTATGTAAAATACGTTTTGACGCGTTCAGTTTGTAACTGTGATCTTGTCAGTTACCCAACTAGCGTTGGCGGAAAGGGATTAGATTGGTACATGTGGTACCATGCTGCTGCCTATCGTTGACAGCATACTGTAAAGCTGTGCGATTGTGGTTTAGTCACTTGCTGATGAATTACTGAATGACCAAAACGTTACTGCATTTCTCTACCATTAACTAAGTAACTGGTAGAATGCACAAAACTTTTCCATTCAGAAATCACTGGTACTTATAGAGTAGGTTTTCCGTAGGAAATTCAATGTACTTTAAATTTGTACTGGGGGGTACTTTTATGTGGGAACCATGGTTTTCGAGTTATTCGAGAAAAATACAAAAATGTGACCTTTAAATCTATCCCCGTCTCAAAGTTCACACCCCACTGGTCAGGATTTTTAGTGTGTTGTTCATGGCACTCCCTCCTAGCACTGTGCAAAAATATGCGAGCACTCGATTTTTCCCCTAATTTCCCTTCGCTGACTGGACTAAATTACATACCGATAGCCCTGACGTCAGTCTGATGCAAAATTCTTGGGCATATTCTAAGTTCGAGCATAACAAATTTCCTTGCGATAGAAAAACTTCTGTCCATAAATCAGCACAGATATAGAAATCATGGCTTGTGCGAAACTCAGTTTCCCCTTTTCTTGCACGATATCCTGTGAACCACAGATGAAGGGTAACTAGCAGTTTTCATTTTCCTAGATTTCCAGAAAAGTGCTTGATAGAGTGTCCCACTGCAGGTTATTGACGGATATGCGAAGTTACAGAACAGGTTCTCAGATAAAAGAGTAACTCGAAAACTTGTTAAGTAATAGCACCAATTATATTGTCCTGGATGGCGAGTGTTCATCAGAGGCAAGTGTATCGCCAGGGGAAACCAAGGTAAGCGTGGTAGGACCGCCCTTGTTCTCTATATACAGTGTGATCACGTGGTGATGCCACAAACTTCCAGGGATTATTTAGGAATAAAGGAAACGACTCAATGAAAGGCAGAAGCGCTGCGTTGTCGACAGGTACACAAACAAAAGGTACAGAGTTTTGCATTGCTAGCTTTCAGGGATAATGGAGAAGGGTAAATGTATCAATCTGAGGTAATGGACCCTGATCTAAAAACGACCGAGTCGAAAGTTATAAACGAAAATCCCTCGGATACCTCTGTCTCTTAGCTGGTCGTAGGTTGTGTTCCAAAAATGAACAGCATAGAGACAGAGGTAATAACGCTTTCTGCAGGACCTGACCATCATTTTGCAGGACAATGCTGAAGCATGTACAGTGCAAACTGTTACTGATTTGTTTGACTGATGGGGCTGCTAAGTGCTATACCACCTACTGCACTCCCCTGACTTAAGCCCTCAAGAGTTCAGCCATAAGGTTGGTAAAGAGTTCTTGTGATAGGGCATACCATTCCTCGACCAGTGTGGCTGTCAACTGCTGGAATGTCGTTGGTGCATGTGGACATGTTTCAATATGTCTCTCCAACGAACCCCACACATGCTCCATGGGATTTACGTCTGGAGAATGGGCCAGTCAGTCAATTCGCTGAATATCCTGTCATTCAAAGAGTTCCCCCATCTGTGCTGTTAGATGCGGCCGGCCGGTGTGGCCGAGCGATTCTAGGCGCTTCAGTCTGGCACCGCGCGACCGCTATAATCGCAAGTTCGAATCCTGCTTCGGGCATGGATGTGTGTGATGTCCTTAGGTTAGTTAGGTTTAAGTAGTTCTAAATTCTAGGGGACTGATGACCTCAGATGTTAAGTCCCATAGTGCTCAGAGCCATTTGAAGCATTTGTTCGAAGCAGTCATGCATTATCACCACTAAAAATGAAGCCGAATGCACTGCTGAAAATACGCTCATGGGGAGGGAGTCACAGTATCGTTTACTGGTGAGCGTACTGTACTGAAAGATTTGGAGATATGAATGCCCATAAACATTATGCCTTCCCACACCATCGCTCCTGGGCCACAAAAACAATCATAATCGACAATGTTCTTCGGTGGATTGCGTGTTCTCACCTTTCATCACAGGAGGATACATCCTGCATTGGTGGTCGAGGTGCTACAGTAAAAGGGGAAGCATAATGATGTGTCTTAATCTTTCAACACAGCACACTCACCGGTCAATGTCATTGTGAAATACTCCTTCCTCATAAGCGTCTTTTCAGGAATGCATTCGACCCTGACTTCACTTTTATGGATGAGAATGTGCAACCGTATTGAACAGCACAGGTCATCAAGCACAGGTGGGGTGATTATAGATACATACTGCAACATGTACATGTGCACCAATGACCATTCAGTGGTTGCAGACAATGTTGTTCAAGGAATCGAAAGCTCACCCACAAGAACTCCTTCAAACATTATGGTCAGCGTTAAAGGAGGTCGCATAGCATCCACTGTCGTCCATGGTAAATACACAACCTACATAGAACATTATAGTTTCTTTTTTAATGCCAGAGGACTATCATCAATCGCTATAACTTCAGTGTAATTAATGCCTTTGGACAATAGCGTCATTCCTGTTTGTCTCAACGCATATTTCTATCAGTTACGTTCTGTACTATACTGTAGCAGTTCTCTCTGTGTATAATCCAAGTTTCACCAAGCTATGTTACTTGACAATAACATAACATGGGAAAGTTGCTTTGTCCTTCAGTTTTGCACACCGGTATTATCCTGAAGCATTCAATTTCTATTAAACTGACCAATGGTGTTATTTACTAACCAACTAGGTTTTTTTGTTACTTTCTTAGATTTTATGAAAATCTACTTTGATGCTCTACAACTGTTCTCTTTTACAGGTTTCCATCGAACTGATCAGTTCCAAGATATTGTACATATCATGTAAATATAGAAAAGTAAACGTAAAATCAGAGTAATTATCACATTATGCACACTAGATGTTCCTCTCTCTTAGAGAACATTACATATCATGTAAATGTAGAAAAGTTAACGTAAACAACAGAATGATTATCATACTGTGAACAATAGCTGTTCCTCTTCCCTGCAGAACATTACTTAAAATAAACATTTAAAAAAATACTCACAACAATAATATAAAAATTTATCATAGTTTCCAGGAAGTGTGACAATGATGGTAATTCTGAGCTGCTGCAGTGTAGCCCTCACGCAGGGACAGATCTGTCTGGATTTTCTGGGACTCCAGACAAACCGCATTTCACTGAGGCTCAGTCTTCACACTGGGACAATATTGTTGCCAACTCTGGCTCATCGCTGCCATATTCCCTTGCATACTACACCAAACTACACTAGCCATGATTTGAAAACTTGGTAGTTTTGAAATAAAGATTACGTTCCAAGCGGCTTCACTTCTCCCTTCTTTTTCTCTCTGTGAACGTATCGGGAGGGGTTTGAACCCCCAAAAACCCCCTCTGGCTGCGCCCATACTAATTACTGCCTGAAATGTTTTTAGTATGCACTGGCTGGGTTCGCTGCCTGGTGCCCATTGTACTACGGCACACTTCTGCAATAAGCCCTTTACGTAAACACTTATAACACCCGTTCTTGTAATGTGGTCATTCCGATCTGGTAACCAATATAATAAAACAGTCCAGGCAACTTGGAAACAAAGCGTGCTGCCGCCAACGACGCTAGCACTAGCTTAGGATTGGGAAGAACATGGCCGGATGACCGCTGTTGAACATAACCTGTTTACCACTTTAGAATCTTTGATGGAAACCCGCTGCAGCTGCACTATTTCTCTAGAGCTCTGGGATACCAGTGAAATAAACGAAATTGCCAAGAAACGTTTGATGTTTCACTTGTGATTTAGTACATGCAGTTCGTAGCTCTTCAGCTAACGATAAGTCAGACTGTCTTAAAGCTTGTGTTTAGACCACCATATCTGTGACTAATTGAATCACTACATCACGAATCCGACTTTCCGTGTATGATTTACCATACTCACATGTGAATTTACTTTCTTGAGTCAATCCTTGCAAATCCTCAACCAAAGATCCACAATTTACAGCACCTAACTTGAGATGTCGTAAAAATTCTGGCTTTGCCACTTCTACATGCATTTTGTTGAAAAAATAGACTAAACTTTACTATGTGCTGTCCACGTGATGCTCTTGATCGTGATATGGCGCAGATGTTGGTGACGCCTGTCCTTGAGTGATTGGTGGCAGCCAATTTTAAACAAGCGTTTATAGAGCGATTGGCGAACTGTTAGCCGGAATATATGAATTTTTTCGCGGTATTTCTACACGTATTGGGTTGGCCGTATATTGATACTTATGATATAAATGAAGATCAGAATACGTAATTTTACTTCTGATGACAGAACGCACGAATCATTCGCGTTATGGAGAGGGCCCTTTCTTTGGTTTTCGCTAGTGTAGTATATTGGAGTTTTTATTATTGATATATATAGCAATTTGTACGATGAAATAATAATTTATTCTGAAATGTGGAATGTTGTGTTGGTACAACAGCTATGAGTTATTCGTGTTTAAGGACGGCCCTTCATGAATGTTCTAGTTTTGCTGCATCCTGGCGTTTCTATTATCGATGTATACAGACAGTTTGGTGTTCTTTCAGTTGATCTGGCTTAGTTACAGAAAATTTTGTTTTTGTGACAGTCTGATGGGAAGTAATTTGTATAAGCTACAACAGCGCATTTTTTTGTTCCAGGAAAAGACGAATTACATGTGTTGTGCAGATGGCCCATTGTTCAGTTTTTCTGTGACAGCATATTGCCGTACATATTATGGCCTGTAGCATAGCGATGTCTAGATTAGGTGGGAAATAAACAGCTTGGTTGTGAGTTGGCGAAGCCAACGAATATGAAAGTAAAAAACCCAGTTGTGACAGAATGACCTGTAGCATAGCCCAAGGTGTATGTTAGGTTGAGAAGCAACGCTTTGTTAGTGAATTGGCAAAACCAATGAATGTGAGAGCAGAGACCCGGGTTGTTGTGGCGGACTGATAAGATTTCATCGTGACACATAGATGGCAACTCGCCTTAAATGTACAGGAATGTAAAATTTTCACTTAACCAAACGAAAAAAATGTAGTATCCTATGACTATTATATCAATGAATCACTGTTGGAATCGGGCAACACATACAAATACCTGGGAGTAACAATTTGTAGGGATATGAAATGGAATAATCACATAGGTTGAGTCGTGGGTAAAGCAGGTTGTAGATTTCGATTTATTGGTAGGACACTGAGGAAGTGCAATCAGTCTACAAAAGAGACTGCTTACAAATGACCAGTTGCAGAATATTGCTCAAGTGTGTGGGACACATGCCAGATGGGAGGTTTGTTGGGATATGAGCTGTTTCCTCGTAAGAAAGGTATAGAAGGGGTGTTTTGGAGTTGTGAAAAGACTAATCATAGAATTAGTTGCAGCATTCGAAAAATTCTTAGTTTAAGGAAAGTAAGTTAAGTCCTACAAAAAAATCTGGAATTAAGTTTTCTCTAGGTGAAAACGGGCAGACATTTTTTAATTGTTGATGAACTGAAATTGTGTGAGAAGACAGTTGTAGACTCCAGAAGCTTCTGGAGAAAAAGTGTGTATTGAAATGGATTTCAAAGAAAGTGAGAAACTTGGTGAAGACATAGTCATTGTGGAGACCAGTGAGGCTATGTTCAGAACAAGAAAATCTGGTAGGGACAATCAAGAAACGGGAAGGTGAGTTTTCAGAGGACTCCAAAGAGGAAGCCACAAGTGTTTCTCTAAAGTTGTTCCCAGACGTAAAAAGGTGATGCTCAGTATCATCAAAGAGTACATGCTTTTGAGAATGATAGTATAACAGCATGGTAAAAAATTTCTCTTTGAAGGCCGTACAGTCCTGAATAGTATGCCAATGAGACAAAATCACTGTCAACATTGAGGAAGTCATTCTGTAGACGGGGTTTTTCAGAATAACATTATTTTCTTAGGCCAGTGAAAGATGTTCATGAGAGTTGAAAACATAGTTTAAGAGTCAGTAAGGGTAAAACAGCCCACTCTACACGCTCTCATTTTATGCCTATGCACATATAGTATAAGTCAAATCAGCTACACTGGCATGACACAGCAGTGAATAAACCTCTCCACCTGCTGTGGCGGAGCACTTGTTCTTTGGATATTGCGGCTTGGCAGTCCCTTGAAGGTCAAGGAAGAGCGGCACACTCAAGAATCTAAATGAGCAGAAAGAAATGAAATAGCTTATTAACAACTGGAACTCACTTTTGATCACTGTCATAGTAAGACACAGGCCTGTATCAAATACTCTGTCATGCACTGCAAGAACTGTTTACCTATCATTGTAATTGAAGCTGTGTTTCAAAAAGAGTGGGTACAAAATACAGAAGAATTATTGCTAAGCTGTTTTCATCATTTACTAGCTTGGACAGGTTACATCTCTCTTCCAGCACCTATACATTGCAACAAAGCAAACAAGTATGAGAGAACATTCATATGGTACTGCGTAGCAGGACCTTAAGGTCAAGAATGGCAGCTCGAAATTGCTTATGAGGTTAATTGATATACACATAGAATTAACTACATGTGCTTTTAAATACAGGAACAAACAGTCGACATTTATGATTATTTATTTTAGCAACGATTGTCACACCAGTGCTGCAAGTTTCTCAGTTGCAAACGTCATTGCCCGATATGGTAAATCTTTTGACGACGGGAAACTTTTGAAGGAAGCCTGGTTAGCATGTGACCCATCTCTTTTAAAGATTTTGAAAGAAAAGGTAAGATAACTGAGCACATTAAAGATATTCCTTTATCTAGAAACACAATAAAAGACAGAATGCTAAAACCAGTGAAGAATGTAAAGCACAACTCTCTTTAGATTTCGTTGTGCCTTGACGAAAGAACTACCCTTTTAGTTGCGTTTGATCGATGTTATAAAATGAGATGAAAGAAGACCTGATTGCGAGAATATCGTTACACAAAAACAACTAAGCGAACAGATATTTGCATGGCTGATAAAAATTCTCTTCTGCAAAATAAACAGAATTAAGTAAAATTGTTACA
This sequence comes from Schistocerca nitens, assembly GCF_023898315.1. Taxonomy (NCBI): domain Eukaryota; kingdom Metazoa; phylum Arthropoda; class Insecta; order Orthoptera; family Acrididae; genus Schistocerca; species Schistocerca nitens. The sequence goes on from NC_064618.1 coordinate 147,353,813, forward strand.
ATAACGACTGATAGTGCTCCCAGTATAGCGGACAAATGCTGGACATTCTATTCTTGAGTTGTACTGCATCGTACATCAACAAGCCTTGTGAGGAATGGGTAGTTCCGCAATATAATAACTGTAGTCACAAAAATATCGTTGCAAGCTTCTTATAAAAGTAAGTTTGAAGCGTTGTTAGATGAGGTCAACTTGGTGAGTAATTGCTTACTGATGTGTAACAATGGGCCATAAGAATAAAGTGAAGCAAATGCTTTTTCTTCGAATTTCGAAACTAAAGCTTCGGAATTTATGAATAAAGTGTGAAGCAAGAGCTTTTGCTTGTGGGAACAAAAAGAACAATGAAAACTTTTGCTTTCCCCTTGAGCTCTTGCTACGGTATAGATGAACTGTAAGAATAAAGAGAAAGCTCTGACTTCATTCTGGAAGCAATTGCTTGTAAAACTTGAAGGCTGGTCAGTAGCAGGCTCACGTTTGCCGAGTGCAGATATCGCTCAAATAGAAGCACGTTTACGCCGCGAAAAATGCTACAGACCACGTCGATGTCCACCTGGAGAGCATTATAAATCTCTGTATCGTTTCAACAAAGAAAATGTTGGGTGGATTTCAAAGCATTTTCTGACAGAGACAGGGGAAAGAAGAGATAGAGCACTATCGTCTGAACAGAAGATGAAGATCTTCCTTCGGTATGTAGCTGATCCAGGATGCCAGTCTGGAATAGCAGAAGAAATGAGAATTCATCAGACTACAGTGACTAAAACAGTGAGTTGTTTTTCTAAAAAGATAATGGAAAAAGCTGATTTGTGGATCAAGTTTCCGTCATCAACACATGATATTACTGTGGCTAAAAATGAGTGTCTACAAAAATGTAAATTTCCAAGTGCTATTGGTGTAATTGACTGTTCACATGTGCGAATTCCAAAATCTGTGCAGTTTGGCGACGAATATATCAACAGAAAGGGTTTTGCTAGTATAAATGTGCAGGCTACATGCAATGTGAATGAACAGTACACTAGTGTTGAGGCTAGCTGGTCCGGGTCAGTACATGACAATCGAATATGGAGAAATTCAAGTGTCTGGAAAGTGCCGAGAGAATGTAAGAACACTGTTCTTTTCGGTGATAAAAGGTATGGCCTAGAGCCCTGGCTGGTGACCCCTTTTCGTAAGTCATTCAATAACCTTTTAAAAAAAGAAAGAGTTGTGACAGAGCGTTGCTTTGGTCAGCTGAAGAAGGGGTTTCCTATTTTGCAGTATATGTGTAGAGTTGCCTTACCAAATGTTCCAACAATAATAGCTTGGTGCTTTACACTGCATAATGTTGCGAAACATCTACAAGATGAAGATTTTGAAGACACGGCACAGGATTTACATGAAGATGGTGATAATGAGGAGGAGGAGCCTTTAACTAAAGCGGATATTCTTCGGAGAGGACGTCAAAGACGACAAGAAATTGCAGCTGTAATACAAAATGTAGGATTTTGAATTTTTTATTTATGAAAAGATACAAAACTACTGATCGTCTACAAGAAAAGGAATAACACAGTCTACAGAACGGTATATACATTAAAATTATTTTCATTTTCCCTTTGTGGCAAATTGTTTACATTATTCATCTTTATATTAAGAGAGTTCATTAACATAGCTTCTTTTTCCATTTGCAGTCGAGTGAGCTTCAGTTCAAAAATGGTTCAAATGGCTCTGAGCACTATGGGACGTAACATCTGTGGTCATCAGTCCCCTAGAACTTAGAACTACTTAAACCTAACTAACCTAAGGAAATCACACACATCCATGCCCTAGGCAGGATTAGAACCTGCGACCGTAGCGGTCACATGGTTCCAGACTGAAGCGCCTAGAACCTCACGGCCACACCGGCCGGCGAGCTTCAGTTGCTCCAGTAGCACCAGCCTATGTAATTCTGTGGTACTGAACATCTTCGTCTCGTCTGTTTCTGGCAATTCTCCTTTCTTCAAGGGTGGTGGCCTGGCATATGGACTTGCTCTGCACGAAGAGGATGGTGGGCCAGCACGAGGTGTAACATCTGTTCCTAGAAACACATATATATGCCAGAGATGTACTCAACGGTGGAACTTACCGTGTGTTTGCATTTTTATGAAGATTTAGTTTACAATGATAACAGGGGAAACTTACCTTCGCAAAGGGTTACGAAATGTTGGCGGCCCAAGTTAACTCTATCCATGGAACTTGATGAAACTGAATAGCAAACATGGCTCTTACATATCATATTACTGTTAGCACCACTAATAATAGTAATAGTAGTAGTAGTACTTACGATACAGTAATAAGAACATTTTGCTACTCTCGCGAAAAACAAAATTCCGCTAGTATATTTATAAGTAGCAGTAATTAATTTTATTTGACTAACAAAAACTAGAACTGAATCTTACCAGATGACTTCGAGTGCTCTACTGGCGAGAGTGTAGATATGGACAGTGCAACCCCTAGTGTCACAGCCCCTGAAAGGTAACGATTTGGAAAACAAAACTCATTTTAACATTTACAGACTGTGTGTAATTTTTTCAGCTGAATGAAAATAAATAAATATTAACATCACACGAGCTTATATTGTATCTTACCTGGTATCTGGTTCATTGTAGGATTCCCATCTCCTTGTAGCAAGCTGTAAAACTTTTTCTCCAAAACATTTAAAACAATCGGTTTATCTCCCATTCTGTTCTTATCCGTTTTATTTTTTAGTCTCGTTTTCATGTTACTAACTTTCTTTAGCAATTGTTTCCTGTCAATTTTAATGCCGATATCAGTTCTGAATGAATGTATAACATTTAGGATTGCTTCTTCTTTCTTTCTTTTTACTTCTCGAAGTTGTGACTTCTCTAATAACTCAGGATGATTTTCTAAAGCCATGACTAAAAACAACATCGTACTTTCTGCACATACCGAGCTTTCATCTGAATCGGACGAGGACATCTTCAGTCGATAAGTGACAGTACTCACTGAAAATAAATGAAGCGAAACGCAGTCGCACGGCAAAGGAAACAGTGATGAAGCCTGCTCTTGCTCAACAATGGTTCGCAGACAATGCATACCAAGCAGGCGGCTAGGAGCTTTTGCTACTGTGTTAGAAGTAAGAGGTAGAGAGGAAAAGCAAAAGGTTATTCTTACAATCAGAACCTAATGCTTCTGCTTTTACCTTTTGCTTCCAAGTGAATGCTTTTACTTCTGCCTTTTGCTCCAAGCTTGTGCTTCAGTTTTATTCATATGTTCTCTGGTTGAGCCGAGCCGCGGCAACGAACTTCTAAGACTGTGTGGATTGGAAGAAATCGGCTATTTTTGCAAAAGATGGGAAAATTGTGCCATATTCACAGTTAATTGTAATTACATGACTTACAAAATTGATGTTTTTTTACGAGCGTGTGTCAGCTTTTCAATGTTTGAACGAAAAGCTTCAAGGCTTAATCAAAACAGCTATTGTTATGATAGATCTTATTCGCGCTTTTGAGGCCAAGTTGCAAGTTTTTTGTTTCCAAAAGTTACATCCATTTTTTCGATTGCAAAAAATTTACCAGCAGTTTGGATTTACACGAAACCCAGACCAAGAAAAAGTCACTCAAGGATACAGCCAAAAGGGGTGGGGGAGACCGGAAATCCCTATCACGCAAATGAAATTACCCACAACCTAAATGCCCTGCAAAGAAACTGAAAGATATTTTAATTTGCAGCCAATGATGTAAAAGGGGATACAAACTATCGATAGTCAACACGGCCATCAATCAGTTCAGTTCTTACTTGCAGTCAAATTTAATGTAAGATGTGCTGTGTTAATTGTTTTTGTGCTGTCTGCTGTTGTAATAGTTTCTAATTATCGGTAAGTCTGTAACAAGAAAGAAGAAGAATATCGCTTCTGATTCGTCCATTAGCGTTACGGTAGTTAAAAATATGTACACACTACTAAAAACCCTAATTAGCTATCTATAGCAGTTTAATGTACTTGAAGACAATATTATGGAAATGGAAGAGGATGTAGATGAAGATGAAATGGGAGATATGATACTGCGTGAAGAGTTTGACAGAGCACTGAAAGGCCTGAGTCGAAAAAAGGCCCCGGGAGTAGACAACATTCCATTAGAACTACTGACAGCCTTGGGAGAGCCAGCCCTGACAAAACTCTATTATCTGGTGAGCAAGATGTATGAGACAGGCGAAATACCCTCGAACTTCAAGAAAAATATAATAATTCCAATCCCAAAGAAAGCAGGTGTTGACAGATGTGAAAATTTCCGAACAGCTGCAAAATACTAACGCGAATTCTTTACAGACGAATGGAAAACCTTGTATAAGCCGTCCTTGGGGAAGATCAGTTTGGATTCCGTAGAAATATTGGAACACGTGAGGCAATACTGACCCTGCGACTTATCTTAGAAGCTAGATTAAGGAAAGGCAAACCTACGTTTCTAGCATTTGTAGACTTAGAGAAAGCTTTTGACAATGTTGACTGGAATACTCTCTTTCAAATTCTGAAGGTGGCAGGGGTAAAATACAGGGAGCGAAAGGCTATTTACAATTTGTACAGAAACCAGATGGCAGTTATAAGAGTCGAGGGACATGAAAGGGAAGCAGTGGTGAGGAAGGGAGTGAAACAGGGTTGTAGCCTCTCCCCGATGTTATACAATCTGTATATTGAGCAACCAATGAAAGAAACAAAAGAAAAATTCGGAGTAGGTATTAAAATCCATGGAGAAGAAATAAAAACTTTGAGGTTCGCCGATGACATTGTAATTCTGTCAGAGACAGCAAAGGATATGGAAGAGCAGTTGAATTGAATGGACAGTGTCTTGAAAGGAGGATATAGGATGAACATCAACAAAAGCAAAACGAGGATAATGGAATGTAGTCGAATTAAATCGGGTGATGCTGCGGGAATTAGATTAGGAAATGAGACGCTTAAAGTAGTAAATGAGTTTTGCTATTTGGGGAGCAAAATAACTGATGACGGTCGAAGTAGAGAGGATATAAAATGTAGACTGACAATGGCAAGCAAAGCATTTCTGAAGAAGAGAAATTTGTTAACATTGAGTATAGATTTAAGCGTCAGGGAGTCATTTCTGAAAGTATTTGTATGGAGTGTAGCCATGTATGGAAGTGAAACATGGACGATAAATAGTTTAGACAAGAGGAGAATTGAAGCTTTCGAAATGTGTTGCTACAGAAGAATGCTGAAGATTAGATGGGTAGATCACATAACTAATGAGGAGGTATTGAATAGGATTGGGGAGAAGAGAAGTTTGTGGCACAACTTGACTAGAAGAAGGGATCGGTTGTTAGGACATGTTCTGAGGCATCAAGGGCAAGCCAATTTAGTATTTGAAGGCAGCGTGGAGGGTAAAAATCGTACAGGGAGACCAAGAGATGAATACACTAAGCAGATTCAAAAGGATGTAGGTTGCAGTAGGTACTGGGAGATGAAGAAGCTTGCACAGGATAGAGTAGCATGGAGAGCTGCATCAAACCAGTCTCAGGACTGAAGACCACAACAACAATAGCAGTTTAATTTTAGCATGGGAGTCTTTATTTGGAGACTGGTAGTACCTTTCGGTTGCAACATTTCAGTATTTCACAAGGCAGCGGTGCGATAAACATCATTAGCAATACCACTAAATTAAAATCTGTGCATCAAAACAGACTTGGATTTGTCTGAGTCGCCCAAACATCGTGTCGATCAACCAACTTATCGACCAAACAGCGATGATTGCATTTGTTTCGAAAGATTACTTCAAATTCTGTTAGTAGCTCAAATGGCAAAACATCACCCAATGTGGTCAGGTGGGTGGTATTCAATTATGGAAACCAGTTCCGATGGGAACGTTAGGGAGGGGTTTTTGATGACAGCACATTCTATAGTTCGTTTGTTTCTAGATTTTTTTTTCACCGGGCTCCTTGAATACGTCCGAGCCTCGGCCCTGTATTCCCTTCCCGCCCCCCCCCCCCTCACCCCCCACCCAACCTCAGCCTTTCGTCCTAAATCAAATTACGAACTCATAATACTACAATAACCGAACCTAGAATTCTATGCACAGTTAAATCTTAAAATATGCATGCATTCATGCGCACGAAAATGATCAAACATGCACAATTAAAGAAAAAACATGGAATATAAGAATTCCATCATTCGATGTGATGCATTTTATTTTATTAAAAAAAATCCGTGGATTCGAGAGGTGTGGTGGTTCTAATTCATTCGCCACCAACTTTGAAAACAGCTTTCCCATTTTCTATTTCGGAAAATGCTGGAAATGGTCCCTTACTATGGGCCATAGCCAGTTCCTTCCGAATTCCTTTCTTCTCTGACATAATCTAATTCCCTGAAAGATACAAACTCTCTGCTTAAATGAAAAGAGCTGCATCAAAGGCGAGTCGAACATCTCTTTGGAGACTGTCGACACTAAAAACGATACGATAAATAAATAATAATACAAATTCTCCGTATTTAGTTCATATGTTCATCTGCCAGGACATATTTAATGCAGAAAATTATCTTTCTGCATCGCAAGAGGTAACAGATGCATACTTAAATGAGGACATTTGTGAAAGTATGTCTGTTTAATTCCAGAATTTTTGCATTTTCGCTACAAGAAATTGTTCTAGCTTCTGTGTCAAACAGAAAAATATCACATCTGTTTATTCCAACTGCCCTGTAGGTAATAATGACGGTGCCCCAAAAATTCGAGCTCATCTATTACAGATCACTTCTTTGCTCAAATCCAGGTTGAGGGAAGAAGAGTGTAAAATGACTATGGAGAGTGAAGGGAGATTGACGCTTCTGCTTCTTAATGATTTGCCAAAATACAGCATTCCTTAGTAACGAGATCATATTTCCGCTAGGTGAGGACTCCCAGATGGGCTGGCCGGTGTGGCCGAGCAGTTCTAGGCGCTTCAGTCTGGAACCGCGCGACCGCTATGGTCGCAGGATAGAATCTTGCCTTGTGCATGGATGTGTGTGATGTCCTTAGGTTAGTTAGGTTTAAGTAGTTCTAAGTTCTAGGGGACTGATGACCTCGGATGTTAAGTCTCATAGTGCTCAGAGCCATTTGAACTCCCAGGTGAATGCCAGATAAAACAGTTTATGCTTCTTTATGGAGATTCTATATTTTATGGAGAAAAACTCAGAAAATGCCCTATTTTTGGACAGTGGAGAAATATCATGCACTGAACGCAGAACAAGTTGATTCATTTGGAGGATTAATGTGTAACATACACTCAGGTGACAAACTCATGGGACAGCGAGATGCACATATACAGATGGTGGTAGTATCGCATACACATGGTACAGTCCCTGGACAAATTATTAGACACACTACACATTTTTAATGTTATTTGTAATAATTACGTGCTGAGTACTATATGTAATCTGATTAATCGGAAAATTTATGACAGTTATTCAGTACACTTATTACATTACTGAATTTTGTATCTATTGTTGCTGCGTGACCTTGGATTGTTGACTTATGTGTGTATCAACGTCCAGATTTATTGTCGGTATCAATAGGCAGAGTACAGTGTACAGGAAAGGGCCTGTTCAATGGCGTTCTCGCGTGTAACTGGTGTAATACTTTGTTCCCTTTGATTATCAATTTCGTAATATCGACATCTCAATTGGTTGTCTAACAGCCAGACATTACTGATTGTGACCTTTAAAAATGGGTAAAAGAGGGAAAATTTCACCATGTAACAAAGGTGAGGTCAAAGACCTCGTTAATACGAAAATGTATTCCAATCGGGAAATTTCAAGAAGGCTGGAAATGTCAGAAGCTAGCGTGAGACGCATAAAGAAGAAAATTGATTCAAGTGAAGAACTGACGTCCAGAAGGAAGAATAAATGTGGAAGAAAATCAATTTTCACCCGAAGGTCAGAAAGATTTCTCAAAAGAATTTGCCTAGAAAACAGATTTGCAACAACGAAACAGGTAAAATCTCAACCGAATGAGGTTAATGTGAATGCAACTGAACGCAGTGTTCGCAGAAAGTTGAAGGATATTGATTTCAAGGCCTGTCGACCCGCTAGAAAACCAAAGTTAACAGCTATAATGAAAGCAAAGTGTCTGAAGTGGGCTAAACAGTGGTGTGATAAGAATGTGGACTTCTGGAGATCGGTTATTTAACTTTAGAATTACACACATCAAAAAAAGTTTTGCGTCACCACGGTTCCGAGAGTTTCGGAACCTGCCCAAAAAATTGGAATAGAAATCAACATAAACATCATTTCTGCCCTTTTTATTGCTCATGAAAACTACACATTACATGTTGTACCACCATACAGCGAAACCTTCAGAGGTTGTGGTCCAGATTGCTGTACACACCAGTACCTCTAATACCCAGCAGCACGTCCTCTTGCACTGATGCATGCCTGTATTCATCGTGGCATACTATCCACAAGTTCATCAAGGCACTGTTGGTCCAGATTGTCCCACTCCTCAACGGCGATCTGGCGTGGATCCCTCAGAGTGGTTGGTGGATCACGTCGTCCATAGACAGCCCCATTCAGTCTATCCCAGGCATGCTCGATAGGGTTCATGTCTTGAGAACATGCTGCCCACTCTAGTTGAGCGATGTCGTTATCCTGAAGGAAGTTATTCACAAGATGTCCACAATGGGGGCGCGAATTGTCGTCCATGAAGACGAATGCTTCTCCAATATGCTCGCCATGGACATCGGGAGTGAAGTTGCGCATCATGCAACCTATGGCACACAGTTCGAGTAGTAACACGACGTCCTGTGGCTGCATGAAAAGCATTATTCAACATGATGGCGTTTCTGTCCGGGTTCCTCTGTGCCATAATCCGTAGGTAGCGGTCATCTTCTTCAGTAGTAGCCCTTGGGCGGTGTGAGTAAGGCATGTCATCGACAGTTCCTGTCTCTCTGTATCTCCTCCACGTCCGAGCAATATCGCTTTGAAACTTCCTGGCAGATTAAAACTGTGTGCCGGACCGAGACTCGAACTTGGGACCTTAGCCTTTCGCGGGCAAGTGCTCGCAATATCCTGTCTTTCAGGAATGCTAGTTCTGCAAGGTTCGCAGGAAAGCTTCTGTAAGGTTTGGAAGGTAGGAGACGAGATACTGGCAGAAGTAAAGTTGTGAGGACGGGGCGTGAGTCGTGCTTGGTTAGCTCAGATGGTAGAGCACTTGCCCGCGAAAGGCTAAGGTCCCGAGTTATAGTCTCGGTCCGGCACACAGTTTTAATCTGCCAGGAAGTTTGATATCAGCGCACACTTCGCTGCAGAGTGAAAATCTCATTCTGGAAATATCGCTTTGGTTCATTCTGAGACACCTAAACACTTCCCTTGTTGAGAGCCCTTCTTTGCACAAAGCAACAATGCGGACGCGATCGGACCGCGGTATTGACCGTCTAGGCATGGTTGAACTACAGACAAAACGAGCCATGTACCTGCTTCCTGGTGGAATGACTGGAACTGATCGGCTGTCGGACCCCCTCCGTCTAATAGGCGCTGCTCATGCATGGTTGTTTACATCTGCGAGCGGGTTTAGTGACATCTCTGAACAGTCAAAGGGACTATGTCTGTGATACAATATACACAGTTAACGTCTATCTTCAGGAGTTCTGGGAACTGGGGTGATGCAAAACTTTTTCTTGATGTGTGTATTATTTACGATACGATATAACCTATGTACACTTATTCACAGTATATTATGTTTCTTGATTTTTACAGGTATGCTTCTGCAATGAAAACACTTTGAAATTTTAACTAACAAATCTCAGTATGTGCGCCGTCCGACAGGAAAAAAATTTCATCCCGACTGCATTATTCTGACGCAACTAACGTGATGATTTCGTCTGTCATCTATGGCAACGATACAGAACGTTTTTACTGGTTAAAGGCATAGTGAGAGAAGACCAGTGCAAGGAAGTCCTGCAAAAACGGGTAATATCACAGCTCAGAGAATGGTTCCCGAATGGGGAACCATAATTTTTATGCAAGATGGAGCTCCCTGTCACACAGCTGGGTCAGTTAAATCCTTTCTGAAGGAACAAAACACCCCTCTGTTAGGCTGGCGAGGTGATAGCCCCGATATGAACCCGATAGAAAATGTTTGGGAACTCATGAAGGGGGGGGGGGCGCCAGAAGGTGTCATCACAACAAAAACACAGCTCTTGGAGAAGATCATCAACGTGTGGTATCATCATCCACAAATGCAGGACACCGTACAGTCCTGCATCGACAGCTTGGCACACCGTATTAACGCTCTCATAACCGCAAAAGGTGGCTCAACAAGATATTCAAACTAATGTTTCCACTTTCACTATATTTTAATTTTTGTTGTAATTATTGAAATAAAATATTTTCAACAAATACTATGTTTTTTTATTTGTTATATCACCTTAGTTGTGAAGCAGACTACACATAATAATTTTATCAAAACTTATCTACTAAAAAACAAATTTCGTTAGAAATAAATCAAAATTTGATTAAACTGTAGTGCGACTAATAAATTGGCCAGAGACTGTATACCAGGACAGTGACGAAGCTGTCATTTGTGTTTAGGCGATTCATATGAAAAGGTTTCAGACGTGATCATGGCCGCACGACGGGAATTGACAGACTTTGAACTTGGAATGGTAGTAGGAACTAGATGCATGTGACATCGCATTGCAGAAATCGTTACGGAGTTCTATATTCCGTGATCCACAGTGTCAAGAGTGTGCTGAGAATACAAAGTTTCAGGCATTACCTCTCACCGCGAACAAAGTAGTGGCCGATGGCTTCAGTTAACGACCGAGCCCAGCAGTGTTTGCGTAGTGTTGTCAGTGCTACCAGACAAGCAACACCGAGTGAAACAACCAAAGAAATCAATATGAGACGTACGACGAACGTATCCATGAGGACAGTGCCGCTAAATCTGGCGTTAATGGACTATGGCAGCAGATGACCGACACGAGTGCAAACAGCACATCGCCTGCAGAGCCACTCCTGGGCTCTTGACTATATCGGTTGGACGCTAGACGACTGGAAAACCGTGGCCTGGTCAGATGAGTCGTGATTGAAATTGGTAAGAGCTGATGATAGGGTTCGAGTGTAGTGCAGATCCCACAAAGCCATGGACCCAAGTTATCAACAAGGTGCGGTGCAAGCTCGCGGCAACTCCATAATGGCGTAGGCTGTGTTTACTGACCCAACTGACCCGATCACTGATTGGAAATGGTTATGTTCAGCTACTTGGAGACCTTTTGCAGCCTTTCATGGATTTCACGTTCCCAAACGATGTAATTTTTATGGATGACAATGTTCCATTTCACACAGCCATCCAGATCACTCGACGTGAGTCCTATCGAACATTTATAGGACATACTTGAGAGTTCATTTCGTGCACGATATGCTACACCGACAGCACCTTCTCAAATACGGACAGCTATAGAGGTAGCATGACTCATTATTTCTTTAGGAGACTTTTTGAGTTCATGCCACGCAGCGTTGCTGCTCTACGCCACCAAAAAGGGATCCAACACTATATCAGGAGGTATCCTACGATTTATGTCACCACAGTGTATGCCATATTAAGTATAAAGAATCACAATACGTAATATACACTCCTGGAAATGGAAAAAAGAACACATTGACACCGGTGTGTCAGACCCACCACACTTGCTCCGGACACTGGGAGAGGGCTGTACAAGCAATGATCACACGCACGGCACAGCGGACACACCAGGAACCGCGGTGTTGGCCGTCGAATGGCGCTAGCTGCGCAGCGTTTGTGTACCGGCGCCGTCAGTGTCAGCCAGTTTGCCGTGGCATACGGAGCTCCATCGCAGTCTTTAACACTGGTAGCGTGCCGCGACAGCGTGGACGTGAACCGTATGTGCAGTTGACGGACTTTGAGCGAGGGCGTATAGTGGGCATGCGGGAGGCCGGGTGGACGTACCGCCGAATTGCTCAACACGTGGGGCGTGAGGTCTCCACAGTACATCGATGTTGTCGCCAGTGGTCGGCGGAAGGTGCACGTGCCCGTCGACCTGGGACCGGACCGCAGCGACGCACGGATGCACGCCAAGACCGTAGGATCCTACGCAGTGCCGTAGGGGACCGCACCGCCACTTCCCAGCAAATTAGGGACACTGTTGCTCCTGGGGTATCGGCGAGGACCATTCGCAACCGTCTCCATGAAGCTGGGCTACGGTCCCGCACACCGTTAGGCCGTCTTCCGCTCACGCCCCAACACCGTGCAGCCCGCCTCCAGTGGTGTCGCGACAGGCGTGAATGGAGGGACGAATGGAGACGTGTCGTCTTCAGCGATGAGAGTCGCTTCTGCCTTGGTGCCAATGATGGTCGTATGCGTGTTTGGCGCCGTGCAGGTGAGCGCCACAATCAGGACTGCATACGACCGAGGCACACAGGGCCAACACCCGGCATCATGGTGTGGGGAGCGATCTCCTACACTGGCCGTACACCACTGGTGATCGTCGAGGGGACACTGAATAGTGCACGGTACATCCAAACCGTCATCGAACCCATCGTTCTACCATTCCTAGACCGGCAAGGGAACTTGCTGTTCCAACAGGACAATGCACGTCCGCATGTATCCCGTGCCACCCAACGTGCTCTAGAAGGTGTAAGACAACTACCCTGGCCAGCAAGATCTCCGGATCTGTCCCCCATTGAGCATGTTTGGGACTGGATGAAGCGTCGTCTCACGCGGTCTGCACGTCCAGCACGAACGCTGGTCCAACTGAGGCGCCAGGTGGAAATGGCATGGCAAGCCGTTCCACATGACTACATCCAGCATCTCTACGATCGTCTCCGTGGGAGAATAGCAGCCTGCATTGCTGCGAAAGGTGGATATACACTGTACTAGTGCCGACATTGTGCATGCTCTGTTGCCTGTGTCTATGTGCCTGTGGTTCTGTCAGTGTGATCATGTGATGTATCTGACCCCAGGAATGTGTCAATAAAGTTTCCCCTTCCTGGGACAATTAATTCACGGTGTTCTTATTTCAATTTCCAGTAGTGTACATTAATTTACTTACTGTGAGGTCAAAATATGATAACATACATGAAAAAACTACAGTTATATGGTATTATTGGACATGACCAGAGTTTGAGAACTGTAACCAGCATATACAAAAACATGCATCTGCGCGGAGATCCTGACATTAGTATTAATTACGACCAAAGAGTCTGATTGCAGGATACACTGTAAATATGTTAATTCTTGAAATTTATTTGCAAACGTCTACTGGTCATGAATTTAAGTCCTATTTCTGAAATTCAAATAAGTAAACGATAAAATCACCACTTTACTCAGTGACAAAAATACAGAAGGAATAAGATATTTGGAAAAATCATCAACGTTAGCTAAAGAAGTATTTGAATCTGTTGCCGACACGCCTAGGCGGATGAAGAAATAAACTGAAAGGGACAACCATCCACATGACCTCTTCTGAAGTGCATTATAGAAGTGCTCTTACCAGCAATACATGGACTCATTTAAAATCTGGATAATCAATTTTATCGAAACAAGGATTTCTTATCTCCAGTCGAAATAATGTTTCCCATTAATTGCCATCAGGAGAATTTCGGTAAGCTATCTGAAATGGAAGATAGTTTGAGAATAGGGTACCTCAAACTGAACTTGAAGTGGAGTACACTTTACAGTGTGGGAAATGGCGTTGTCAAGAAGAGTCTCTCCCCCCTGTTAAACTTATGTTGGTTTTTTGATGCTTGTGACAAGAACTTCTATCCAAATACATGGTATCTTTCATCTTTTGTGTTTATTTACATCCCTACCAGTATCAACATGTGAAGCTGACAGGTCATATTCCACACTGAAACAAGTGAACACTTACTTGCAGAACACAGTGGGCACTGGAAAGTTGACTGGACTAGCCTTAATGTCTATTATGATGTATCATGCAGCGTAACTTGCTCTGACAGTGCGAGAGAGAGACAAAGATATTATTTATTACTCTGTGGCGGTCAGTGCTCATATAATTATTCTTAGGAGATAGAACTTTTGCTATTCTTAAGAGTAAAAAAAAAATTTAGGAGAGGAGAGCCATTCTTGTGATGTAAAAAATCGACGCCATTGCGAGTTTTTGATTCACATTGTAAAATATAAGCGTACATGGAAGTAAATCAGTTAACAGAACAATAAAATATTGTTCATTTCAAGAAAGTACGTGTTATTATACACCCAGCGATATACTTCTATGGTGATTTACTAATAAACACCAGCTTGAGAACATTTCCGATGGGAGCTTTCAGTTCTGAGAAGTGTCCAGGTACTATTGTGGATTTTAATGATCCATGAAGTGACTTCTTTTCCGAAGAAAACATCGAACTGTTTCACTAGAACTGAACGCTCCCACCATGAGCGCTGGTCATTTTCAGTTTATAGATAGACTATACCTCCCCAGCATTTCCTGTCCAGCTATCATATGTAAATAGAAAAATAACTTCAATGTGTTTATATAGTGGAGATATTTTCAGTTTGTTGAATGACAACTTGTTTGTGGTTGTTAAGTAATGTTTTATGTAAAATACGTTTTGACGCGTTCAGTTTGTAACTGTGATCTTGTCAGTTACCCAACTAGCGTTGGCGGAAAGGGATTAGATTGGTACATGTGGTACCATGCTGCTGCCTATCGTTGACAGCATACTGTAAAGCTGTGCGATTGTGGTTTAGTCACTTGCTGATGAATTACTGAATGACCAAAACGTTACTGCATTTCTCTACCATTAACTAAGTAACTGGTAGAATGCACAAAACTTTTCCATTCAGAAATCACTGGTACTTATAGAGTAGGTTTTCCGTAGGAAATTCAATGTACTTTAAATTTGTACTGGGGGGTACTTTTATGTGGGAACCATGGTTTTCGAGTTATTCGAGAAAAATACAAAAATGTGACCTTTAAATCTATCCCCGTCTCAAAGTTCACACCCCACTGGTCAGGATTTTTAGTGTGTTGTTCATGGCACTCCCTCCTAGCACTGTGCAAAAATATGCGAGCACTCGATTTTTCCCCTAATTTCCCTTCGCTGACTGGACTAAATTACATACCGATAGCCCTGACGTCAGTCTGATGCAAAATTCTTGGGCATATTCTAAGTTCGAGCATAACAAATTTCCTTGCGATAGAAAAACTTCTGTCCATAAATCAGCACAGATATAGAAATCATGGCTTGTGCGAAACTCAGTTTCCCCTTTTCTTGCACGATATCCTGTGAACCACAGATGAAGGGTAACTAGCAGTTTTCATTTTCCTAGATTTCCAGAAAAGTGCTTGATAGAGTGTCCCACTGCAGGTTATTGACGGATATGCGAAGTTACAGAACAGGTTCTCAGATAAAAGAGTAACTCGAAAACTTGTTAAGTAATAGCACCAATTATATTGTCCTGGATGGCGAGTGTTCATCAGAGGCAAGTGTATCGCCAGGGGAAACCAAGGTAAGCGTGGTAGGACCGCCCTTGTTCTCTATATACAGTGTGATCACGTGGTGATGCCACAAACTTCCAGGGATTATTTAGGAATAAAGGAAACGACTCAATGAAAGGCAGAAGCGCTGCGTTGTCGACAGGTACACAAACAAAAGGTACAGAGTTTTGCATTGCTAGCTTTCAGGGATAATGGAGAAGGGTAAATGTATCAATCTGAGGTAATGGACCCTGATCTAAAAACGACCGAGTCGAAAGTTATAAACGAAAATCCCTCGGATACCTCTGTCTCTTAGCTGGTCGTAGGTTGTGTTCCAAAAATGAACAGCATAGAGACAGAGGTAATAACGCTTTCTGCAGGACCTGACCATCATTTTGCAGGACAATGCTGAAGCATGTACAGTGCAAACTGTTACTGATTTGTTTGACTGATGGGGCTGCTAAGTGCTATACCACCTACTGCACTCCCCTGACTTAAGCCCTCAAGAGTTCAGCCATAAGGTTGGTAAAGAGTTCTTGTGATAGGGCATACCATTCCTCGACCAGTGTGGCTGTCAACTGCTGGAATGTCGTTGGTGCATGTGGACATGTTTCAATATGTCTCTCCAACGAACCCCACACATGCTCCATGGGATTTACGTCTGGAGAATGGGCCAGTCAGTCAATTCGCTGAATATCCTGTCATTCAAAGAGTTCCCCCATCTGTGCTGTTAGATGCGGCCGGCCGGTGTGGCCGAGCGATTCTAGGCGCTTCAGTCTGGCACCGCGCGACCGCTATAATCGCAAGTTCGAATCCTGCTTCGGGCATGGATGTGTGTGATGTCCTTAGGTTAGTTAGGTTTAAGTAGTTCTAAATTCTAGGGGACTGATGACCTCAGATGTTAAGTCCCATAGTGCTCAGAGCCATTTGAAGCATTTGTTCGAAGCAGTCATGCATTATCACCACTAAAAATGAAGCCGAATGCACTGCTGAAAATACGCTCATGGGGAGGGAGTCACAGTATCGTTTACTGGTGAGCGTACTGTACTGAAAGATTTGGAGATATGAATGCCCATAAACATTATGCCTTCCCACACCATCGCTCCTGGGCCACAAAAACAATCATAATCGACAATGTTCTTCGGTGGATTGCGTGTTCTCACCTTTCATCACAGGAGGATACATCCTGCATTGGTGGTCGAGGTGCTACAGTAAAAGGGGAAGCATAATGATGTGTCTTAATCTTTCAACACAGCACACTCACCGGTCAATGTCATTGTGAAATACTCCTTCCTCATAAGCGTCTTTTCAGGAATGCATTCGACCCTGACTTCACTTTTATGGATGAGAATGTGCAACCGTATTGAACAGCACAGGTCATCAAGCACAGGTGGGGTGATTATAGATACATACTGCAACATGTACATGTGCACCAATGACCATTCAGTGGTTGCAGACAATGTTGTTCAAGGAATCGAAAGCTCACCCACAAGAACTCCTTCAAACATTATGGTCAGCGTTAAAGGAGGTCGCATAGCATCCACTGTCGTCCATGGTAAATACACAACCTACATAGAACATTATAGTTTCTTTTTTAATGCCAGAGGACTATCATCAATCGCTATAACTTCAGTGTAATTAATGCCTTTGGACAATAGCGTCATTCCTGTTTGTCTCAACGCATATTTCTATCAGTTACGTTCTGTACTATACTGTAGCAGTTCTCTCTGTGTATAATCCAAGTTTCACCAAGCTATGTTACTTGACAATAACATAACATGGGAAAGTTGCTTTGTCCTTCAGTTTTGCACACCGGTATTATCCTGAAGCATTCAATTTCTATTAAACTGACCAATGGTGTTATTTACTAACCAACTAGGTTTTTTTGTTACTTTCTTAGATTTTATGAAAATCTACTTTGATGCTCTACAACTGTTCTCTTTTACAGGTTTCCATCGAACTGATCAGTTCCAAGATATTGTACATATCATGTAAATATAGAAAAGTAAACGTAAAATCAGAGTAATTATCACATTATGCACACTAGATGTTCCTCTCTCTTAGAGAACATTACATATCATGTAAATGTAGAAAAGTTAACGTAAACAACAGAATGATTATCATACTGTGAACAATAGCTGTTCCTCTTCCCTGCAGAACATTACTTAAAATAAACATTTAAAAAAATACTCACAACAATAATATAAAAATTTATCATAGTTTCCAGGAAGTGTGACAATGATGGTAATTCTGAGCTGCTGCAGTGTAGCCCTCACGCAGGGACAGATCTGTCTGGATTTTCTGGGACTCCAGACAAACCGCATTTCACTGAGGCTCAGTCTTCACACTGGGACAATATTGTTGCCAACTCTGGCTCATCGCTGCCATATTCCCTTGCATACTACACCAAACTACACTAGCCATGATTTGAAAACTTGGTAGTTTTGAAATAAAGATTACGTTCCAAGCGGCTTCACTTCTCCCTTCTTTTTCTCTCTGTGAACGTATCGGGAGGGGTTTGAACCCCCAAAAACCCCCTCTGGCTGCGCCCATACTAATTACTGCCTGAAATGTTTTTAGTATGCACTGGCTGGGTTCGCTGCCTGGTGCCCATTGTACTACGGCACACTTCTGCAATAAGCCCTTTACGTAAACACTTATAACACCCGTTCTTGTAATGTGGTCATTCCGATCTGGTAACCAATATAATAAAACAGTCCAGGCAACTTGGAAACAAAGCGTGCTGCCGCCAACGACGCTAGCACTAGCTTAGGATTGGGAAGAACATGGCCGGATGACCGCTGTTGAACATAACCTGTTTACCACTTTAGAATCTTTGATGGAAACCCGCTGCAGCTGCACTATTTCTCTAGAGCTCTGGGATACCAGTGAAATAAACGAAATTGCCAAGAAACGTTTGATGTTTCACTTGTGATTTAGTACATGCAGTTCGTAGCTCTTCAGCTAACGATAAGTCAGACTGTCTTAAAGCTTGTGTTTAGACCACCATATCTGTGACTAATTGAATCACTACATCACGAATCCGACTTTCCGTGTATGATTTACCATACTCACATGTGAATTTACTTTCTTGAGTCAATCCTTGCAAATCCTCAACCAAAGATCCACAATTTACAGCACCTAACTTGAGATGTCGTAAAAATTCTGGCTTTGCCACTTCTACATGCATTTTGTTGAAAAAATAGACTAAACTTTACTATGTGCTGTCCACGTGATGCTCTTGATCGTGATATGGCGCAGATGTTGGTGACGCCTGTCCTTGAGTGATTGGTGGCAGCCAATTTTAAACAAGCGTTTATAGAGCGATTGGCGAACTGTTAGCCGGAATATATGAATTTTTTCGCGGTATTTCTACACGTATTGGGTTGGCCGTATATTGATACTTATGATATAAATGAAGATCAGAATACGTAATTTTACTTCTGATGACAGAACGCACGAATCATTCGCGTTATGGAGAGGGCCCTTTCTTTGGTTTTCGCTAGTGTAGTATATTGGAGTTTTTATTATTGATATATATAGCAATTTGTACGATGAAATAATAATTTATTCTGAAATGTGGAATGTTGTGTTGGTACAACAGCTATGAGTTATTCGTGTTTAAGGACGGCCCTTCATGAATGTTCTAGTTTTGCTGCATCCTGGCGTTTCTATTATCGATGTATACAGACAGTTTGGTGTTCTTTCAGTTGATCTGGCTTAGTTACAGAAAATTTTGTTTTTGTGACAGTCTGATGGGAAGTAATTTGTATAAGCTACAACAGCGCATTTTTTTGTTCCAGGAAAAGACGAATTACATGTGTTGTGCAGATGGCCCATTGTTCAGTTTTTCTGTGACAGCATATTGCCGTACATATTATGGCCTGTAGCATAGCGATGTCTAGATTAGGTGGGAAATAAACAGCTTGGTTGTGAGTTGGCGAAGCCAACGAATATGAAAGTAAAAAACCCAGTTGTGACAGAATGACCTGTAGCATAGCCCAAGGTGTATGTTAGGTTGAGAAGCAACGCTTTGTTAGTGAATTGGCAAAACCAATGAATGTGAGAGCAGAGACCCGGGTTGTTGTGGCGGACTGATAAGATTTCATCGTGACACATAGATGGCAACTCGCCTTAAATGTACAGGAATGTAAAATTTTCACTTAACCAAACGAAAAAAATGTAGTATCCTATGACTATTATATCAATGAATCACTGTTGGAATCGGGCAACACATACAAATACCTGGGAGTAACAATTTGTAGGGATATGAAATGGAATAATCACATAGGTTGAGTCGTGGGTAAAGCAGGTTGTAGATTTCGATTTATTGGTAGGACACTGAGGAAGTGCAATCAGTCTACAAAAGAGACTGCTTACAAATGACCAGTTGCAGAATATTGCTCAAGTGTGTGGGACACATGCCAGATGGGAGGTTTGTTGGGATATGAGCTGTTTCCTCGTAAGAAAGGTATAGAAGGGGTGTTTTGGAGTTGTGAAAAGACTAATCATAGAATTAGTTGCAGCATTCGAAAAATTCTTAGTTTAAGGAAAGTAAGTTAAGTCCTACAAAAAAATCTGGAATTAAGTTTTCTCTAGGTGAAAACGGGCAGACATTTTTTAATTGTTGATGAACTGAAATTGTGTGAGAAGACAGTTGTAGACTCCAGAAGCTTCTGGAGAAAAAGTGTGTATTGAAATGGATTTCAAAGAAAGTGAGAAACTTGGTGAAGACATAGTCATTGTGGAGACCAGTGAGGCTATGTTCAGAACAAGAAAATCTGGTAGGGACAATCAAGAAACGGGAAGGTGAGTTTTCAGAGGACTCCAAAGAGGAAGCCACAAGTGTTTCTCTAAAGTTGTTCCCAGACGTAAAAAGGTGATGCTCAGTATCATCAAAGAGTACATGCTTTTGAGAATGATAGTATAACAGCATGGTAAAAAATTTCTCTTTGAAGGCCGTACAGTCCTGAATAGTATGCCAATGAGACAAAATCACTGTCAACATTGAGGAAGTCATTCTGTAGACGGGGTTTTTCAGAATAACATTATTTTCTTAGGCCAGTGAAAGATGTTCATGAGAGTTGAAAACATAGTTTAAGAGTCAGTAAGGGTAAAACAGCCCACTCTACACGCTCTCATTTTATGCCTATGCACATATAGTATAAGTCAAATCAGCTACACTGGCATGACACAGCAGTGAATAAACCTCTCCACCTGCTGTGGCGGAGCACTTGTTCTTTGGATATTGCGGCTTGGCAGTCCCTTGAAGGTCAAGGAAGAGCGGCACACTCAAGAATCTAAATGAGCAGAAAGAAATGAAATAGCTTATTAACAACTGGAACTCACTTTTGATCACTGTCATAGTAAGACACAGGCCTGTATCAAATACTCTGTCATGCACTGCAAGAACTGTTTACCTATCATTGTAATTGAAGCTGTGTTTCAAAAAGAGTGGGTACAAAATACAGAAGAATTATTGCTAAGCTGTTTTCATCATTTACTAGCTTGGACAGGTTACATCTCTCTTCCAGCACCTATACATTGCAACAAAGCAAACAAGTATGAGAGAACATTCATATGGTACTGCGTAGCAGGACCTTAAGGTCAAGAATGGCAGCTCGAAATTGCTTATGAGGTTAATTGATATACACATAGAATTAACTACATGTGCTTTTAAATACAGGAACAAACAGTCGACATTTATGATTATTTATTTTAGCAACGATTGTCACACCAGTGCTGCAAGTTTCTCAGTTGCAAACGTCATTGCCCGATATGGTAAATCTTTTGACGACGGGAAACTTTTGAAGGAAGCCTGGTTAGCATGTGACCCATCTCTTTTAAAGATTTTGAAAGAAAAGGTAAGATAACTGAGCACATTAAAGATATTCCTTTATCTAGAAACACAATAAAAGACAGAATGCTAAAACCAGTGAAGAATGTAAAGCACAACTCTCTTTAGATTTCGTTGTGCCTTGACGAAAGAACTACCCTTTTAGTTGCGTTTGATCGATGTTATAAAATGAGATGAAAGAAGACTTGATTGCGAGAATATCGTTACACAAAAACAACTAAGCGAACAGATATTTGCATGGCTGATAAAAATTCTCTTCTGCAAAATAAACAGAATTAAGTAAAATTGTTACAATAACGACTGATAGTGCTCCCAGTATAGCGGACAAATGCTGGACATTCTATTCTTGAGTTGTACTGCATCGTACATCAACAAGCCTTGTGAGGAATGGGTAGTTCCGCAATATAATAACTGTAGTCACAAAAATATCGTTGCAAGCTTCTTATAAAAGTAAGTTTGAAGCGTTGTTAGATGAGGTCAACTTGGTGAGTAATTGCTTACTGATGTGTAACAATGGGCCATAAGAATAAAGTGAAGCAAATGCTTTTTCTTCGAATTTCGAAACTAAAGCTTCGGAATTTATGAATAAAGTGTGAAGCAAGAGCTTTTGCTTGTGGGAACAAAAAGAACAATGAAAACTTTTGCTTTCCCCTTGAGCTCTTGCTACGGTATAGATGAACTGTAAGAATAAAGAGAAAGCTCTGACTTCATTCTGGAAGCAATTGCTTGTAAAACTTGAAGGCTGGTCAGTAGCAGGCTCACGTTTGCCGAGTGCAGATATCGCTCAAATAGCAGCACGTTTACGCCGCGAAAAATGCTACAGACCACGTCGATGTCCACCTGGAGAGCATTATAAATCTCTGTATCGTTTCAACAAAGAAAATGTTGGGTGGATTTCAAAGCATTTTCTGACAGAGACAGGGGAAAGAAGAGATAGAGCACTATCGTCTGAACAGAAGATGAAGATCTTCCTTCGGTATGTAGCTGATCCAGGATGCCAGTCTGGAATAGCAGAAGAAATGAGAATTCATCAGACTACAGTGACTAAAACAGTGAGTTGTTTTTCTAAAAAGATAATGGAAAAAGCTGATTTGTGGATCAAGTTTCCGTCATCAACACATGATATTACTGTGGCTAAAAATGAGTGTCTACAAAAATGTAAATTTCCAAGTGCTATTGGTGTAATTGACTGTTCACATGTGCGAATTCCAAAATCTGTGCAGTTTGGCGACGAATATATCAACAGAAAGGGTTTTGCTAGTATAAATGTGCAGGCTACATGCAATGTGAATGAACAGTACACTAGTGTTGAGGCTAGCTGGTCCGGGTCAGTACATGACAATCGAATATGGAGAAATTCAAGTGTCTGGAAAGTGCCGAGAGAATGTAAGAACACTGTTCTTTTCGGTGATAAAAGGTATGGCCTAGAGCCCTGGCTGGTGACCCCTTTTCGTAAGTCATTCAATAACCTTTTAAAAAAAGAAAGAGTTGTGACAGAGCGTTGCTTTGGTCAGCTGAAGAAGGGGTTTCCTATTTTGCAGTATATGTGTAGAGTTGCCTTACCAAATGTTCCAACAATAATAGCTTGGTGCTTTACACTGCATAATGTTGCGAAACATCTACAAGATGAAGATTTTGAAGACACGGCACAGGATTTACATGAAGATGGTGATAATGAGGAGGAGGAGCCTTTAACTAAAGCGGATATTCTTCGGAGAGGACGTCAAAGACGACAAGAAATTGCAGCTGTAATACAAAATGTAGGATTTTGAATTTTTTATTTATGAAAAGATACAAAACTACTGATCGTCTACAAGAAAAGGAATAACACAGTCTACAGAACGGTATATACATTAAAATTATTTTCATTTTCCCTTTGTGGCAAATTGTTTACATTATTCATCTTTATATTAAGAGAGTTCATTAACATAGCTTCTTTTTCCATTTGCAGTCGAGTGAGCTTCAGTTCAAAAATGGTTCAAATGGCTCTGAGCACTATGGGACGTAACATCTGTGGTCATCAGTCCCCTAGAACTTAGAACTACTTAAACCTAACTAACCTAAGGAAATCACACACATCCATGCCCTAGGCAGGATTAGAACCTGCGACCGTAGCGGTCACATGGTTCCAGACTGAAGCGCCTAGAACCTCACGGCCACACCGGCCGGCGAGCTTCAGTTGCTCCAGTAGCACCAGCCTATGTAATTCTGTGGTACTGAACATCTTCGTCTCGTCTGTTTCTGGCAATTCTCCTTTCTTCAAGGGTGGTGGCCTGGCATATGGACTTGCTCTGCACGAAGAGGATGGTGGGCCAGCACGAGGTGTAACATCTGTTCCTAGAAACACATATATATGCCAGAGATGTACTCAACGGTGGAACTTACCGTGTGTTTGCATTTTTATGAAGATTTAGTTTACAATGATAACAGGGGAAACTTACCTTCGCAAAGGGTTACGAAATGTTGGCGGCCCAAGTTAACTCTATCCATGGAACTTGATGAAACTGAATAGCAAACATGGCTCTTACATATCATATTACTGTTAGCACCACTAATAATAGTAATAGTAGTAGTAGTACTTACGATACAGTAATAAGAACATTTTGCTACTCTCGCGAAAAACAAAATTCCGCTAGTATATTTATAAGTAGCAGTAATTAATTTTATTTGACTAACAAAAACTAGAACTGAATCTTACCAGATGACTTCGAGTGCTCTACTGGCGAGAGTGTAGATATGGACAGTGCAACCCCTAGTGTCACAGCCCCTGAAAGGTAACGATTTGGAAAACAAAACTCATTTTAACATTTACAGACTGTGTGTAATTTTTTCAGCTGAATGAAAATAAATAAATATTAACATCACACGAGCTTATATTGTATCTTACCTGGTATCTGGTTCATTGTAGGATTCCCATCTCCTTGTAGCAAGCTGTAAAACTTTTTCTCCAAAACATTTAAAACAATCGGTTTATCTCCCATTCTGTTCTTATCCGTTTTATTTTTTAGTCTCGTTTTCATGTTACTAACTTTCTTTAGCAATTGTTTCCTGTCAATTTTAATGCCGATATCAGTTCTGAATGAATGTATAACATTTAGGATTGCTTCTTCTTTCTTTCTTTTTACTTCTCGAAGTTGTGACTTCTCTAATAACTCAGGATGATTTTCTAAAGCCATGACTAAAAACAACATCGTACTTTCTGCACATACCGAGCTTTCATCTGAATCGGACGAGGACATCTTCAGTCGATAAGTGACAGTACTCACTGAAAATAAATGAAGCGAAACGCAGTCGCACGGCAAAGGAAACAGTGATGAAGCCTGCTCTTGCTCAACAATGGTTCGCAGACAATGCATACCAAGCAGGCGGCTAGGAGCTTTTGCTACTGTGTTAGAAGTAAGAGGTAGAGAGGAAAAGCAAAAGGTTATTCTTACAATCAGAACCTAATGCTTCTGCTTTTACCTTTTGCTTCCAAGTGAATGCTTTTACTTCTGCCTTTTGCTCCAAGCTTGTGCTTCAGTTTTATTCATATGTTCTCTGGTTGAGCCGAGCCGCGGCAACGAACTTCTAAGACTGTGTGGATTGGAAGAAATCGGCTATTTTTGCAAAAGATGGGAAAATTGTGCCATATTCACAGTTAATTGTAATTACATGACTTACAAAATTGATGTTTTTTTACGAGCGTGTGTCAGCTTTTCAATGTTTGAACGAAAAGCTTCAAGGCTTAATCAAAACAGCTATTGTTATGATAGATCTTATTCGCGCTTTTGAGGCCAAGTTGCAAGTTTTTTGTTTCCAAAAGTTACATCCATTTTTTCGATTGCAAAAAATTTACCAGCAGTTTGGATTTACACGAAACCCAGACCAAGAAAAAGTCACTCAAGGATACAGCCAAAAGGGGTGGGGGAGACCGGAAATCCCTATCACGCAAATGAAATTACCCACAACCTAAATGCCCTGCAAAGAAACTGAAAGATATTTTAATTTGCAGCCAATGATGTAAAAGGGGATACAAACTATCGATAGTCAACACGGCCATCAATCAGTTCAGTTCTTACTTGCAGTCAAATTTAATGTAAGATGTGCTGTGTTAATTGTTTTTGTGCTGTCTGCTGTTGTAATAGTTTCTAATTATCGGTAAGTCTGTAACAAGAAAGAAGAAGAATATCGCTTCTGATTCGTCCATTAGCGTTACGGTAGTTAAAAATATGTACACACTACTAAAAACCCTAATTAGCTATCTATAGCAGTTTAATGTACTTGAAGACAATATTATGGAAATGGAAGAGGATGTAGATGAAGATGAAATGGGAGATATGATACTGCGTGAAGAGTTTGACAGAGCACTGAAAGGCCTGAGTCGAAAAAAGGCCCCGGGAGTAGACAACATTTCATTAGAACTACTGACAGCCTTGGGAGAGCCAGCCCTGACAAAACTCTATTATCTGGTGAGCAAGATGTATGAGACAGGCGAAATACCCTCGAACTTCAAGAAAAATATAATAATTCCAATCCCAAAGAAAGCAGGTGTTGACAGATGTGAAAATTTCCGAACAGCTGCAAAATACTAACGCGAATTCTTTACAGACGAATGGAAAACCTTGTATAAGCCGTCCTTGGGGAAGATCAGTTTGGATTCCGTAGAAATATTGGAACACGTGAGGCAATACTGACCCTGCGACTTATCTTAGAAGCTAGATTAAGGAAAGGCAAACCTACGTTTCTAGCATTTGTAGACTTAGAGAAAGCTTTTGACAATGTTGACTGGAATACTCTCTTTCAAATTCTGAAGGTGGCAGGGGTAAAATACAGGGAGCGAAAGGCTATTTACAATTTGTACAGAAACCAGATGGCAGTTATAAGAGTCGAGGGACATGAAAGGGAAGCAGTGGTGAGGAAGGGAGTGAAACAGGGTTGTAGCCTCTCCCCGATGTTATACAATCTGTATATTGAGCAACCAATGAAAGAAACAAAAGAAAAATTCGGAGTAGGTATTAAAATCCATGGAGAAGAAATAAAAACTTTGAGGTTCGCCGATGACATTGTAATTCTGTCAGAGACAGCAAAGGATATGGAAGAGCAGTTGAATTGAATGGACAGTGTCTTGAAAGGAGGATATAGGATGAACATCAACAAAAGCAAAACGAGGATAATGGAATGTAGTCGAATTAAATCGGGTGATGCTGCGGGAATTAGATTAGGAAATGAGACGCTTAAAGTAGTAAATGAGTTTTGCTATTTGGGGAGCAAAATAACTGATGACGGTCGAAGTAGAGAGGATATAAAATGTAGACTGACAATGGCAAGCAAAGCATTTCTGAAGAAGAGAAATTTGTTAACATTGAGTATAGATTTAAGCGTCAGGGAGTCATTTCTGAAAGTATTTGTATGGAGTGTAGCCATGTATGGAAGTGAAACATGGACGATAAATAGTTTAGACAAGAGGAGAATTGAAGCTTTCGAAATGTGTTGCTACAGAAGAATGCTGAAGATTAGATGGGTAGATCACATAACTAATGAGGAGGTATTGAATAGGATTGGGGAGAAGAGAAGTTTGTGGCACAACTTGACTAGAAGAAGGGATCGGTTGTTAGGACATGTTCTGAGGCATCAAGGGCAAGCCAATTTAGTATTTGAAGGCAGCGTGGAGGGTAAAAATCGTACAGGGAGACCAAGAGATGAATACACTAAGCAGATTCAAAAGGATGTAGGTTGCAGTAGGTACTGGGAGATGAAGAAGCTTGCACAGGATAGAGTAGCATGGAGAGCTGCATCAAACCAGTCTCAGGACTGAAGACCACAACAACAATAGCAGTTTAATTTTAGCATGGGAGTCTTTATTTGGAGACTGGTAGTACCTTTCGGTTGCAACATTTCAGTATTTCACAAGGCAGCGGTGCGATAAACATCATTAGCAATACCACTAAATTAAAATCTGTGCATCAAAACAGACTTGGATTTGTCTGAGTCGCCCAAACATCGTGTCGATCAACCAACTTATCGACCAAACAGCGATGATTGCATTTGTTTCGAAAGATTACTTCAAATTCTGTTAGTAGCTCAAATGGCAAAACATCACCCAATGTGGTCAGGTGGGTGGTATTCAATTATGGAAACCAGTTCCGATGGGAACGTTAGGGAGGGGTTTTTGATGACAGCACATTCTATAGTTCGTTTGTTTCTAGATTTTTTTTTCACCGGGCTCCTTGAATACGTCCGAGCCTCGGCCCTGTATTCCCTTCCCGCCCCCCCCCCCCCCCCCTCACCACCCACCCAACCTCAGCCTTTCGTCCTAAATCAAATTACGAACTCATAATACTACAATAACCGAACCTAGAATTCTATGCACAGTTAAATCTTAAAATATGCATGCATTCATGCGCACGAAAATGATCAAACATGCACAATTAAAGAAAAAACATGGAATATAAGAATTCCATCATTCGATGTGATGCATTTTATTTTATTAAAAAAAATCCGTGGATTCGAGAGGTGTGGTGGTTCTAATTCATTCGCCACCAACTTTGAAAACAGCTTTCCCATTTTCTATTTCGGAAAATGCTGGAAATGGTCCCTTACTATGGGCCATAGCCAGTTCCTTCCGAATTCCTTTCTTCTCTGACATAATCTAATTCCCTGAAAGATACAAACTCTCTGCTTAAATGAAAAGAGCTGCATCAAAGGCGAGTCGAACATCTCTTTGGAGACTGTCGACACTAAAAACGATACGATAAATAAATAATAATACAAATTCTCCGTATTTAGTTCATATGTTCATCTGCCAGGACATATTTAATGCAGAAAATTATCTTTCTGCATCGCAAGAGGTAACAGATGCATACTTAAATGAGGACATTTGTGAAAGTATGTCTGTTCAATTCCAGAATTTTTGCATTTTCGCTACAAGAAATTGTTCTAGCTTCTGTGTCAAACAGAAAAATATCACATCTGTTTATTCCAACTGCCCTGTAGGTAATAATGACGGTGCCCCAAAAATTCGAGCTCATCTATTACAGATCACTTCTTTGCTCAAATCCAGGTTGAGGGAAGAAGAGTGTAAAATGACTATGGAGAGTGAAGGGAGATTGACGCTTCTGCTTCTTAATGATTTGCCAAAATACAGCATTCCTTAGTAACGAGATCATATTTCCGCTAGGTGAGGACTCCCAGATGGGCTGGCCGGTGTGGCCGAGCAGTTCTAGGCGCTTCAGTCTGGAACCGCGCGACCGCTATGGTCGCAGGATAGAATCTTGCCTTGTGCATGGATGTGTGTGATGTCCTTAGGTTAGTTAGGTTTAAGTAGTTCTAAGTTCTAGGGGACTGATGACCTCGGATGTTAAGTCTCATAGTGCTCAGAGCCATTTGAACTCCCAGGTGAATGCCAGATAAAACAGTTTATGCTTCTTTATGGAGATTCTATATTTTATGGAGAAAAACTCAGAAAATGCCCTATTTTTGGACAGTGGAGAAATATCATGCACTGAACGCAGAACAAGTTGATTCATTTGGAGGATTAATGTGTAACATACACTCAGGTGACAAACTCATGGGACAGCGAGATGCACATATACAGATGGTGGTAGTATCGCATACACATGGTACAGTCCCTGGACAAATTATTAGACACACTACACATTTTTAATGTTATATGTAATAATTACGTGCTGAGTACTATATGTAATCTGATTAATCGGAAAATTTATGACAGTTATTCAGTACACTTATTACATTACTGAATTTTGTATCTATTGTTGCTGCGTGACCTTGGATTGTTGACTTATGTGTGTATCAACGTCCAGATTTATTGTCGGTATCAATAGGCAGAGTACAGTGTACAGGAAAGGGCCTGTTCAATGGCGTTCTCGCGTGTAACTGGTGTAATACTTTGTTCCCTTTGATTATCAATTTCGTAATATCGACATCTCAATTGGTTGTCTAACAGCCAGACATTACTGATTGTGACCTTTAAAAATGGGTAAAAGAGGGAAAATTTCACCATGTAACAAAGGTGAGGTCAAAGACCTCGTTAATACGAAAATGTATTCCAATCGGGAAATTTCAAGAAGGCTGGAAATGTCAGACGCTAGCGTGAGACGCATAAAGAAGAAAATTGATTCAAGTGAAGAACTGACGTCCAGAAGGAAGAATAAATGTGGAAGAAAATCAATTTTCACCCGAAGGTCAGAAAGATTTCTCAAAAGAATTTGCCTAGAAAACAGATTTGCAACAACGAAACAGGTAAAATCTCAACCGAATGAGGTTAATGTGAATGCAACTGAACGCAGTGTTCGCAGAAAGTTGAAGGATATTGATTTCAAGGCCTGTCGACCCGCTAGAAAACCAAAGTTAACAGCTATAATGAAAGCAAAGTGTCTGAAGTGGGCTAAACAGTGGTGTGATAAGAATGTGGACTTCTGGAGATCGGTTATTTAACTTTAGAATTACACACATCAAAAAAAGTTTTGCGTCACCACGGTTCCGAGAGTTTCGGAACCTGCCCAAAAAATTGGAATAGAAATCAACATAAACATCATTTCTGCCCTTTTTATTGCTCATGAAAACTACACATTACATGTTGTACCACCATACAGCGAAACCTTCAGAGGTTGTGGTCCAGATTGCTGTACACACCAGTACCTCTAGTACCCAGCAGCACGTCCTCTTGCACTGATGCATGCCTGTATTCATCGTGGCATACTATCCACAAGTTCATCAAGGCACTGTTGGTCCAGATTGTCCCACTCCTCAACGGCGATCTGGCGTGGATCCCTCAGAGTGGTTGGTGGATCACGTCGTCCATAGACAGCCCCATTCAGTCTATCCCAGGCATGCTCGATAGGGTTCATGTCTTGAGAACATGCTGCCCACTCTAGTTGAGCGATGTCGTTATCCTGAAGGAAGTTATTCACAAGATGTCCACAATGGGGGCGCGAATTGTCGTCCATGAAGACGAATGCTTCTCCAATATGCTCGCCATGGACATCGGGAGTGAAGTTGCGCATCATGCAACCTATGGCACACAGTTCGAGTAGTAACACGACGTCCTGTGGCTGCATGAAAAGCATTATTCAACATGATGGCGTTTCTGTCCGGGTTCCTCTGTGCCATAATCCGTAGGTAGCGGTCATCTTCTTCAGTAGTAGCCCTTGGGCGGTGTGAGTAAGGCATGTCATCGACAGTTCCTGTCTCTCTGTATCTCCTCCACGTCCGAGCAATATCGCTTTGAAACTTCCTGGCAGATTAAAACTGTGTGCCGGACCGAGACTCGAACTTGGGACCTTAGCCTTTCGCGGGCAAGTGCTCGCAATATCCTGTCTTTCAGGAATGCTAGTTCTGCAAGGTTCGCAGGAAAGCTTCTGTAAGGTTTGGAAGGTAGGAGACGAGATACTGGCAGAAGTAAAGTTGTGAGGACGGGGCGTGAGTCGTGCTTGGTTAGCTCAGATGGTAGAGCACTTGCCCGCGAAAGGCTAAGGTCCCGAGTTATAGTCTCGGTCCGGCACACAGTTTTAATCTGCCAGTGCACACTTCGCTGCAGAGTGAAAATCTCATTCTGGAAATATCGCTTTGGTTCATTCTGAGACACCTAAACACTTCCCTTGTTGAGAGCCCTTCTTTGCACAAAGCAACAATGCGGACGCGATCGGACCGCGGTATTGACCGTCTAGGCATGGTTGAACTACAGACAAAACGAGCCATGTACCTGCTTCCTGGTGGAATGACTGGAACTGATCGGCTGTCGGACCCCCTCCGTCTAATAGGCGCTGCTCATGCATGGTTGTTTACATCTGCGAGCGGGTTTAGTGACATCTCTGAACAGTCAAAGGGACTATGTCTGTGATACAATATACACAGTTAACGTCTATCTTCAGGAGTTCTGGGAACTGGGGTGATGCAAAACTTTTTCTTGATGTGTGTATTATTTACGATACGATATAACCTATGTACACTTATTCACAGTATATTATGTTTCTTGATTTTTACAGGTATGCTTCTGCAATGAAAACACTTTGAAATTTTAACTAACAAATCTCAGTATGTGCGCCGTCCGACAGGAAAAAAATTTCATCCCGACTGCATTATTCTGACGCAACTAACGTGATGATTTCGTCTGTCATCTATGGCAACGATACAGAACGTTTTTACTGGTTAAAGGCATAGTGAGAGAAGACCAGTGCAAGGAAGTCCTGCAAAAACGGGTAATATCACAGCTCAGAGAATGGTTCCCGAATGGGGAACCATAATTTTTATGCAAGATGGAGCTCCCTGTCACACAGCTGGGTCAGTTAAATCCTTTCTGAAGGAACAAAACACCCCTCTGTTAGGCTGGCGAGGTGATAGCCCCGATATGAACCCGATAGAAAATGTTTGGGAACTCATGAAGGGGGGGGGGGGCGCCAGAAGGTGTCATCACAACAAAAACACAGCTCTTGGAGAAGATCATCAACGTGTGGTATCATCATCCACAAATGCAGGACACCGTACAGTCCTGCATCGACAGCTTGGCACACCGTATTAACGCTCTCATAACCGCAAAAGGTGGCTCAACAAGATATTCAAACTAATGTTTCCACTTTCACTATATTTTAATTTTTGTTGTAATTATTGAAATAAAATATTTTCAACAAATACTATGTTTTTTTATTTGTTATATCACCTTAGTTGTGAAGCAGACTACACATAATAATTTTATCAAAACTTATCTACTAAAAAACAAATTTCGTTAGAAATAAATCAAAATTTGATTAAACTGTAGTGCGACTAATAAATTGGCCAGAGACTGTATACCAGGACAGTGACGAAGCTGTCATTTGTGTTTAGGCGATTCATATGAAAAGGTTTCAGACGTGATCATGGCCGCACGACGGGAATTGACAGACTTTGAACTTGGAATGGTAGTAGGAACTAGATGCATGTGACATCGCATTGCAGAAATCGTTACGGAGTTCTATATTCCGTGATCCACAGTGTCAAGAGTGTGCTGAGAATACAAAGTTTCAGGCATTACCTCTCACCGCGAACAAAGTAGTGGCCGATGGCTTCAGTTAACGACCGAGCCCAGCAGTGTTTGCGTAGTGTTGTCAGTGCTACCAGACAAGCAACACCGAGTGAAACAACCAAAGAAATCAATATGAGACGTACGACGAACGTATCCATGAGGACAGTGCCGCTAAATCTGGCGTTAATGGACTATGGCAGCAGATGACCGACACGAGTGCAAACAGCACATCGCCTGCAGAGCCACTCCTGGGCTCTTGACTATATCGGTTGGACGCTAGACGACTGGAAAACCGTGGCCTGGTCAGATGAGTCGTGATTGAAATTGGTAAGAGCTGATGATAGGGTTCGAGTGTAGTGCAGATCCCACAAAGCCATGGACCCAAGTTATCAACAAGGTGCGGTGCAAGCTCGCGGCAACTCCATAATGGCGTAGGCTGTGTTTACTGACCCAACTGACCCGATCACTGATTGGAAATGGTTATGTTCAGCTACTTGGAGACCTTTTGCAGCCTTTCATGGATTTCACGTTCCCAAACGATGTAATTTTTATGGATGACAATGTTCCATTTCACACAGCCATCCAGATCACTCGACGTGAGTCCTATCGAACATTTATAGGACATACTTGAGAGTTCATTTCGTGCACGATATGCTACACCGACAGCACCTTCTCAAATACGGACAGCTATAGAGGTAGCATGACTCATTATTTCTTTAGGAGACTTTTTGAGTTCATGCCACGCAGCGTTGCTGCTCTACGCCACCAAAAAGGGATCCAACACTATATCAGGAGGTATCCTACGATTTATGTCACCACAGTGTATGCCATATTAAGTATAAAGAATCACAATACGTAATATACACTCCTGGAAATGGAAAAAAGAACACATTGACACCGGTGTGTCAGACCCACCACACTTGCTCCGGACACTGGGAGAGGGCTGTACAAGCAATGATCACACGCACGGCACAGCGGACACACCAGGAACCGCGGTGTTGGCCGTCGAATGGCGCTAGCTGCGCAGCGTTTGTGTACCGCCGCCGTCAGTGTCAGCCAGTTTGCCGTGGCATACGGAGCTCCATCGCAGTCTTTAACACTGGTAGCGTGCCGCGACAGCGTGGACGTGAACCGTATGTGCAGTTGACGGACTTTGAGCGAGGGCGTATAGTGGGCATGCGGGAGGCCGGGTGGACGTACCGCCGAATTGCTCAACACGTGGGGCGTGAGGTCTCCACAGTACATCGATGTTGTCGCCAGTGGTCGGCGGAAGGTGCACGTGCCCGTCGACCTGGGACCGGACCGCAGCGACGCACGGATGCACGCCAAGACCGTAGGATCCTACGCAGTGCCGTAGGGGACCGCACCGCCACTTCCCAGCAAATTAGGGACACTGTTGCTCCTGGGGTATCGGCGAGGACCATTCGCAACCGTCTCCATGAAGCTGGGCTACGGTCCCGCACACCGTTAGGCCGTCTTCCGCTCACGCCCCAACACCGTGCAGCCCGCCTCCAGTGGTGTCGCGACAGGCGTGAATGGAGGGACGAATGGAGACGTGTCGTCTTCAGCGATGAGAGTCGCTTCTGCCTTGGTGCCAATGATGGTCGTATGCGTGTTTGGCGCCGTGCAGGTGAGCGCCACAATCAGGACTGCATACGACCGAGGCACACAGGGCCAACACCCGGCATCATGGTGTGGGGAGCGATCTCCTACACTGGCCGTACACCACTGGTGATCGTCGAGGGGACACTGAATAGTGCACGGTACATCCAAACCGTCATCGAACCCATCGTTCTACCATTCCTAGACCGGCAAGGGAACTTGCTGTTCCAACAGGACAATGCACGTCCGCATGTATCCCGTGCCACCCAACGTGCTCTAGAAGGTGTAAGACAACTACCCTGGCCAGCAAGATCTCCGGATCTGTCCCCCATTGAGCATGTTTGGGACTGGATGAAGCGTCGTCTCACGCGGTCTGCACGTCCAGCACGAACGCTGGTCCAACTGAGGCGCCAGGTGGAAATGGCATGGCAAGCCGTTCCACATGACTACATCCAGCATCTCTACGATCGTCTCCGTGGGAGAATAGCAGCCTGCATTGCTGCGAAAGGTGGATATACACTGTACTAGTGCCGACATTGTGCATGCTCTGTTGCCTGTGTCTATGTGCCTGTGGTTCTGTCAGTGTGATCATGTGATGTATCTGACCCCAGGAATGTGTCAATAAAGTTTCCCCTTCCTGGGACAATGAATTCACGGTGTTCTTATTTCAATTTCC
Source organism: Schistocerca nitens (assembly GCF_023898315.1). NCBI lineage: Eukaryota > Metazoa > Arthropoda > Insecta > Orthoptera > Acrididae > Schistocerca > Schistocerca nitens. The sequence goes on from NC_064618.1 coordinate 147,388,346, forward strand.
AGTAGTGTACATTAATTTACTTACTGTGAGGTCAAAATATGATAACATACATGAAAAAACTACAGTTATATGGTATTATTGGACATGACCAGAGTTTGAGAACTGTAACCAGCATATACAAAAACATGCATCTGCGCGGAGATCCTGACATTAGTATTAATTACGACCAAAGAGTCTGATTGCAGGATACACTGTAAATATGTTAATTCTTGAAATTTATTTGCAAACGTCTACTGGTCATGAATTTAAGTCCTATTTCTGAAATTCAAATAAGTAAACGATAAAATCACCACTTTACTCAGTGACAAAAATACAGAAGGAATAAGATATTTGGAAAAATCATCAACGTTAGCTAAAGAAGTATTTGAATCTGTTGCCGACACGCCTAGGCGGATGAAGAAATAAACTGAAAGGGACAACCATCCACATGACCTCTTCTGAAGTGCATTATAGAAGTGCTCTTACCAGCAATACATGGACTCATTTAAAATCTGGATAATCAATTTTATCGAAACAAGGATTTCTTATCTCCAGTCGAAATAATGTTTCCCATTAATTGCCATCAGGAGAATTTCGGTAAGCTATCTGAAATGGAAGATAGTTTGAGAATAGGGTACCTCAAACTGAACTTGAAGTGGAGTACACTTTACAGTGTGGGAAATGGCGTTGTCAAGAAGAGTCTCTCCCCCCTGTTAAACTTATGTTGGTTTTTTGATGCTTGTGACAAGAACTTCTATCCAAATACACGGTATCTTTCATCTTTTGTGTTTATTTACATCCCTACCAGTATCAACATGTGAAGCTGACAGGTCATATTCCACACTGAAACAAGTGAACACTTACTTGCAGAACACAGTGGGCACTGGAAAGTTGACTGGACTAGCCTTAATGTCTATTATGATGTATCATGCAGCGTAACTTGCTCTGACAGTGCGAGAGAGAGACAAAGATATTATTTATTACTCTGTGGCGGTCAGTGCTCATATAATTATTCTTAGGAGATAGAACTTTTGCTATTCTTAAGAGTAAAAAAAAAATTTAGGAGAGGAGAGCCATTCTTGTGATGTAAAAAATCGACACCATTGCGAGTTTTTGATTCACATTGTAAAATATAAGCGTACATGGAAGTAAATCAGTTAACAGAACAATAAAATATTGTTCATTTCAAGAAAGTACGTGTTATTATACACCCAGCGATATACTTCTATGGTGATTTACTAATAAACACCAGCTTGAGAACATTTCCGATGGGAGCTTTCAGTTCTGAGAAGTGTCCAGGTACTATTGTGGATTTTAATGATCCATGAAGTGACTTCTTTTCCGAAGAAAACATCGAACTGTTTCACTAGAACTGAACGCTCCCACCATGAGCGCTGGTCATTTTCAGTTTATAGATAGACTATACCTCCCCAGCATTTCCTGTCCAGCTATCATATGTAAATAGAAAAATAACTTCAATGTGTTTATATAGTGGAGATATTTTCAGTTTGTTGAATGACAACTTGTTTGTGGTTGTTAAGTAATGTTTTATGTAAAATACGTTTTGACGCGTTCAGTTTGTAACTGTGATCTTGTCAGTTACCCAACTAGCGTTGGCGGAAAGGGATTAGATTGGTACATGTGGTACCATGCTGCTGCCTATCGTTGACAGCATACTGTAAAGCTGTGCGATTGTGGTTTAGTCACTTGCTGATGAATTACTGAATGACCAAAACGTTACTGCATTTCTCTACCATTAACTAAGTAACTGGTAGAATGCACAAAACTTTTCCATTCAGAAATCACTGGTACTTATAGAGTAGGTTTTCCGTAGGAAATTCAATGTACTTTAAATTTGTACTGGGGGGTACTTTTATGTGGGAACCATGGTTTTCGAGTTATTCGAGAAAAATACAAAAATGTGACCTTTAAATCTATCCCCGTCTCAAAGTTCACACCCCACTGGTCAGGATTTTTAGTGTGTTGTTCATGGCACTCCCTCCTAGCACTGTGCAAAAATATGCGAGCACTCGATTTTTCCCCTAATTTCCCTTCGCTGACTGGACTAAATTACATACCGATAGCCCTGACGTCAGTCTGATGCAAAATTCTTGGGCATATTCTAAGTTCGAGCATAACAAATTTCCTTGCGATAGAAAAACTTCTGTCCATAAATCAGCACAGATATAGAAATCATGGCTTGTGCGAAACTCAGTTTCCCCTTTTCTTGCACGATATCCTGTGAACCACAGATGAAGGGTAACTAGCAGTTTTCATTTTCCTAGATTTCCAGAAAAGTGCTTGATAGAGTGTCCCACTGCAGGTTATTGACGGATATGCGAAGTTACAGAACAGGTTCTCAGATAAAAGAGTAACTCGAAAACTTGTTAAGTAATAGCACCAATTATATTGTCCTGGATGGCGAGTGTTCATCAGAGGCAAGTGTATCGCCAGGGGAAACCAAGGTAAGCGTGGTAGGACCGCCCTTGTTCTCTATATACAGTGTGATCACGTGGTGATGCCACAAACTTCCAGGGATTATTTAGGAATAAAGGAAACGACTCAATGAAAGGCAGAAGCGCTGCGTTGTCGACAGGTACACAAACAAAAGGTACAGAGTTTTGCATTGCTAGCTTTCAGGGATAATGGAGAAGGGTAAATGTATCAATCTGAGGTAATGGACCCTGATCTAAAAACGACCGAGTCGAAAGTTATAAACGAAAATCCCTCGGATACCTCTGTCTCTTAGCTGGTCGTAGGTTGTGTTCCAAAAATGAACAGCATAGAGACAGAGGTAATAACGCTTTCTGCAGGACCTGACCATCATTTTGCAGGACAATGCTGAAGCATGTACAGTGCAAACTGTTACTGATTTGTTTGACTGATGGGGCTGCTAAGTGCTATACCACCTACTGCACTCCCCTGACTTAAGCCCTCAAGAGTTCAGCCATAAGGTTGGTAAAGAGTTCTTGTGATAGGGCATACCATTCCTCGACCAGTGTGGCTGTCAACTGCTGGAATGTCGTTGGTGCATGTGGACATGTTTCAATATGTCTCTCCAACGAACCCCACACATGCTCCATGGGATTTACGTCTGGAGAATGGGCCAGTCAGTCAATTCGCTGAATATCCTGTCATTCAAAGAGTTCCCCCATCTGTGCTGTTAGATGCGGCCGGCCGGTGTGGCCGAGCGATTCTAGGCGCTTCAGTCTGGCACCGCGCGACCGCTATAATCGCAAGTTCGAATCCTGCTTCGGGCATGGATGTGTGTGATGTCCTTAGGTTAGTTAGGTTTAAGTAGTTCTAAATTCTAGGGGACTGATGACCTCAGATGTTAAGTCCCATAGTGCTCAGAGCCATTTGAAGCATTTGTTCGAAGCAGTCATGCATTATCACCACTAAAAATGAAGCCGAATGCACTGCTGAAAATACGCTCATGGGGAGGGAGTCACAGTATCGTTTACTGGTGAGCGTACTGTACTGAAAGATTTGGAGATATGAATGCCCATAAACATTATGCCTTCCCACACCATCGCTCCTGGGCCACAAAAACAATCATAATCGACAATGTTCTTCGGTGGATTGCGTGTTCTCACCTTTCATCACAGGAGGATACATCCTGCATTGGTGGTCGAGGTGCTACAGTAAAAGGGGAAGCATAATGATGTGTCTTAATCTTTCAACACAGCACACTCACCGGTCAATGTCATTGTGAAATACTCCTTCCTCATAAGCGTCTTTTCAGGAATGCATTCGACCCTGACTTCACTTTTATGGATGAGAATGTGCAACCGTATTGAACAGCACAGGTCATCAAGCACAGGTGGGGTGATTATAGATACATACTGCAACATGTACATGTGCACCAATGACCATTCAGTGGTTGCAGACAATGTTGTTCAAGGAATCGAAAGCTCACCCACAAGAACTCCTTCAAACATTATGGTCAGCGTTAAAGGAGGTCGCATAGCATCCACTGTCGTCCATGGTAAATACACAACCTACATAGAACATTATAGTTTCTTTTTTAATGCCAGAGGACTATCATCAATCGCTATAACTTCAGTGTAATTAATGCCTTTGGACAATAGCGTCATTCCTGTTTGTCTCAACGCATATTTCTATCAGTTACGTTCTGTACTATACTGTAGCAGTTCTCTCTGTGTATAATCCAAGTTTCACCAAGCTATGTTACTTGACAATAACATAACATGGGAAAGTTGCTTTGTCCTTCAGTTTTGCACACCGGTATTATCCTGAAGCATTCAATTTCTATTAAACTGACCAATGGTGTTATTTACTAACCAACTAGGTTTTTTTGTTACTTTCTTAGATTTTATGAAAATCTACTTTGATGCTCTACAACTGTTCTCTTTTACAGGTTTCCATCGAACTGATCAGTTCCAAGATATTGTACATATCATGTAAATATAGAAAAGTAAACGTAAAATCAGAGTAATTATCACATTATGCACACTAGATGTTCCTCTCTCTTAGAGAACATTACATATCATGTAAATGTAGAAAAGTTAACGTAAACAACAGAATGATTATCATACTGTGAACAATAGCTGTTCCTCTTCCCTGCAGAACATTACTTAAAATAAACATTTAAAAAAATACTCACAACAATAATATAAAAATTTATCATAGTTTCCAGGAAGTGTGACAATGATGGTAATTCTGAGCTGCTGCAGTGTAGCCCTCACGCAGGGACAGATCTGTCTGGATTTTCTGGGACTCCAGACAAACCGCATTTCACTGAGGCTCAGTCTTCACACTGGGACAATATTGTTGCCAACTCTGGCTCATCGCTGCCATATTCCCTTGCATACTACACCAAACTACACTAGCCATGATTTGAAAACTTGGTAGTTTTGAAATAAAGATTACGTTCCAAGCGGCTTCACTTCTCCCTTCTTTTTCTCTCTGTGAACGTATCGGGAGGGGTTTGAACCCCCAAAAACCCCCTCTGGCTGCGCCCATACTAATTACTGCCTGAAATGTTTTTAGTATGCACTGGCTGGGTTCGCTGCCTGGTGCCCATTGTACTACGGCACACTTCTGCAATAAGCCCTTTACGTAAACACTTATAACACCCGTTCTTGTAATGTGGTCATTCCGATCTGGTAACCAATATAATAAAACAGTCCAGGCAACTTGGAAACAAAGCGTGCTGCCGCCAACGACGCTAGCACTAGCTTAGGATTGGGAAGAACATGGCCGGATGACCGCTGTTGAACATAACCTGTTTACCACTTTAGAATCTTTGATGGAAACCCGCTGCAGCTGCACTATTTCTCTAGAGCTCTGGGATACCAGTGAAATAAACGAAATTGCCAAGAAACGTTTGATGTTTCACTTGTGATTTAGTACATGCAGTTCGTAGCTCTTCAGCTAACGATAAGTCAGACTGTCTTAAAGCTTGTGTTTAGACCACCATATCTGTGACTAATTGAATCACTACATCACGAATCCGACTTTCCGTGTATGATTTACCATACTCACATGTGAATTTACTTTCTTGAGTCAATCCTTGCAAATCCTCAACCAAAGATCCACAATTTACAGCACCTAACTTGAGATGTCGTAAAAATTCTGGCTTTGCCACTTCTACATGCATTTTGTTGAAAAAATAGACTAAACTTTACTATGTGCTGTCCACGTGATGCTCTTGATCGTGATATGGCGCAGATGTTGGTGACGCCTGTCCTTGAGTGATTGGTGGCAGCCAATTTTAAACAAGCGTTTATAGAGCGATTGGCGAACTGTTAGCCGGAATATATGAATTTTTTCGCGGTATTTCTACACGTATTGGGTTGGCCGTATATTGATACTTATGATATAAATGAAGATCAGAATACGTAATTTTACTTCTGATGACAGAACGCACGAATCATTCGCGTTATGGAGAGGGCCCTTTCTTTGGTTTTCGCTAGTGTAGTATATTGGAGTTTTTATTATTGATATATATAGCAATTTGTACGATGAAATAATAATTTATTCTGAAATGTGGAATGTTGTGTTGGTACAACAGCTATGAGTTATTCGTGTTTAAGGACGGCCCTTCATGAATGTTCTAGTTTTGCTGCATCCTGGCGTTTCTATTATCGATGTATACAGACAGTTTGGTGTTCTTTCAGTTGATCTGGCTTAGTTACAGAAAATTTTGTTTTTGTGACAGTCTGATGGGAAGTAATTTGTATAAGCTACAACAGCGCATTTTTTTGTTCCAGGAAAAGACGAATTACATGTGTTGTGCAGATGGCCCATTGTTCAGTTTTTCTGTGACAGCATATTGCCGTACATATTATGGCCTGTAGCATAGCGATGTCTAGATTAGGTGGGAAATAAACAGCTTGGTTGTGAGTTGGCGAAGCCAACGAATATGAAAGTAAAAAACCCAGTTGTGACAGAATGACCTGTAGCATAGCCCAAGGTGTATGTTAGGTTGAGAAGCAACGCTTTGTTAGTGAATTGGCAAAACCAATGAATGTGAGAGCAGAGACCCGGGTTGTTGTGGCGGACTGATAAGATTTCATCGTGACACATAGATGGCAACTCGCCTTAAATGTACAGGAATGTAAAATTTTCACTTAACCAAACGAAAAAAATGTAGTATCCTATGACTATTATATCAATGAATCACTGTTGGAATCGGGCAACACATACAAATACCTGGGAGTAACAATTTGTAGGGATATGAAATGGAATAATCACATAGGTTGAGTCGTGGGTAAAGCAGGTTGTAGATTTCGATTTATTGGTAGGACACTGAGGAAGTGCAATCAGTCTACAAAAGAGACTGCTTACAAATGACCAGTTGCAGAATATTGCTCAAGTGTGTGGGACACATGCCAGATGGGAGGTTTGTTGGGATATGAGCTGTTTCCTCGTAAGAAAGGTATAGAAGGGGTGTTTTGGAGTTGTGAAAAGACTAATCATAGAATTAGTTGCAGCATTCGAAAAATTCTTAGTTTAAGGAAAGTAAGTTAAGTCCTACAAAAAAATCTGGAATTAAGTTTTCTCTAGGTGAAAACGGGCAGACATTTTTTAATTGTTGATGAACTGAAATTGTGTGAGAAGACAGTTGTAGACTCCAGAAGCTTCTGGAGAAAAAGTGTGTATTGAAATGGATTTCAAAGAAAGTGAGAAACTTGGTGAAGACATAGTCATTGTGGAGACCAGTGAGGCTATGTTCAGAACAAGAAAATCTGGTAGGGACAATCAAGAAACGGGAAGGTGAGTTTTCAGAGGACTCCAAAGAGGAAGCCACAAGTGTTTCTCTAAAGTTGTTCCCAGACGTAAAAAGGTGATGCTCAGTATCATCAAAGAGTACATGCTTTTGAGAATGATAGTATAACAGCATGGTAAAAAATTTCTCTTTGAAGGCCGTACAGTCCTGAATAGTATGCCAATGAGACAAAATCACTGTCAACATTGAGGAAGTCATTCTGTAGACGGGGTTTTTCAGAATAACATTATTTTCTTAGGCCAGTGAAAGATGTTCATGAGAGTTGAAAACATAGTTTAAGAGTCAGTAAGGGTAAAACAGCCCACTCTACACGCTCTCATTTTATGCCTATGCACATATAGTATAAGTCAAATCAGCTACACTGGCATGACACAGCAGTGAATAAACCTCTCCACCTGCTGTGGCGGAGCACTTGTTCTTTGGATATTGCGGCTTGGCAGTCCCTTGAAGGTCAAGGAAGAGCGGCACACTCAAGAATCTAAATGAGCAGAAAGAAATGAAATAGCTTATTAACAACTGGAACTCACTTTTGATCACTGTCATAGTAAGACACAGGCCTGTATCAAATACTCTGTCATGCACTGCAAGAACTGTTTACCTATCATTGTAATTGAAGCTGTGTTTCAAAAAGAGTGGGTACAAAATACAGAAGAATTATTGCTAAGCTGTTTTCATCATTTACTAGCTTGGACAGGTTACATCTCTCTTCCAGCACCTATACATTGCAACAAAGCAAACAAGTATGAGAGAACATTCATATGGTACTGCGTAGCAGGACCTTAAGGTCAAGAATGGCAGCTCGAAATTGCTTATGAGGTTAATTGATATACACATAGAATTAACTACATGTGCTTTTAAATACAGGAACAAACAGTCGACATTTATGATTATTTATTTTAGCAACGATTGTCACACCAGTGCTGCAAGTTTCTCAGTTGCAAACGTCATTGCCCGATATGGTAAATCTTTTGACGACGGGAAACTTTTGAAGGAAGCCTGGTTAGCATGTGACCCATCTCTTTTAAAGATTTTGAAAGAAAAGGTAAGATAACTGAGCACATTAAAGATATTCCTTTATCTAGAAACACAATAAAAGACAGAATGCTAAAACCAGTGAAGAATGTAAAGCACAACTCTCTTTAGATTTCGTTGTGCCTTGACGAAAGAACTACCCTTTTAGTTGCGTTTGATCGATGTTATAAAATGAGATGAAAGAAGACCTGATTGCGAGAATATCGTTACACAAAAACAACTAAGCGAACAGATATTTGCATGGCTGATAAAAATTCTCTTCTGCAAAATAAACAGAATTAAGTAAAATTGTTACAATAACGACTGATAGTGCTCCCAGTATAGCGGACAAATGCTGGACATTCTATTCTTGAGTTGTACTGCATCGTACATCAACAAGCCTTGTGAGGAATGGGTAGTTCCGCAATATAATAACTGTAGTCACAAAAATATCGTTGCAAGCTTCTTATAAAAGTAAGTTTGAAGCGTTGTTAGATGAGGTCAACTTGGTGAGTAATTGCTTACTGATGTGTAACAATGGGCCATAAGAATAAAGTGAAGCAAATGCTTTTTCTTCGAATTTCGAAACTAAAGCTTCGGAATTTATGAATAAAGTGTGAAGCAAGAGCTTTTGCTTGTGGGAACAAAAAGAACAATGAAAACTTTTGCTTTCCCCTTGAGCTCTTGCTACGGTATAGATGAACTGTAAGAATAAAGAGAAAGCTCTGACTTCATTCTGGAAGCAATTGCTTGTAAAACTTGAAGGCTGGTCAGTAGCAGGCTCACGTTTGCCGAGTGCAGATATCGCTCAAATAGCAGCACGTTTACGCCGCGAAAAATGCTACAGACCACGTCGATGTCCACCTGGAGAGCATTATAAATCTCTGTATCGTTTCAACAAAGAAAATGTTGGGTGGATTTCAAAGCATTTTCTGACAGAGACAGGGGAAAGAAGAGATAGAGCACTATCGTCTGAACAGAAGATGAAGATCTTCCTTCGGTATGTAGCTGATCCAGGATGCCAGTCTGGAATAGCAGAAGAAATGAGAATTCATCAGACTACAGTGACTAAAACAGTGAGTTGTTTTTCTAAAAAGATAATGGAAAAAGCTGATTTGTGGATCAAGTTTCCGTCATCAACACATGATATTACTGTGGCTAAAAATGAGTGTCTACAAAAATGTAAATTTCCAAGTGCTATTGGTGTAATTGACTGTTCACATGTGCGAATTCCAAAATCTGTGCAGTTTGGCGACGAATATATCAACAGAAAGGGTTTTGCTAGTATAAATGTGCAGGCTACATGCAATGTGAATGAACAGTACACTAGTGTTGAGGCTAGCTGGTCCGGGTCAGTACATGACAATCGAATATGGAGAAATTCAAGTGTCTGGAAAGTGCCGAGAGAATGTAAGAACACTGTTCTTTTCGGTGATAAAAGGTATGGCCTAGAGCCCTGGCTGGTGACCCCTTTTCGTAAGTCATTCAATAACCTTTTAAAAAAAGAAAGAGTTGTGACAGAGCGTTGCTTTGGTCAGCTGAAGAAGGGGTTTCCTATTTTGCAGTATATGTGTAGAGTTGCCTTACCAAATGTTCCAACAATAATAGCTTGGTGCTTTACACTGCATAATGTTGCGAAACATCTACAAGATGAAGATTTTGAAGACACGGCACAGGATTTACATGAAGATGGTGATAATGAGGAGGAGGAGCCTTTAACTAAAGCGGATATTCTTCGGAGAGGACGTCAAAGACGACAAGAAATTGCAGCTGTAATACAAAATGTAGGATTTTGAATTTTTTATTTATGAAAAGATACAAAACTACTGATCGTCTACAAGAAAAGGAATAACACAGTCTACAGAACGGTATATACATTAAAATTATTTTCATTTTCCCTTTGTGGCAAATTGTTTACATTATTCATCTTTATATTAAGAGAGTTCATTAACATAGCTTCTTTTTCCATTTGCAGTCGAGTGAGCTTCAGTTCAAAAATGGTTCAAATGGCTCTGAGCACTATGGGACGTAACATCTGTGGTCATCAGTCCCCTAGAACTTAGAACTACTTAAACCTAACTAACCTAAGGAAATCACACACATCCATGCCCTAGGCAGGATTAGAACCTGCGACCGTAGCGGTCACATGGTTCCAGACTGAAGCGCCTAGAACCTCACGGCCACACCGGCCGGCGAGCTTCAGTTGCTCCAGTAGCACCAGCCTATGTAATTCTGTGGTACTGAACATCTTCGTCTCGTCTGTTTCTGGCAATTCTCCTTTCTTCAAGGGTGGTGGCCTGGCATATGGACTTGCTCTGCACGAAGAGGATGGTGGGCCAGCACGAGGTGTAACATCTGTTCCTAGAAACACATATATATGCCAGAGATGTACTCAACGGTGGAACTTACCGTGTGTTTGCATTTTTATGAAGATTTAGTTTACAATGATAACAGGGGAAACTTACCTTCGCAAAGGGTTACGAAATGTTGGCGGCCCAAGTTAACTCTATCCATGGAACTTGATGAAACTGAATAGCAAACATGGCTCTTACATATCATATTACTGTTAGCACCACTAATAATAGTAATAGTAGTAGTAGTACTTACGATACAGTAATAAGAACATTTTGCTACTCTCGCGAAAAACAAAATTCCGCTAGTATATTTATAAGTAGCAGTAATTAATTTTATTTGACTAACAAAAACTAGAACTGAATCTTACCAGATGACTTCGAGTGCTCTACTGGCGAGAGTGTAGATATGGACAGTGCAACCCCTAGTGTCACAGCCCCTGAAAGGTAACGATTTGGAAAACAAAACTCATTTTAACATTTACAGACTGTGTGTAATTTTTTCAGCTGAATGAAAATAAATAAATATTAACATCACACGAGCTTATATTGTATCTTACCTGGTATCTGGTTCATTGTAGGATTCCCATCTCCTTGTAGCAAGCTGTAAAACTTTTTCTCCAAAACATTTAAAACAATCGGTTTATCTCCCATTCTGTTCTTATCCGTTTTATTTTTTAGTCTCGTTTTCATGTTACTAACTTTCTTTAGCAATTGTTTCCTGTCAATTTTAATGCCGATATCAGTTCTGAATGAATGTATAACATTTAGGATTGCTTCTTCTTTCTTTCTTTTTACTTCTCGAAGTTGTGACTTCTCTAATAACTCAGGATGATTTTCTAAAGCCATGACTAAAAACAACATCGTACTTTCTGCACATACCGAGCTTTCATCTGAATCGGACGAGGACATCTTCAGTCGATAAGTGACAGTCCTCACTGAAAATAAATGAAGCGAAACGCAGTCGCACGGCAACGAAAACAGTGATGAAGCCTGCTCTTGCTCAACAATGGTTAGCTGACAATGCATACCAAGCAGGCGGCTAGGAGCTTTTGCTACTGTGTTAGAAGTAAGAGGTAGAGAGGAAAAGCAAAAGGTTATTCTTACAATCAGAACCTAATGCTTCTGCTTTTACCTTTTGCTTCCAAGTGAATGCTTTTACTTCTGCCTTTTGCTCCAAGCTTGTGCTTCAGTTTTATTCATATGTTCTCTGGTTGAGCCGAGCTGCGGCAACGAACTTCTTAAGACTGTGTGGATTGGAAGAAATCGGCTATTTTTGCAAAAGATGGGAAAATTGTGCCATATTCACAGTTAATTGTAATTACATGACTTACAAAATTGATGTTTTTTTACGAGCGTGTGTCAGCTTTTCAATGTTTGAACGAAAAGCTTCAAGGCTTAATCAAAACAGCTATTGTTATGATAGATCTTATTCGCGCTTTTGAGGCCAAGTTGCAAGTTTTTTGTTTCCAAAAGTTACATCCATTTTTTCGATTGCAAAAAATTTACCAGCAGTTTGGATTTACACGAAACCCAGACCAAGAAAAAGTCACTCAAGGATACAGCCAAAAGGGGTGGGGGAGACCGGAAATCCCTATCACGCAAATGAAATTACCCACAACCTAAATGCCCTGCAAAGAAACTGAAAGATATTTTAATTTGCAGCCAATGATGTAAAAGGGGATACAAACTATCGATAGTCAACACGGCCATCAATCAGTTCAGTTCTTACTTGCAGTCAAATTTAATGTAAGATGTACTGTGTTAATTGTTTTTGTGCTGTCTGCTGTTGTAATAGTTTCTAATTATCGGTAAGTCTGTAACAAGAAAGAAGAAGAATATCGCTTCTGATTCGTCCATTAGCGTTACGGTAGTTAAAAATATGTACACACTACTAAAAACCCTAATTAGCTATCTATAGCAGTTTAATGTACTTGAAGACAATATTATGGAAATGGAAGAGGATGTAGATGAAGATGAAATGGGAGATATGATACTGCGTGAAGAGTTTGACAGAGCACTGAAAGGCCTGAGTCGAAAAAAGGCCCCGGGGTAGACAACATTCCGTTAGAACTACTGACAGCCTTGGGAGAGCCAGCCCTGACAAAACTCTATTATCTGGTGAGCAAGATGTATGAGACAGGCGAAATACCCTCGAACTTCAAGAAAAATATAATAATTCCAATCCCAAAGAAAGCAGGTGTTGACAGATGTGAAAATTTCCGAACAGCTGCAAAATACTAACGCGAATTCTTTACAGACGAATGGAAAACCTTGTATAAGCCGTCCTTGGGGAAGATCAGTTTGGATTCCGTAGAAATATTGGAACACGTGAGGCAATACTGACCCTGCGACTTATCTTAGAAGCTAGATTAAGGAAAGGCAAACCTACGTTTCTAGCATTTGTAGACTTAGAGAAAGCTTTTGACAATGTTGACTGGAATACTCTCTTTCAAATTCTGAAGGTGGCAGGGGTAAAATACAGGGAGCGAAAGGCTATTTACAATTTGTACAGAAACCAGATGGCAGTTATAAGAGTCGAGGGGCATGAAAGGGAAGCTGTGGTTGGGAAGGGAGTGAGACAGGATTGTAGCCTATCCCCGATGTTATTCAATCTGTATATTGAGCAAGCAGTAAAGGAAACAAAAGAAAAATTCGGAGTAGTTATTAAAATCCATGAAGAAGAAATAAAAACATTGAGGTTCGCCGATGACATTGTAATTCTGTCAGAGACAGCAATGAACTTGGAAGAGCAGTTGAACGGAATGGACAGTGTCTTGAAAGGAGGGTATAGGATGAACATCAACAAAAGCAAAACGAGGATAATGGAATGTAGTCGAATTAAATCGGGTGATGCTGCGGGAATTAGATTAGGAAATGAGACGCTTAAAGTAGTAAATGAGTTTTGCTATTTGGGGAGCAAAATAACTGATGACGGTCGAAGTAGAGAGGATATAAAATGTAGACTGACAATGGCAAGCAAAGCATTTCTGAAGAAGAGAAATTTGTTAACATTGAGTATAGATTTAAGCGTCAGGGAGTCATTTCTGAAAGTATTTGTATGGAGTGTAGCCATGTATGGAAGTGAAACATGGACGATAAATAGTTTAGACAAGAGGAGAATTGAAGCTTTCGAAATGTGTTGCTACAGAAGAATGCTGAAGATTAGATGGGTAGATCACATAACTAATGAGGAGGTATTGAATAGGATTGGGGAGAAGAGAAGTTTGTGGCACAACTTGACTAGAAGAAGGGATCGGTTGTTAGGACATGTTCTGAGGCATCAAGGGCTCGCCAATTTAAGTATTTGAAGGCAGCGTAGAGGGTAAAAATCGTACAGGGAGACCAAGAGATGAATACACTAAGCAGATTCAAAAGGATGTAGGTTGCAGTAGGTACTGGGAGATGAAGAAGCTTGCACAGGATAGAGTAGCATGGAGAGCTGCATCAAACCAGTCTCAGGACTGAAGACCACAACAACAATAGCAGTTTAATTTTAGCATGGGAGTCTTTATTTGGAGACTGGTAGTACCTTTCGGTTGCAACATTTCAGTATTTCACAAGGCAGCGGTGCGATAAACATCATTAGCAATACCACTAAATTAAAATCTGTGCATCAAAACAGACTTGGATTTGTCTGAGTCGCCCAAACATCGTGTCGATCAACCAACTTATCGACCAAACAGCGATGATTGCATTTGTTTCGAAAGATTACTTCAAATTCTGTTAGTAGCTCAAATGGCAAAACATCACCCAATGTGGTCAGGTGGGTGGTATTCAATTATGGAAACCAGTTCCGATGGGAACGTTAGGGAGGGGTTTTTGATGACAGCACATTCTATAGCTCGTTTGTTTCTAGATTTTTTTTTCACCGGGCTCCTTGAATACGTCCGAGCCTCGGCCCTGTATTCCCTTCCCGCCCCCCCCCCCCCCCCCCCAACCTCAGCCTTTCGTCCTAAATCAAATTACGAACTCATAATACTACAATAACCGAACCTAGAATTCTATGCACAGTTAAATCTTAAAATATGCATGCATTCATGCGCACGAAAATGATCAAACATGCACAATTAAAGAAAAAACATGGAATATAAGAATTCCATCATTCGATGTGATGCATTTTATTTTATTAAAAAAAAATCCGTGGATTCGAGAGGTGTGGTGGTTCTAATTCATTCGCCACCAACTTTGAAAACAGCTTTCCCATTTTCTATTTCGGAAAATTCTGGAAATGGTCCCTTACTATGGGCCATAGCCAGTTCCTTCCGAATTCCTTTCTTCTCTGACATAATCTAATTCCCTGAAAGATACAAACTCTCTGCTTAAATGAGAAGAGCTGCATCAAAGGCGAGTCTAACATCTCTTTGGAGACTGTCGACACTAAAAACGATACGATAAATAAATAATAATACAAATTCTCCGTATTTAGTTCATATGTTCATCTGCCAGGACATATTTAATGCAGAAAATTATCTTTCTGCATCGCAAGAGGTAACAGATGCATACTTAAATGAGGACATTTGTGAAAGTATAAGTCTGTTTAATTCCAGAATTTTTGCATTTTCGCTACAAGAAATTGTTCTAGCTTCTGTGTCAAACAGAAAAATATCACATCTGTTTATTCCAACTGCCCTGTAGGTAATAATGACGGTGCCCCAAAAATTCGAGCTCATCTATTACAGATCACTTCTTTGCTCAAATCCAGGTTGAGGGAAGAAGAGTGTAAAATGACTATGGAGAGTGAAGGGAGATTGACGCTTCTGCTTCTTAATGATTTGCCAAAATACAGCATTCCAAAGTAACGAGATCATATTTCCGCTAGGTGAGGTCCCAGATGGGCTGGCCGGTGTGCCCGAGCTGTTCTAGGCGCTTCAGTCTGGAACCGCGCGACCGCTATGGTCGCAGGATAGAATCTTGCCTTGGGCATGGATGTGTGTGATATCCTTAGGTTAGTTAGGTTTAAGTAGTTCTAAGTTCTAGGGGACTGATGACCTCGGATGTTAAGTCTCATAGTGCTCAGAGCCATTTGAACTCCCAGGTGACTGCCAGATAAAACAGTTTATGCTTCTTTATGGAGATTCTATATTTTATGGAGAAAAACTCAGAAAATGCCCTATTTTTGGACAGTGGAGAAATATCATGCACTGAACGCAGAACAAGTTGATTCATTTGGAGGATTAATGTGTAACATACACTCAGGTGACAAACTCATGGGACAGCGAGATGCACATATACAGATGGTGGTAGTATCGCATACACATGGTACAGTCCCTGGACAAATTATTAGACACACTACACATTTTTAATGTTATTTGTAATAATTACGTGCTGAGTACTATATGTAATCTGATTAATCGGAAAATTTATGACAGTTATTCAGTACACTTATTACATTACTGAATTTTGTATCTATTGTTGCTGCGTGACCTTGGATTGTTGACTTATGTGTGTATCAACGTCCAGATTTATTGTCGGTATCAATAGGAAGAGTACAGTGTACAGGAAAGGGCCTGTTCAATGGCGTTCTCGCGTGTAACTGGTGTAATACTTTGTTCCCTTTGATTATCAATTTCGTAATATCGACATCTCAATTGGTTGTCTAAGAGCCAGACATTACTGATTGTGACCTTTAAAAATGGGTAAAAGAGGGAAAATTTCACCATGTAACAAAGGTGAGGTCAAAGACCTCGTTAATACGAAAATGTATTCCAATCGGGAAATTTCAAGAAGGCTGGAAATGTCAGAAGCTAGCGTGAGACGCATAAAGAAGAAAATTGATTCAAGTGAAGAACTGACGTCCAGAAGGAAGAATAAATGTGGAAGAAAATCAATTTTCACCCGAAGGTCAGAAAGATTTCTCAAAAGAATTTGCCTAGAAAACAGATTTGCAACAACGAAACAGGTAAAATCTCAACCGAATGAGGTTAATGTGAATGCAACTGAACGCAGTGTTCGCAGAAAGTTGAAGGATATTGATTTCAAGGCCTGTCGACCCGCTAGAAAAACAAAGCTAACAGCTATAATGAAAGCAAAGTGTCTGAAGTGGGCTAAACAGTGGTGTGATAAGAATGTGGACTTCTGGAGATCGGTTATTTAACTTTAGAATTACACACATCAAAAAAAATTTTGCGTCACCACGGTTCCGAGAGTTTCGGAACCTGCCCAAAAAATTGGAATAGAAATCAACATAAACATCATTTCTGCCCTTTTTATTGCTCATGAAAACTACACATTACATGTTGTACCACCATACAGCGAAACCTTCAGAGGTTGTGGTCCAGACTGCTGTACACACCGGTACCTCTAATACACAGCAGCACGTCCTCTTGCACTGATGCATGCCTGTATTAATCGTGGCATACTATCCACATGTTCATCAAAGCACTGTTGGTCCAGATTGTCCCACTCCTCAACGGCGATCTGGCGTGGATCCCTCAGAGTGGTTGGTGGATCACGTCGTCCATAGACAGCCCCATTCAGTCTATCCCAGGCATGTTCGATAGGGTTCATGTCTTGAGAACATGCTGCCCACTCTAGTTGAGCGATGTCGTTATCCTGAAGGAAGTTATTCACAAGATGTCCACAATGGGGACGCGAATTGTCGTCCATGAAGACGAATGCTTCTCCAATATGCTCGCCATGGACATCGGGAGTGAAGTTGCGCATCATGCAACCTATGGCACACAGTTTGAGTAGTAACACGACGTCCTGTGGCTGCACGAAAAGCATTATTCAACATGATGGCGTTTCTGTCCGGGTTCCTCTGTGCCATAATCCGTAGGTAGCGGTCATCTTCTTCAGTAGTAGCCCTTGGGCGGTGTGAGCAAGGCATGTCATCGACAGTTCCTGTCTCTCTGTATTTCCTCCACGTCCGAGCAATATCGCTTTGAAACTTCCTGGCAGATTAAAACTGTGTGCCGGACCGAGACTCGAACTTGGGACCTTAGCCTTTCGCGGGCAAGTGCTCGCAATATCCTGTCTTTCAGGAATGCTAGTTCTGCAAGGTTCGCAGGAAAGCTTCTGTAAGGTTTGGAAGGTAGGAGACGAGATACTGGCAGAAGTAAAGTTGTGAGGACGGGGCGTGAGTCGTGCTTGGTTAGCTCAGATGGTAGAGCACTTGCCCACGAAAGGCTAAGGTCCCGAGTTATAGTCTCGGTCCGGCACACAGTTTTAATCTGCCAGGAAGTTTGATATCAGCGCACACTTTGCTGCAGAGTGAAAATCTCATTCTGGAAATATCGCTTTGGTTCATTCTAAGACACCTAAACACTTCCCTTGTTGAGAGCCCTTCTTTGCACAAAGTAACAATGCGGACGCGATCGGACCCTGGTATTGACCGTCTAGGCATGGTTGAACTACAGACAAAACGAGCCATGTACCTGCTTCCTGGTGGAATGACTGGAACTGATCGGCTGTCGGACCCCCTCCGTCTAATAGGCGCTGCTCATGCATGGTTGTTTACATCTGCGAGCGGGTTTAGTGACATCTCTGAACAGTCAAAGGGACTATGTCTGGGATACACTATACACAGTTAACGTCTATCTTCAGGAGTTCTGGGAACTGGGGTGATGCAAAACTTTTTCTTGATGTGTGTATTATTTACGATACGATAACCTATGTACACTTATTCATAGTATATTATGTTTCTTGATTTTTACAGGTATGCTTCAGCAATGAAAACACTTTGAAATTTTAACTAACAAATCTCAGTATGTGCGCCGTCCAACGGGAGAAAAATTTCATCCCGACTGCATTATTCTGACGCAACTAACGTGATGATTTGGTCTGTCATCTACGGCAACGATACAGAACGTTTTTACTGGTTAAAGGCATAGTGAGAGAAGACCAGTGCAAGGAAGTCCTGCAAAAACGGGTAATATCACAGCTCAGAGAATGGTTCCCGAATGGGGAACCATAATTTTTATGCAAGATGGAGCTCCCTGTCACACAGCCGGGTCAGTTAAATCCTTTCTGAAGGAACAAAACACCCCTCTGTTAGGCTGGCGAGGTGATAGCCCCGATATGAACCCGATAGAAAATGTTCGGGAACTCATGAAGGGGAAGGCGCCAGAAGGTGTCATCACAACAAAAACACAGCTCTTGGAGAAGATCATCAACGTGTGGTATCATCATCTACAAATGCAGGACACCGTACAGTCCTGCATCGACAGCATGGCACACCGTATTAAGGCTCTCATAGCCGCAAAAGGTGGCTCAACAAGATATTGAAACTAATGTTTCCACTTTCACTATATTTTAATTTTTGTTGTAATTATTGAAATAAAATATTTTCAACAAATACTATGTTTTTTTATTTGTTATATCACCTTAGTTGTGAAGCAGACTACAGATAATAATTTTATCAAAACTTATCTACTAAAAAACAAATTTCGTTAGAAATAAATCAAAATTTGATTAAACTGTAGTGCGACTAATAAATTGGCCAGAGACTGTATACCAGGACAGTGACGAAGCTGTCATTTGTGTTTAGGCGATTCATATGAAAAGGTTTCCGACGTGATCATGGCCGCACGACGGGAATTGACAGACTTTGAACTTGGAATGGTAGTAGGAACTAGATGCATGTGACATCGCATTGCAGAAATCGTTACGGAGTTCTATATTCCGTGATCCACAGTGTCAAGAGTGTGCTGAGAATACAAAGTTTCAGGCATTACCTCTCACCGCGAACAAAGTAGTGGACAATGGCTTCAGTTAACGACCGAGCCCAGCAGTGTTTGCGTAGTGTTGTCAGTGCTACCAGACAAGCAACAGCGAGTGAAACAACCAAAGAAATCAATATGAGACGTACGACGAACGTATCCATGAGGACAGTGCCGCTAAATCTGGCGTTAATGGACTATGGCAGCAGACGACCGACGCGAGTGCTAACAGCACATCGCCTGCAGAGCCACTCCTGGGCTCTTGACTATATCGGTTGGACGCTAGATGTCTGGAAAACCGTGGCCTGGTCAGACGAGTCGTGATTGAAATTGGTAAGAGCTGATGATAGGGTTCGAGTGTAGTGCAGATCCCACAAAGCCATGGAGCCAAGTTATCAACAAGGTGCGGTGCAAGCTCGCGGCAACTCTATAATGGCGTAGGCTGTGTTTACTGATCCAACTGACCCGATCATTGATTGGAAATGGTTATGTTCAGCTACTTGGAGACCTTTTGCAGCCGTTCATGGATTTCACGTTCCCAAACGATGTAATTTTTATGGATGACAATGTTCCATTTCACACAGCCATCCAGATCACTCGACGTGAGTCCTATCGAACATTTATAGGACATACTTGAGAGTTCATTTCGTGCACGATATACTACACCGACAGCACCTTCGCAAAAACGGACAGCTATAGAGGTAGCATGACTCATTATTTCTTTAGGAGACTTTTTGAGTTCATGTCACGCAGAGTTGCTGCTCTACGCCACCAAAAAGGGATCCAACACTATATCAGGAGGTACCCTACGATTTATGTCACCACAGTGTATGCCATATTAAGTATAAAGAATCACAATACGTAATATACATTAATTTACTTACTGTGAGGTCAAAATATGATAACATACACGAAAAAACTACAGTTATATGGTATTATTGGACATGACCAGAGTTTGAGAAGTGTAACCAGCATATACAAAAACATGCATCTGCGCGGAGATCCTGACATTAGTATTAATTATGACCAAAGAGTCTGATTGCAGGATACACTGTAAATATGTTAATTCTTGAAATTTATTTGCAAACGTCTACTGGTCATGAATTTAAGTTCTATTTCTGAAATTCAAATAAGTAAACGATAAAATCAACAGTTTACTCAGTGACAAAAATACAGAAGGAATAAGATATTTGGAAAAATCATCAACGTTAGCTAAAGAAGTATTTGAATCTGTTACCGACACGCCTAGGCGGATGAAGAAATAAACTGAAAGGGACAACCATCCACATGACCTCTTCTGAAGTGCATTATAGAAGTGGTCTTACCAGCAATACATGGACTCATTTAAAATCTGGATAATCAATTTTATCGAAACAAGGATTTCTTATCTCCAGTCGAAATAATGTTTCCCATTAATTGCCATCAGGAGAATTTCGGTAAGCTATCTGAAATGGAAGATAGTTTGAGAATAGGGTACCTCAAACTGAACTTGAAGTGGAGTACACTTTACAGTGTGGGAAATGGCGTTGTCAAGAAGAGTCTCTCCCCCCTGCTAAACTTATGTTGGTTTTTTGATGCTTGTGACAAGAACTTCTATCCAAATACACGGTATCTTTCATCTTTGGTGTTTATTTTCATCCCTACCAGTATCAACATGTGAAGCTGACAGGTCATATTCCACACTGAAACAAGTGAACACTTACTTGCAGAACACAGTGGGCACTGGAAAGTTGACTGGGCTAGCCTTAATGTCTATTATGATGTATCATGCAACGTAACTTGCTGTGACAGTGCGAGAGAGAGACAAAGATATTGTTTATTACTCTGTGGCGGTCAGTGCTCACATAATTATTCTTAGGAGATAGAACTTTTGTTCTTCTTAAGAGTGTAAAAAATCGACGTCATTGCGAGTTTTTGATTCACATTGTAAAATACACTCCTGGAAATTGAAATAAGAACACCGTGAATTCATTGTCCCAGGAAGGGGAAACTTTATTGACACATTCCTGGGGTCACATACATCACATGATCACACTGACAGAACCACAGGCACATAGACACAGGCAACAGAGCATGCACAATGTCGGCACTAGTACAGTGTATATCCACCTTTCGCAGCAATGCAGGCTGCTATTCTCCCATGGAGACGATCGTAGAGATGCTGGATGTAGTCCTGTGGAACGGCTTGCCATGCCCTTTCCACCTGGCGCCTCAGTTGGACCAGCGTTCGTGCTGGACGTGCAGACCGCGTGAGACGACGCTTCATCCAGTCCCAAACATGCTCAATGGGGGACAGATCCGGAGATCTTGCTGGCCAGGGTAGTTGACCTACACCTTCTAGAGCACGTTGGGTGGCACGGGATACATGCGGACGTGCATTGTCCTGTTGGAACAGCAAGTTCCCTTGCCGGTCTAGGAATGGTAGAACGTTGGGTTCGATGACGGTTTGGATGTACCGTGCACTATTCAGTGTCCCCTCGACGATCACCAGTGGTGTACGGCCAGTGTAGGAGATCGCTCCCCACACCATGATGCCGGGTGTTGGCCCTGTGTGCCTCGGTCGTATGCAGTCCTGATTGTGGCGCTCACCTGCACGGCGCCAAACACGCATACGACCATCATTGGCACCAAGGCAGAAGCGACTCTCATCGCTGAAGACGACACGTCTCCATTCGTCCCTCCATTCACGCCTGTCGCGACACCACTGGAGGCGGGCTGCACGATGTTGGGGCGTGAGCGGAAGACGGCCTAACGGTGTGCGGGACCGTAGCCCAGCTTCATGGAGACGGTTGCGAATGGTCCTCGCCGATACCCCAGGAGCAACAGTGTCCCTAATTTGCTGGGAAGTGGCGGTGCGGTCCCCTACGGCACTGCGTAGGATCCCACGGTCTTGGCGTGCATCCGTGCGTCGCTGCGGTCCGGTCCCAGGTCGACGGGCACGTGCACCTTCCGCCGACCACTGGCGACAACATCGATGTACTGTGGAGACCTCACGCCC
Organism: Schistocerca nitens; assembly: GCF_023898315.1. NCBI lineage: Eukaryota > Metazoa > Arthropoda > Insecta > Orthoptera > Acrididae > Schistocerca > Schistocerca nitens. Next base: position 147,410,603 of record NC_064618.1, read on the forward strand.
CACGTGTTGAGCAATTCGGCGGTACGTCCACCCGGCCTCCCGCATGCCCACTATACGCCCTCGCTCAAAGTCCATCAACTGCACATACGGTTCACGTCCACGCTGTCGCGGCATGCTACCAGTGTTAAAGACTGCGATGGAGCTCCGTATGCCACGGCAAACTGGCTGACACTGACGGCGGCGGTGCACAAATGCTGCGCAGCTAGCGCCATTCGACGGCCAACACCGCGGTTCCTGGTGTGTTCGCTGTGCCGTGCGTGTGATCATTGCTTGTACAGCCCTCTCGCAGTGTCCGGAGCAAGTATGGTGGGTCTGACACACCGGTGTCACTGTGTTCTTTTTTCCATTTCCAGGAGTGTATAAGCGTATATGGAAGGAAATCAGTTAATAGAACAATAAAATATTGTTCATTTCAAGAAGGTACGTGTTATTATAAACCCAGCGATATACTTCTAATACTTCTATGGTGATTTACTAATAAACACCAGCTTGAGAACAGTTCCGACGGGAGCTTTCAGTTCTGAGAAATGTCCAGGTACTATTGTGGATTTGAATGATCCATGAAGTGACTTCTTTTCCGAAGAAAACATCGAACTATTTCACTAGAACTGAACGCTCCCGTCGGAACTGTTCTCAAGCTGGTGTTTATTAGTAAATCACCATAGAAGTATATCGCTGGGTGTATAATAACACGTACCTTCTTGAAATGAACAATATTTCATTGTTCTATTAATTGATTTCCTTCCATATACACTTATATTTTACAATGTGAATCAAAAACTCGCAATGGCGTCGATTTTTTACATCACAAGGATGGCTCTCCTCTCCTAAAATTTTTTTTACTCTTAAGAAGAACGAAAATTCTATCTCCTAAGAATAATTATGTGAGCGCTGACCGCCACAGAGTAATAAACAATATCTTTGTCTCTCTCTTGCACTGTCACAGCAAGTTACGCTGCATGATACATCATACTATACACTGTCCTCTTCTTTAACAGCACAATATGTCTTAAATTCATGGCAAGAGAAGGGATACTAAGACTTTTACTATAGCTATCAAATCAAGTTTTGTGGTATTTATACGTGCATAGAAACATATTTAATGTAGTTTAGGAGAATTAGTGACAAATTTCAGTTTCAACAAAAATATTTTTAAATAATTAATTATCTAGGAAGTCCATCTCTCACGTAAAATGAATGATTGTTTAATTGATGTATGTATCTAACCTTCAATGAATACTCTGATTTTATATGACATGTATAACGTACGGAAATAATATTTTCATTTTGTTGTAAAACATTAGAATACACAAGAAGACAAAAGAAACGACGCACCGTGAATGAATCATCCGAATGGGACAGAAATCGGTAGATGTGATGTACGTGTAAAGACAAAGGAATGATTACAATTTCAGAAAAGTTAGATGATTTATTCAAGAGAAAGAGCTTTTCAGTTTGAAAAAGTCAATAACACGTTGGTCCACTGCAGTCTGGGGCGTATCCAGACACGTCTTTGGCCTGCAATCTCGTTTGCTGGAGTGGTATTGTCTTCAGTGGTAGTCCCGCTTCGAACTGTGCCCCAGTGATCAGTGGACACGTGTTTGGAGACGGCTCGGACAGCGGTGATATACAATATGACTGTCAACCCCCATGTGGCCCAACAACCAAGAGTGTTGGTCTGGGGTGCCCTTTCTCTTCATAGCAAAACGTTTTCTAGTTATCATCCGTGGCATCCTTACAGCATAGCAGTGCGTCGACGATATGCTGCGCTCCATTTTGTTGCCCTTCATAGCAAGCCGTCCTGGCCTTACATTTCAGCAATATAATGTCTGCCCGCGCACAGCGAGAGTTTCTACTGCTTGTCTTTATGCTTACTAAACCCTACACTGGCCAGCAAGGTCGCCAAATCTCTCCCCAATTGAGAAAGTTTGGAGCATTATGGGAAGGGCCTTCCATCCAGATCGAGGTTTTGACGATCTAACGCGCCAGTTGCACAGAATTTGGCACGCTATCCCTCAGGAAGACATCAAACAACTCTGTCACTCATCGCCAAGCCGAATAACTTTTTTCACGTGGTCCAGAAGTGGACGAACGCGTTACTGGCTTGCTCAATTTGTGAGGCTCTTTCTCCTGAATAAATCAACGTTCTTTCCCCTGAATAAATCATCCGATTTTTCTGAAATGGTAATCATTTTTTTAACTGTACATGTATATCGTATCTACCGATTTCTGTCCCATTTGGATAATTCCTTCATAGTGCGCCGTTCTTTGTTTTGCCATAGAATGTACTTTTAGCTACGTTGGTTAGCTCAATTTCTAATTTGCCTGTTGCTGTCATGAAGTGTAAATGGTACATAACACATTCACATAACGAATTGTGCGACTGAGCTGTGGATATAATATTTCTTGAATCTATTTAAAATATTCATTTTAATTATTCTTACTTATAGTCTTTTGTTTAGTAGTTTTTATTCTTATTCACATGTATTATCGTTTTGAAATTGTAATGATTTTCAGTTATAGAAACAATGATTTAATAATTATTTTTTCGTTACTTTTGTAGTAGTACTTACCTTGATTAAAGGAAGAGTTATTTACTTCTTGGACAGACTATTTAATTTTAATGTTGTTTTGCATAAGATTTAAACAAAATGCTCATTTCGGCGATATTTACGGTGGAAAGCCGCTACCGATCGTCATTAAAAATATATAAATGAAAAATATGAACCTTTATTTCTTTGTATCGTCCTCTTAAAGAAACCGGGCCCCCTCCCCCTTTTGACAAAATGCTGTCTATGTTCTTGCACTGATAAATATTCTCCAAAACACATTCTTCAATCGATCACTTTTCATAGAGGTTTTGTCAGTTACAACAGTTGTCAGAGACACTAAAATTTATTATGTATCCAGATGTGACTTGTTCGAATTTTATTGTTTGGAAACTACTCATTTACTTCTGGTCCAGTTCGGTATGGACTCAGAAATTTATCAAAACAAGAAAAGAACTGGAAGTAAAGGAATAAGAAAGACTATCAGGCAGTATGAGACATAACACCGATATTAAAATCATGGAAACATGGAACGCAATTTTAGACATATATACAAATAAGCTGGAGTTTGCAATTTTGACAATAATTTCATCTACTTGTACTTGTGAGCCATTATTTTTTGAAATGATAACATTAAAGACTCGCAAAGAAACTGGTTGTTACATGACCCGAGTTCATCTTGCATTCTGCTAAAAGTTACAAATCATGCAGCTAATATAAATTATTTGGCATCAAATCTGCAGCAGCAGAAATCACACTAATTTTCCTTTTATTTACATAAACTAAAAATGTTTGTTTTATTATTGCTGTGTAAAAGGTCTATTTCTGGTTGGAAACAAAGAGTATTAATATGGAAGTATTTAGAGTTTTTCATTAATCAGTAGAACCCAAATTTCTATGCACTGTCATATCTTAAACTGTGGCTGCATTTAGGCACTGTCATGTGTCTAAACATGCACAAAATAAGCAAGAGAAAAAAAAGAGTAATATGCAGTATCAAAATATAATTCTATGATTAGTTTGATGGCTTAACATGGCTGTAAAAATAATTGCTTTTGAATACATGCCACATGGATACAAAGGTTCGCCATGCCCTGCACTAGGACGTGGTATGGACAGACAGCCTTGTGAAGCAGTTGTGAACACATTCTCCAAAACTGTCTTCAGCAACTCACACACAGTGGAAATGTTCTAGACATTACAGGTACACACAGGCTTGACCTTATCGACAGTGTCAGTACGGAAATATGGATTAGTAGTGACCATGATCTCTTCATAGCGTTAATGGTTGCTGAAGCCAACATATCCATCAAGAAGGCTAGGGCAGTTTTTACGCTTGAAATTGATGATGAGCAGTTGTTAGCCAGCTACTTAGATGATGAATTGACATTATTTAGTTCCAATATGATGGACGTACAACAATTGTACGTAAAGTTTAAACTGACTGTAAAACGTGCCCTGAAGTAAATGGTTTGACGATGGAAAATCTCCACCGTAACTTATTTTTTTTTTAAATTGGGGAATTCTGAGGATACGGAGACTGTGCAATCGCTAATCGGATCGGAGGCTTCCACTCAGTTACTCGTCTATCAGTATAATGTGGCAGTAGATGTCAGCAAAAGGAAAGCTGAAGTTTTAAATTTTGTGCTTTAAAAATCATTCACGCAGGAGAACAATGCAGACTTACGATCGGGTGTTCGTCGCAAGGGTTCCTGTGTGGAGGAGATGGCAATAGACGTTCCAGGCGATGAGAAGCAACTCAAAGAATTGAAAACAGATAAGTCACCAGCTCCGGACTGAATTACAATTCGGTTTGACAGAGAGTACTCTTTGCCTCTTGTCCCTTACTTACCCGCATTTATCGCGACTCCCTCGTCTAGGGCAAAGTCCCAAGTGACTGGAAAAAAGCGCAGGTGACCTCCGTTAATAAAAATGACAAGAGAACGGAACCCGAACCCAGTCAACAAAGACCGTAAACGGTCGATTAGGGAAAAAATCGCGTAGTCGTAAACTTTTGCTCAGTGCTAGGAGGTAGTGTCGCGAACAACATTCTAAAAGAATAACACTAACATAAGTAATGCCTATAGAAAGAATCTACATAAATCTATGCACACCGCTCTACACTACTAGAGGAGAAACTGATCTTAGTCATGCTGTATGGCACCTGTAGTGTTCTTCTGGGAAAGGCAACTTCCTCCACCATCAGCGCTGGTCATTTTCAGTTTATAGATAGACTATACCTCCCCAGCATTTCCTGTCCAGCTATCATATGTAAATAGAAAAATAACTTCAATGTGTTTATATAGTGGAGATATTTTCAGTTTGTTGAATGACAACTTGTTTGTGGTTGTTAAGTAATATTTTATGTAGTTTTATGTAAAATACGTTCTGATGCGTTCAGTTTGTAACTGTGATCTTGTCAGTTACCCAACTAGCGTTGGCGGAAAGGGATTAGATTGGTACATGTGGTACCATGCTGCTGCCTATCGTTGACAGCATACTGTAAAGCTGTGCGATTGTGGTTTAGTCACTTGCTGATGAATTACTGAATGACCAAAACTTTACTGCATTTCTCTACCATTAACTATGTAACTGGTAGAATGCACAAAACTTTTCCATTCAGAAATCACTGGTACTTATAGAGTAGGTTTTCCGTAAGAAATTCAATGTACTTTAAATTTGTACTGGGGGGGTACTTATATGTGGGAACCACGGTTTTCGAGTTATTCGAGAAAAATACAAAAATGTGACCATTAAATCTATCCCCATCTCAAAGTTCACACCCCACTGGTCAGGATTTTTAGTGTGTTGTTCATGACACTCCCTCCTAGCACTGTGCAAAAATATGCGAGCACTCGATTTTTCCCCTAATTTCCCTTCGCTGACTGGACTAAATTACCTACCGATAGCCCTGACGTCAGTCTGATGCAGAATTCTTGGGCATATTCTAAGTTCGAGCATAACAAATTTCCTTGCGATGGAAAAACTTCTGTCCATAAATCAGCACAGATATAGAAATCATGGCTTGTGCGAAACTCAGTTTCCCCGTTTCTTGCACGATATCCTGTGAACCACAGATGAAGGGTAACTAGCAGTTTTCATTTTCCTAGATTTCCAGAAAAGTGCTTGATAGAGTGTCCCACTGCAGGTTATTGACGGATATGCTAAGTTACAGAACAGGTTCTCAGATAAAAGAGTAACTCGAAAACTTGTTAAGTAATAGCACCAATTACGAGGGCCGTTCAGAAAGTAACCTCCGGTTGATTTAAAAAAATACACCAAGTTAAATAAAAATATTATAATTTATACATCTTACAACTACATCTTTGCACTATTTTTCTACATAGTCTCCATAGCGATTGAGGCACTTATCGTATCTCTTCACAAGCTTTGAAATTCCTTCAGCATAAAAATCACCCGCTTGTGCCTGGAGCCAGCCTGTGACCGCATCTTTGAGCTCTTCGTCGTCATCAAACCGCTGTGACCCGAGCCATTTCTTCAAATGCATGAAGAGGTGATAATCACTTGGCGCCAGGTCTGGGCTGTAAGGTGGATGGTTGATAACGTCCCACTTGAAGGACTCAAGAAGGGCCGTTGTTCTGCGAGCAGAGTGAGGACGGGCGTTATCGTGCAAAAAAACGATACCGGAAGTCAGCATACCACGGCGTTTGTTCTGTATAGCCCGTCGTAACTTTTTTATTGTTTCACAGTACACGTCTTGATTAATGGTCGTACCACGTTCCATGAATTCAACCAACAACACCCCTTTGGCATCCCAAAACACCGTTGCCATCAGTTTTCTGGCAGAAAAATCTTGCGAGGCTTTTCTTGGTTTGGTAGGCGAATTTGAATGTGCCCACATCTTTGATTGTTCTTTTGTCTCAGGGTTCACGTACTTAATCCAGGTTTCGTCACCGGTCACGATTCTGTTTAACAATGGTTCTCCTTCGTCCTCATAACGTGCCAGAAAGTCTAATGCAGAGGCCATTCTTTGGGTTTTGTGGTGGTCGGTAAGAATTTTGGGCACCCATCGTGCACAGAACTTACGGTAACCCAATCTTGCTGTCACTATCTCGTACAAGAGAGTCTTAGAAATATGTGGAAAACCAGTAGACAACTCCGACATTGAGAAACGTCGATTTTCACGAACTTTTGCATCAACTGTCTGAACGAGTTCGTCAGTCACCAATGATGGTCTACCACTCCTCTCTTCATCATGAAGGTTTTCTCGTCCACTTTTAAATAAACGTACCCATTCACGGACAACTCCTTCACTCATAACTCTTGGTCCGCACACGGCACAAAGCTCACGATGAATAGCTGCTGCAGAATATCCTTTGGCAGTAAAAAACCTTATGACAGCACACACTTCACATTTGGCGGGGTTTTCTATTGCAGCACACATTTCAAACTGCCACAAAAACTAAACTAGCGCAGGTACGACGTTCACTCGACCACGGCTTGATGCCGACTGATCTGTTGAGTGCGTGAACGCACAGATGGCGTCGCTACTCCCCCCACAACCCGCACTGTGACCAATCGGAGGTTACTTTCTGAACCGCCCTCGTATATTGTCTTGGATGGCGAGTGTTCATCAGAGACAAGGGTATCGCCAGGGGAAACCAAGGTAAGCGTGGTAGGACCGCCCTTGTTCTCTATATACAGTGTGATCACGTGGTGATGCCGCAAACTTCCAGGGATTATTTAGGAATAAAGGAGACGACTCAATGAAAGGCAGAAGCGCTGCGTTGTCGACAGGTACACAAACAAAAGGTACAGAGTTTTGCATTGCTAGCTTTCAGGGATAATGGAGAAGGGTAAATGTATCAATCTGAGGTAATGGACCCTGATCTAAAAACGACCGAGTCGAAAGTTATAAACGAAAATCCCTCGGATACCTCTGTCTCTTAGCTGGTCGTAGGTTGTGTTCCAAAAATGAACAGCATAGAGACAGGTAATAACGCTTTCTGCAGGACCTGACCATCATTTTGCAGGACAATGCTCAAACATGTACAGTGCAAACTGTTACTGATTTGTTTGACTGATGGGGCTGCTAAGTGCTATACCACCTACTGCACTCCCCTGACTTAAGCCCTCAAGAGTTCAGCCATAAGGTTGGTAAAGAGTTCTTGTGATAGGGCATACCATTCCTCGACCAGTGTGGCTGGCAACTGCAGGAATGTCGTTGGTGCATGTGGACATGTTTCAATATGTCTCTCCAACGAACCCCACACATGCTCCATGGGATTTACATCGGGAGAATGGGCCAGTCAGTCCATTCGCTGAATATCCTGTCATTCAAAGGGTTCCCCCATCTGTGCTGTTCGATGCGGCCGGCCGGTGTGGCCGAGCGATTCTAGGCGCTTCAGTCTGGCACCGCGCGACCGCTATAATCGCAAGTTCGAATCCTGCTTCGGGCATGGATGTGTGTGATGTCCTTAGGTTAGTTAGGTTTAAGTAGTTCTAAATTCTAGGGGACTGTTGACCTCAGATGTTAAGTCCCATAGTGCTCAGAGCCATTTGAAGCATTTGTTCGAAGCAGTCATGCATTATCACCACTAAAAATGAAGCCGAATGCACTGCTGAAAATACGCTCATGGGGAGGGAGTCACAGTATCGTTTACTGGTGAGCGTACTGTACTGAAAGATTTGGAGATATGAATGCCCATAAACATTATGCCTCCCCACACCATCGCTCCTGGGCCACAAAAACGATCATAATCGACAATGTTCTTCGGTGGATTGCGTGTTCTCACCTGTCATCACAGGAGGATACATCCTGCATTGGTGGTCGAGGTGCTACAGTAAAAGGGGAAGCATAATTATGTGTTAGCGTACGGATCTCTTAATCTTTCAACACAGCACACTCACCGGTCAATGTCATTGTGAAATACTCCTTCCTCATAAGCGTCTCTTCAGGAATGCATTCGACCCTGACTTCACTTTTATGGATGAGAATGTGCAACCGTATTGAACAGCACAGGTCATCAAGCACAGGTGGGGTGATTATAGATACATACTGCAACATGTACATGTGCACCAATGACCATTCAGTGGTTGCAGACAATGTTGTTCAAGGAATCGAAAGCTCACCCACAAGAACTCCTTCAAACATTATGGTTAGCGTTAAAGGAGGTTGCATAGCATCCACTGTCATCCATGGTAAATACACAACCTACATAGAACATTATAGTGTGTTTTTTAATGCCAGAGGACTATCATCAATCGCTATAACTTCAATGTAATTAATGCCTTTGGACAATAGCGTCATTCCTGTTTGTCTCAACGCATATTTCTATCAGTTACGTTCTGTACTATACTGTAGCAGTTCTCTCTGTGTATAATCCAAGTTTCACCAAGCTATGTTACTTGACAATAACATAACATGCGAAAGTTGCTTTGTCCTTCAGTTTTGCACAACAGTATTATCCTGAAGCATTCAATTTCTATTAAACTGACCAATGGTGTTATTTACTAACCAACTAGGTTTTTTTGTTACTTTCTTAGATTTTATGAAAATCTACTTTGATGCTCTACAACTGTTCTCTTTTACAGGTTTCCATCGAACTGATCAGTTCCAAGATATTGTACATATCATGTAAATATAGAAAAGTAAACGTAAAATCAGAGTAATTATCACACTATGCACACTAGATGTTCCTCTCTCTTAGAGAACATTACATATCATGTAAATGTAGAAAAGTTAACGTAAACAACAGAATGATTATCATACTGTGAACAATAGCTGTTCCTCTTCCCTGCAGAACATTACTTAAAATAAACATTTAAAAAAATACTCAGAACAATAATATAAAAATTTATCATAGTTTCCAGGAAGTGTGACAATGATGGTAATTCTGAGCTGCTGCAGTGTAGCCCTCACGCAGGGACAGATCTGTCTGGATTTTCTGGGACTCCAGACAAACCGCATTTCACTGAGGCTCAGTCTTCACACTGGGACAATATTGTTGCCAACTCTGGCTCATCGCTGCCATATTCTCTTGCATACTACACCAAACTACACTATCCATGATTTGAAAACTTGGTAGTTTTGAAATAAAGATTACGTTCCAAGCGGCTTCACTTCTCCCTTATTTTTCTCTCTGTGAACATATCGGGAGGGGTTTGAACCCCCAAAAACCCCCTCTGGCTGCGCCCATACTAATTGCTGCCTGAAATGTTTTTAGTATGCACTGGCTGGGTTCGCTGCCTGGTGCCCATTGTACTACGGCACACTTCTGCAATAAGCCCTTTACGTAAACACTTATAACACCCGTTCTTGTAATGTGGTCATTCCGATCTGGTAACCAATATAATAAAACAGTTCAGGCAACTTGGAAACAAAGCGTGCTGCCGCCAACGACGCTAGCACTAGCTTAGGATTGGGAAGAACATGGCCGGATGACCGCTGTTGAACATAACCTGTTTACCACTTTAGAATCTTTGATGGAAACCCGCTGCAGCCGCACTATTTCTCTAGAGCTCTGGGATACCAGTGAAATAAACGAAATTGCCAAGAAACGTTTGATGTTTCACTTGTGATTTTGTACATGCAGTTCGTAGCTCTTCAGCTAACGATAAGTCAAACTGTCTTAAAGCTTGTGTTTAGACCACCATATCTGTGACTAATTGAATCACGAATCTGACTTTCCGTGTATGATTTACCATACTCAAATGTGAATTTACTTTCTTGAGTCAATCCTTGCAAATCCTCAACCAAAGATCCACAATTTACAGCACCTAACTTGAGATGTCGTAAAAATTCTGGATTTGCCACTTCTACATGCATTTTGTTGAAAAAATAGACTAAACTTTACTATGTGCTGTCCACGTGATGCTCTTGATCGTGATATGGCACAGATGTTGGTGACGCCTGTCCTTGAGTGATTGGTGGCAGCCAATTGTAAACAAGCGTTTATAGAGCGATTGGCGAACTGTTAGCCGGAATATATGAATTTTTCGCGGTATTTCTACACGTATTGTGTTGGCCGTATATTGATACTTATGATATAAATGAAGATCAGAATACGTAATTTTACTTCTGATGACAGAACGCACGAATCATTCGCGTTGTGGAGAGGGCCCTTTCTTTGGTTTTCGCTAGTGTAGTATATTGGAGTTTTTATTATTGATATACGAGGGCCGTTCAGAAAGTAACCTCCGGTTGATTTAAAAAAATACACCAAGTTAAATAAAAATATTTTAATATATACATCTTACAGCTACATCTTTGCACTATTTTTCTACATAGTCTCCATAGCGATTGAGGCACTAATCGTATCTCTTCACAAGCTTTGAAATTCCTTCTGCATAAAAATCACCCGCTTGTGCCTGGAGCCAGCCTGTGACCGCATCTTTGAGCTCTTCGTCGTCATCAAACCGCTGTGACCCGAGCCATTTCTTCAAATGCATGAAGAGGTGATAATCACTTGGCGCCAGGTCTGGGCTGTAAGGTGGATGGTTGATAACGTCCCACTTGAAGGACTCAAGAAGGGCCGTTGTTCTGCAAGCAGAGTGAGGACGGGCGTTATCGTGCAAAAAAACGATACCGGAAGTCAGCATACCACGGCGTTTGTTCTGTATAGCCCGTCGTAACTTTTTTATTGTTTCACAGTACATGTCTTGATTAATGGTCGTACCACGTTCCATGAATTCAACCAACAACACCCTTTTGGCATCCCAAAACACCGTTGCCATCAGTTTTCTGGCAGAAAAATCTTGCGAGGCTTTTCTTGGTTTGGTAGGCGAATTTGAATGTGCCCACATCTTTGATTGTTCTTTTGTCTCAGGGTTCACGTACTTAATCCAGGTTTCGTCACCAGTCACGATTCTGTTTAACAATGGTTCTCCTTCGTCCTCATAACGTAACAGAAAGTCTAATGCAGAGGCCATTCTTTGAATTTTGTGGTGGTCGGTAAGAATTTTGGGCACCCATCGTGCACAGAACTTACGGTAACCCAATCTTGCTGTCACTATCTCGTACAAGAGAGTCTTAGAAATCTGTGGAAAACCAATAGACAACTCCGACATTGAGAAACGTCGATTTTCACGAACTTTTGCATCAACTGTCTGAACGAGTTCGTCAGTCACCAATGATGGTCTACCACTCCTCTCTTCATCATGAACGTTTTCTCGTCCACTTTTAAATAAACGTACCCATTCACGGACAACTCCTTCACTCATAACTCTTGGTCCGTACACGGCACAAAGCTCACGATGAATAGCTGCTGCAGAATATCCTTTGGCTGTAAAAAACCTTATGACAGCACGCACTTCACATTTGGCGGGGTTTTCTATTGCAGCACACATTTCAAACTGCCACAAAAACTAAACTAGCGCAGGTACGACGTTCACTCGACCACGGCTTGATGCCGACTGACCTGTTGAGTGCGTGAACGCACAGATGGCGTCGCTACTCCCCCCACAACCCGCACTGTGACCAATCGGAGGTTACTTTCTGAACCGCCCTCGTATATAGCAATTTGTACGATGAAATAATAATTTATTCTGGAATGTGGAATGTTGTGTTGGTACAACAGCTATGAATTATTCGTGTTTAAGGACGGCCCTTCATGAATGTTCTAGTTTTGCTGCATCCTGGCGTTTCTATTATCGATGTATACAGGCAGTTTGGTGTTCTTTCAATTGATCTGGCTTAGTTACAGAAAATTTTGTTTTTGTGACAGTCTGATGGGAAGTAATTTGTATAAGCTACAACAGCGCATTTTTTTGTTCCAGGAAAAGACGAATTACATGTGTTGTGTAGATGGCCATTGTTCAGTTTTTCTGTGACAGCATATTGCCGTACCTATTATGGCCTGTAGCATAGCGATGTCTAGATTAGGTGGGAAATAAACAGCTTGGTTGTGAGTTGGCGAAGCCAACGAATATGAAAGTAAAAAACCCAGTTGTGACAGAATGACCTGTAGCATAGCCCAAGGTGTATGTTAGGTTGGGAGCCAACGCTTTGTTAGTGAATTGGCAAAACCAATCAATGTGAGAGCAGAGACCCGGGTTGTTGTGGCGGACTGATAAGATTTCATCGTGACACATAGATGGCAACTCGCTTTAAATGTACAGGAATGTAAAATTTTCACTTAACCAAACGAAAAAAAATGTAGTATCCTATGACTATAATATCAATGAATCACTGTTGGAATCGGGCAACTCATACAAATACCTGGGAGTAACAATTTGTAGGGATATGAAATGGAATAATCACATAGGTTGAGTCGTGGGTAAAGCAGGTTGTAGATTTCGATTTATTGGTAGGACACTGAGGAAGTGCAATCAGTCTACAAAAGAGATTGCTTACAAATGACCAGTTGCAGAATATTGCTCAAGTGTGTGGGACACATGCCAGATGGGAGGTTTGTTGGGATATGAGCTGTTTCCTCGTAAGAAAGGTATAGAAGGGATGTTTTGGAGTTGTGAAAAGACTAATCATAGAATTAGTTGCAGCATTCGAAAAATTCTTAGTTTAAGGGAAGTAAGTTAAGTCCTACAAAAAAATCTGGAATTAACTTTTCTCTAGGTGAAAACGGGCAGACATTTTTTAATTGTTGATGAACTGAAATTATGTGAGAAGACAGTTGTAGATTCCAGAAGCTTCTGGAGAAAAAGTGTGTATTGAAATGGATTTCAAAGAAAGTGAGAAACTTGGTGAAGACATAGTCATTGTGGAGACCAGTGAGGCTATGTTCAGAACAAGAAAATCTGGTAGGGACAATCAAGAAACGGGAAGGTGAGTTTTCAGAGGACTCCAAAGAGGAAGCCACAAGTGTTTCTCTAAAGTTGTTCCCAGACATAAAAAGGTGATGCTCAGTATCATCAAAGAGTACATGCTTTTGGGAATGATAGTATAACAGCATGGTAAAACATTTCTCTTTGAAGGCCGTACAGTCCTGAATAGTATGCCAATGAGACAAAATCACTGTCAAAATTGAGGAAGTCATTCTGTAGACGGGGTTTTTCAGAATAACACTATTTTCTTACGCCAGTGAAAGATGTTCATGAGAGTTGAAAACATAGTTTAAGAGTCAGTAAGGGTAAAACAGCCTACTCTACATGCTCTCATTTTATGCCTATGCACATATAGTATAAGTCAAATCAGCTACACTGGCATGACACGGCAGTGAATAAACCTCTCCACCTGCTGTGGCGGAGCACTTGTTCTTTGGATATTGCGGCTTGGCAGTCCCTTGAAGGTCAAGGAAGAGCGGCGCACTCAAGAATCTAAATGAGCAGAAAGAAATGAAATATCTTATTAACAACTGGAACTCACTTTTGATCACTGTCATAGTAAGACACAGGCCTGTATCAAATACTCTGTCATGCACTGCAAGAACTGTTCACCTATCATTGTAATTGAAGCTGTGTTTCAAAAAGAGTGGGTACAAAATACAGAAGAATTACTGCTAAGCTGTTTTCATCATTTACTAGCTTGGACAGGTTACATCTCTCTTCCAGCACCTATACATTGCAACAAAGCAAACAAGTATGAGAGAACATTCATATGGTACTGCGTAGCAGGACCTTAAGGTGAAGAATGGCAGCTCGAAATTGCTTATGAGGTTAATTGATATACACATATTCTGCGTGACAAATCTTGCTTGAAGTACACAACAACATGAGTTAACACCATGAAACACTTCAATCCCACCAATGCATGTGATTGAAGCTACCTGTCTCATAAAACCCTTTCTACTGCTGTGTGAAGAAGTCCATAACCTGCATGTTGCACATCCTTGTCTGACATGAACTGTTGACCCTTCAAGGCCTTTTTTAAGGGATAATCGGTATCAAAATCATATGGGGATAGATCAGGACTATAAGGCTGGTGCTCAAGTGCCTTCCACTTGACTTGGTGTAACTTCTGCATTATAACATTTGCGTTATGGGGGCATGTTATTGTCAAGCAGTTGCACCCATTGCCACACCATTCTACGATACTGGTTTTCAAGAGACACGTTTCACTGTACCAGAAAAAAGCACACATAACTCATTCTCCAATGGATGTCTACCAGTGTTTGTGCTTCAACTCTTTTGCTAGAAGAAGGAGCCCCTGGCTCCAGAAGCTTGTAAAAGTTAGATCTTTTTGTGTGTGTGTGTATGTTCTCCTGCTGCTGCTTGGTGCCTAGATTTTTTATCTATCCATTTAAATTATAGTGTTTGTCCTTCGGCTGCCAAGAAAGAATAATGGCAAATTGGTTCTGTTTGGACGCATTTGGTAATAACATAGCCATTGTTCATGTTTCCACATTTGCTGTATGCACGTTGAAAAGATGCAAATACCTAGTCCCTTGCCTATGTGTTGGTGCTTATACATCCATATCAGAGTTGTGCTAAGTTTGCATATACACTACAGCAGCACCCTCAGATGGAAAGCTTTTTATCACCCCTTATTATTTCTGACTATTCTAGGTCATACAAATGCTTGAAAGGTGAAGATTTCAAGCATTTTACAGTTAATTGTAAAGTGAAATTTAAAGATCCTCAAATGAATAGCACGAAATACATCTAGTCAACCATAAAGAGGTATCTTCATGCAATCAAACAGTGCAAAAAACTTTTTGATAGTTATTTGTTCAAATATGTGTGGTCAGGAGGAGGTATGCATTTTATGAAGAGTGCAGAAACCCTGTACAAGCCTTAGTGTGATTTGTTGCTTTCAATAAAATACTGGTATCAACATTTGTATGTTTTCTGGAATTTATTAGTTGTTCCTGTATTATTATTTTTTTGGAGATGTGACCCATCTATGTTAACTAAATAAAAGAAAATTTATTTTTATGTCATACACGCATACACGACCCACTTCATTTTATTTACTAAGTGTGATTGGTTGCCTCTGATACATGATGTTTTGTAAATACAAAAAAGCAAAACCTGTGTGCCATAAAAATAGCTGATTTTGTTGCATAGACAGACCACATCTGCAAGAATATTATAATGATAACACTTCCGATAAATAACTTCTTACATGTTTCTGTGTTTCTATGAAAATTCAGTTCCATCATACTATGATAACTATGATATGTACTATGGTAAAGGATGTTATGTTAAAATGCAATATTTGTTCATCCTGCAACTGAAACTAAAACATTATTCTTATTAGCTATAAAAATCAGCTATTCCACAATCTTAGCTTCCCATCATCATTCGTTGCAGGCATGACCTACATACACTTGAAGACAAGAGAACCAGTGGCTATTTGAAAGGTTTTACCAAAAAAAGCTTGGACACTGAAGAGAAAAGATCACACAATTGTAACAATGATGAGTTGGACAAAGGCACTAGTTTTTGAGCCAAACAATGTAAGTGAGGATTTGTAGACACCAACAAGGACCATTGTCAATCCGAACATTTAATCTCAATTGCTTTTAAACACAGTGCAAAGCTCTTTCTTATATGCTTCCACAGTCTTTAGAGTCACTAAATGGCTGAAATGTTTGGATGGTCAACAGTACCTGTGACTGCTGCTGCACCGAACCAGTTTCCAGACACTGTTGATGTTGCTGCTGCTAGTGCTCCTGTTGCAGTTTTAGTTGCTGGTGCCTGCACTCAAGAAATCTGGCACCTGTGGTAGCACTTGGTGGATTACAACAGTGACTGCCTTTTCACCAATGCTATAATTCCCACTCAGGGCCAAGTTTATTAAAAATGACCAACTTCCGTAAGAATAAATAAAATCTGTATTTTTGTTCATGAAACAGTAAAAGTTCTCAAGGGTATATTCTTTTCAGCCACAAGAGAATTTAATATGAGATAGTTCCTGAGTTAGTTGAAGAAGTCCAAACAATACTTACTCAGTATTTGTATGTAGTGCAAGCACTGACTGGGAGTGAAAAATGAATGAACAGTGTAGCAGCACTTCATTATTGAATAACTCCTTTTTAAAACAGTAATGTGCACTAGGGATAAATTGAATGATGCCCCACTATTTGAAGCAGACTGGCCTTATATTCAGGAGGATGGAGGCTCCACTCTTCATCCAGTCATACTGATTTAGGCTTTCCATGGTTTCCCTAAATTGCTTCAGCAAATGCAGGATGGTTTGTATTATAAGACCATGGCCAACTGCCTGACTCATGCTTGTCAAACTAGGCCTCTAAGTATATAAATGCCTGTATGTATGATGTATGGTTATTTTTCCTGTTCTTGAATGGTAATAACAAGACACGTTCAAAATCCTTGTAAAAGTGATCTACAGATGAGAAAAACTACTAATACTACTACATTTGAGCCACAAGGGAAATTAATGAGGTAGTTCTTGATTACGGTAAATAAGTCAAAGCACTACTTAGCCAATGAACATGCATTTTATAATCAAACTTCCATACAGTCTAGTGGTGGAGGAAACCACATGTTCATATTTTGTAGCACTACACATACAGTGAACAGTTACAGTGATTAGAATCTGCAGGTATAGATGAGTTGGATATCAGCAATTCAGGAAGAGACCACTACAGGGTGGCCAAATATTTGCATACTACAGGAGCTCATTACACATTTTACTACATCTATATCATCCATTTGTACATCCAGCAGGTTTACTAAGCATATGTTGTACACTTAAAATTAATTTATAGAATTACACAATCCAGTTATACACTTTTGTACAGAGGTACAATGAGATTTAGTAGAAACAATAGTTTTGCAGCTAGTAGGATGTTACAGAATTTTTTTAAATGTGTAGTTAAGAAACATTTTGTATGTTTGGATAATCTATAGCATTTTTCTGTTCACATATCACATACTATTATTGCCTAAAGAAATATTGCAATGGATTACATGTATGTCATTGAATAACCTTGTGTTAGAATCATCAAGACAATCAAGAACAAAGTAAAATTACTTCCGCAGTATACACGTGAAAATTGTATGGTGACTGTTTGTATCACAGTTAAGGTGAAACTGATTTTTACTATCATCAATAAACACAATTAAGTAGTAAATGTGTTGGAAAGTGAGTGTAAGATTTCCAAGATCATTAAAAAGTGGTTCAAATGGCTCTAAGCCCTATGGGACTTAACATCTGAGGTCATCAGTCCCCTAAACTTAGAACTACTTAAACCTAACTAACCTAAGGACATCACACACATCCATGCCCAAGGCAGGATTCAAACCTGTGACCGTAGCAGTAGTGCGGCTCCGGACTGATGTGCCTAGAACTGCTCGGCCACAGCGGCCGGCCTAGATTCTTAAAAAGACTCCTGCTAGATGCATTGTTATGTACAAGGTGGCACCATTAAAAGTATATCACCACCCCTTTGAATGCAAATGCAATATTTTGACTTCTGAAATAGACTGAACAGCTACAATAAAGTAACAATATTATGAAAAGGACAGGTGCTACTCACCTTTCAGCAGAGATGCTGTGTCGCAGATAGGCACAGAAAAAGACTTAGAAAGTGAGCTTCCAGCCAAAAGGACCTTCATCCGAAATAGACAACATACACACACACTCATGCAAATGTAACTCACACATACATGACCACAGTCTCTGGCTGGTGAGGTCAGATCTGACTTCAGCAACCAGAGACTGTGACCATGTGAGCGTTAATTTGCTTTTGCTCGAGTGTGTGTGCATATGTTGTCCATTTCTTATGAAGATCTTGTCAGCTGAAAGCTCACTTTTTAACAGTCTTTTTGCTGTGCCTATGTTGGACATGTTGTCTATTTCTGACAAAGGCCTTGTTGGCAAAAAGCTCACTTACTAAGTCTTTTTGCTACCTATCTGTGACTCAGCATCTCCGCCATATGATGAGTAGCAACTATCTTTTTCATAATATTGTTACATTCCATCCTGGATTTCCATTGTTTGTTTCAGCTACAACAATGGACAATTTTATGCAATATTTGGTTGTTAGCGTTCTTCTATCAGCATTCCAGTTTATTTCATCAGTGAGGTTAGATATTTCGCTTTGCGGCCTGCAAAATGACTTTCTCGATAGAAGCAAGAATTGTAATAACGGAAGCCAATGTGAAAACTGGTTTCATTATGGAAACTTGGAAAATTTTTTGGGTCAAGTATTTGGATAGAGGACTACCCGCAAAGTGAGCAAAAGTGAGTTTGTATAAAAACAGGCGCACCTACAGATCTGTGTAAAATGTAAAATGACAAAGAAGTCCTTCAGTTCACACACCAGAAGTTATTGCATACATCTACTGATGAATTTTTCAGAGTCCAAAGAAGTCTACATGCAAACTGGCCCAAAAGGCGTATGTAAGTAGTAAAATTGCTAGCGGTTATTGAAAAGTCTTCATTTGAAGCCATATTGTGTGATAGTTGTGCAGCAGTTACACAAGGATGACAGTCAGAAAAGTGTAGACTACTGCATGTGGCTTTTAAATAACAATCACAATGGTTTAAATCAAACAATGGAAAATCCAGGATGGAATGTAACAATATTATGAAAAGGAAAGTTGCTACTCACCATATAGTGGAGATGCTGAGTCGCAGATAGGCACAACAAAAAGACACAATTAAAGCTTTCAGCTGTTGGCCTTCATCAACAATAGATGAGACACACACACACAAACACATACACACACACACACAAAGGCAAATGCAACTCGCACACACGACTGCAGTCTCAGGCAAATGAAACCACAATAGTTTGTTAGACCCGTTCCATTACATTGTAAGTGATGAAGTGTGGCTTAATTTATCTGGTTGTGTGAATACACAGAAGATAAAGTGCTATGCAATGGAGCACTCAAATCCTCTGTGTCAGTAACAACTCCATGAAATTGGCATCTGGTGCGGTGTAACAAGAATATTTATCATTGGACAGATATTTTTTGACACTACCCTCATCATGGTTGCATATATGGAAATTTTTGATACATTTTGTGCTCAACTCACTTGCTTCCTCCAGCAAGATGGGGCAACATGCCACACGTTTAGTGTATCCATGGAACGAGTCCATGATGTCTTCGCTGAGGAACGAAGTGTCAGTAAACATTTAAGCCACCATATTTTCCATATCTAACAACATGTAATTTTTCTATGCGGTGACAATTGAAGAGTAAGGTCTATGAAACAAACCACGTGTAGGCCTGTTCAGCTGTCATCTGAGTTATGTCTACTAGGATTAAGTTTGGACCCTAGATTAGTACCCTTGTGTTATCAGCAAATATTACAGTTTTTGCAGTGCCTTTTAACCATCCTTTGCTTGCACTGATGACAGTCATTATCCACATGATTTTCGCACTCTGTTCTATCTGACTGAGCTGGATTGACTTTGCTCCATTTTAAGTACCTTTCCGCTAACTCTCCATGTGTTAGCTTCAGCCATCATTGGCTCTCAGTTACACAGGATCGCATTGTTTATGCAGCATTATTACAGCTTGGATGAAACTGGTCATCCACATGAGCACTACCACTACAGTCTGAAACAAAGTACGTGCATGTTACTTTACTGCTTGGAGAGTCAGTCAAACTTTCATGTGTGTAAATAATTATAGTTAATTTTCTTTTTATCTAAAATACTTACCAACAGAAAGTAAATACCCTGTATACATTTAGTTTGTGGAATAAAAAAACCTAGCAGAGATTCTGATGTATGGCTGGAATGGTTCCATAAGCTGAGTGATGAAGATCCTGACAGTGATATTGCTGACTCAGAGGACAAGAATTGTGCACATGATTTAGAAACAGAACAAGAAGCTTCAGAAAACGATGAATATGAATCACAGGAAGAAGTAATACAAAAGGACATATTTCTTTCAGGAAAAGATGGAATAGATGGGCAGAGGAAAAGTAAATGTTCTAAAGATGTTAGAACAAGATCTTGTAAGATTATTACGTATTTACCTGGACCCAAAAATGAATCTTGTATAAAAAAACAAAAATAGATATTACAAACTTATTTTTGGATGAAAATATAATACCTATTATTGCAAAATACCTGTTAGTGCAAGATGTACTAATATTTATATCAATGAAATTTGTGGTAATTTTTCCAGGTAAGGGACTGCTAAAGAAACAGATGTCTTAGGTTTGATAGTATCCTTGACAAAGGTGTTCACAGAGAGAATGACAAGTTGGCTGTTATCAGAGAGGTACTGGAACTATTTATGAACAATGGCCAAAAATATTTATCATCCAGTGTATATCTTATTGTATTTGTGTATTAAGTGTATTATATTTGAATAAAAACCCCTAAAATCACACATTTACACCACTCCAAGTGTTCAAATACACTGTTTATGTTGTGGATGACACCTGCCATCTGCACGAGTGATCATTTCAGGAATTATCACGTAAGTAATGAAGGGTTAAAGTCATTAGAAGATCACTTGTGAAGGTTAGAACCAAAAGTGAGCCCTAATGCCAGTCACTCTTGCACTCCACTTGTTATTTTCCTCCATTCTCAGGTTATTTTCATGCGTGACATACAGTCTGTTAATGAGACACTCAGCTTTGTGTTACCCATGACATATTCTGACTTTCTTCAAACTAATACTGCATTGATATGACTGTCTTTGTAGCAGGGCAGAATGAGAGTTGTTTTTGCAAAGATCATAATTTTGTTTTTCTAGTGAGGTCCAGAAAACAGATGTGATTTCCTGCTTCTTGTTGGAGACACCTTCAGTTTTCAACCAATTTATTTACAACTTGGTTTCAATAAATCTTAGTCGCTTTTAAAATGCTCCACACTTCAGGTTGTTTTTCAGCAGCACTGAGGCTGACTTAGTGTTCCGATTGTACGAGCTTTCACTGTTGAATCTGCATATTGTAGTGCCTCAAAGATTGGTACCAGCTCTGGTGTCATTGTTGTTGCCGCTGGTAAGAGTTAATACTGTCAAAATTGCAAGTGTATGGTATTCATGTCATCACTTCTGGTTACTAGATCAGATTGTGAAATGCTAGTATATAATAATCGAACTGCTAGTATATAATAATCTCATTGTTATTCACCTTGTAATGAGCCCAGATATCTGTAGTTAGGGGGAGAGAGACTGACACAGTGCAATATATATTTCAAGCTCACACATGTTATCCACAAAACCAGCTTAATATCACATCAGATCAATTGTAGTCATTAGCTATTGATGAATTTTTTTGATTCCATTAAGTCCTCCATCCTGTACTGGATTGTTCAGTAATGTATAGATCCCAAAGTTACATGATGGGCTTCTGGAATGCAAATACAGAAATGAATCTAACTTTACCAAAAGAACAACTCTGGTAAGCATTGATTATATTGTGCCAGTACATACTCGCACTTCACGTTGTGTTTTGTGCAGGTATGGTTTTTTTTATGTTGATTTTTAGCATATACACACATAATCTGTGTATGGTTCTGTGATAGCTATGTATCATAATCAGTGTTGGACACAAATCCCCATGTTGAATGAAAAGTAATGCCTCCAACTTTGTTAATTGGGTTTGGATGGGAATATTTTAATAAATCAAATGCAGAAATAATCCTTAGAATGTGATCTTTCATTGCCAATATTCACTTTTCCACATAAATCACCAGCTAATTGGATACATTTCTGCCAATGATGAACAAGTTTTCTGAAGCCATCACAGAAGAAGTCTACACTCTGTTTCCACAACCACAGTCCTCTCAACATTTTCATCAGAAGCATAATGATGTCCCTGCAGATTGTCTTTTATTATCGGGAACAGATGGAAGTCAAATGGTGCTAAATCTGGCCTGTATGGAGGATGCCATGTGGTGATGAGATTCAGTCTCTAACGTTCTGGTGTGATGGCACAGTCTGGCATTGTCATGCTGCAGGAAAACATTTCCCTTTTCCTTTCCGACCCTTGTTAGCCATCGTTTCAGAGTTCGCAGCATTATGATGCAATGCTCTGAATTTCTTGTTGTTCCACGATCAAGAGAATAAACGAGGATAACTCCCATCTGCATCCCATAACACTGTGGCCATGATTTTTCCAGCTGAGGGCTGCATCTTGAACTTCTTTTTCTGGGCGAGTCTTCGTGCTAATATTCCATAGACTGACGTTTTGTCTTCGGGTCGTAATGGTGTACCCATGTTTTGACTCCTGTCACAATTGAATGGACAAAGGTGTCACCTTCATTCTCATAATGCGAGAGGAGTTAGTGGCAAATTTCAAGTCTGTGCATTTTCATTTCAGGAGTCAGCATCCAGGGTACCCATTGTATGCAGATCTTCCGATAGCCAAGCAAAGCAGTAATGTGACCCACACATTCTTGTGAAATGTCGATTGTGCTTGCAATTTCTCTCTGTGCAATATGACAATCGTCCTGAATCAATCTGTCCACATTTTGCTTCTTAAATTCAGTGGTTGCTGTCACAGGACATCCAACTCTTTGTTTGTCACGCAGGTCAGATGTTCCTGCCTCAACATCTTTAAACTTACTTGCCGAATGATGCACAGTTCTCACATCACCACGATCACCATGAATCATTTTCATTCTCTGATGAATCTCCTTTGGGGTGACACCTTCTGCTGTCAAGATTCCAATGACTGCACATTGCTTAAATTGCATTGACCGACCGTCTGCACAGAGTTCCATACTTTACACTATAACAACACAACCTTTCAATGCTAAGGCTTCCTGCCAACTGGAGCTGTAGAGAAGAGGCTTCGGAACAAGCTAGTACCTGCCGCATACCAATGCTGCCAACCATTGAAGAGTTATGAAGGAGGAGGCATTACTTTTCAGTCAAGCCTTGTACATCATTTATGTTTACTTTCTACCCATAATTCCAAGTATTTCACACAGCCTTTGACTGACTGTATATTCTTGTAATAATGATTTGTAACAATGCTGTCCTATTTCTCATGCAGAATTATGTAACTGACATGCTTAATGATTTCGTAAGAGTTGCACCTGTTGCTGCATCAGAAATATGTTATTAGTTTTTAAACAATCCCTTAATGTAATTTCTTTAGGTGAAGTACAAGAGCGAACATGATTCCACACTTAGTCTAGTTTTATTTTTTTTATGAAGGTAGTGCATGTACACAGTTTCAGCCATGGTAAATTTGATTCATATGTATTAGTAGTTATAATGTTTGCTGCCACTCTGAGAAAGTTATCGCTGAATTTTGTAACATCCACTAACAAACCGAAACATTATGACAACTACCCACCACATAACTGAAAGCTGCCCGGTGGCACTGCAGACACTTAACACACTAAGGAGGAAAGTTGATAAGCAGAGCAGAGATGAATGAGAAATCATCTTAGTAATGATATGGGCAGCAAATAGGGAAATATACTGACACAAGCAACTTTGAAAAGGGCAGATTGTTAAGGCTTGGCACCTCAGAATGAGCATCTTAAAAATTCGTGTGCTGGTAGGCCATTCATCTGCTACTATTGTGAGCATCTATGGAAAGCACCTGAAGGTGTGAAAAACATAAGCAGAGAACAAGTTGCAGCATGTCCATGCCTCACTACACTATGTGGAGGTCAGAGGCTTTCCCACTCTGCAAAGCACGCCATGTGGCAATCTGTCACACATATGATGACATAGTGCAACACTGGCACAAGCACAAGTGTTTTGGAGCACACCATTCAGTCCACATTGTTGAATATGGGACTCTGCAGTAGACAACCTGTTGGCCCAAAAAATTGTCATTTAGGATTGCAGTGGGAACAGGTTCATCAAGATGGGCTGTGGATTAAGGGAAATATTTTACCATCTCAGATGAATCATGTTTCTTGTTACACCAGGTTGATGGTTGTGCCAGGATATGCTGTCATCTAGGTGAACATTTATTTATTTTTATTTATTTATTTATTTTTTATTTATTTATTTTGTGTTCCATAGATCCATATGGGAACATATCCCTGGATATAGAACGAGTCAAGGTTTTTACAGATTATTGTTTTGTGCACAGATACATTGATCTTATCATTAGATTAAAGAAACTGTGAAGTTTAGCATATACCCTTACATATTAATTAAGATACAGGACATCTGAAAGAATATACAGTCATACATAAATTTGGGTACTGTTCTCAAGTTATACAGGCATCCTATACAGACATACATAAATTTGGGTATTGTATTAAGTTACACTGTAATTACATAGTATGATTAATCAATTGTAGAGGTCACACAGTATGGTTTAAGCACAAACAAGAGATTCTACACATTTTTGCTAAGAAATTCAACAATACTGTAACAAGATTCATCTAAAAGGAACTGCTTCAGAGTTTCTTTAAACTTTGGCATGTTTCCAATCAGTTCTTTAATGTGCAGTGGGAGGGCATTAAAAATCTTTGTGCCACTGTATAAAACTCCCTTCTGGACCATGCTTTTCGTTTTTAGTTCATAATGGATATCCAGTTTCCTTCAGGTGTTATAACTGTGGTATGAGCTACTGATTTTGAATACGTTGCTAGTTTTTGAAAGAAAGCACATCAGGGAAAAAATATATTGGGCAGGTGTTGTAAGGATTTGTAGAGCTCTAAACAGATCCCTGCATGAGTGCCTAGGATGTATTCCACACATAATTCTTATTGCTCGCTTCTATGCATGGAACACTTTTTTTGCTATTGGTTGATTTCCCCAAAATATCATACCATAGGCCATAAGTTGGTGAAAATAGCCAAAATATGCAGTTTTTATTGTGCTCATTTCCCTAGTGTCTGAAATTATTCTTAAGGCAAACGTTTTGCACAGATCTTGAAAATGGTGGTGCCACTTCATTTTGCTATCTATATGCCGACCCAAGAATTTGGAGGACTCAACCTTCAAAATCTCGTGCTCACCTATTTTTAGGTTCATTTCATTAGTAACATTTGTGTTAGAAGAGAAATGAATGTAATTTGTCTTTTTTAGGTTGACTGTAAGGCCATTGGTTTCAAACCAGTTTGTCAAATCTGCAAAAGCTTTATTTGCAGCCTCATTTGACACATTCCCTGAGAGATTATTAACTGATAAAGTGGTGTCATCAGCAAACATGAGTATTTTCCCATATTCTGTACATAGTGCTACGTCATTTATAAATATTAGAAAGAGCTGTGGGCCCAATACTGAGCCTTGAGGTATTCCTGCAGTAATGGAGCCCCATTCTGAAGATACCTGGCCACCATGCAGTCCTTCCACGATTACTTTCTGCTTTCTACCACACAGATAGGATTCAAGCCACGTGCCTACAGTTCCACCCATTCCTAGGGTCTTGGCTTTACTCAAGAGAATATGGCGACTTACACTGTCAAAAGCTGTTGACAGGTCACAAAATATTCCAACCATCATCATATTATTATTTATGGCTTCCATAACATTGTCAACAAAGGCATGTATTGCATCCATGGTTGATACCCCTTTCTGAAAGCCAAACTGGATACTGCTGAGGATGTTATATTTACTAAGATGGCCAACCATTCTGCTATGCATCAATTTCTCTAGTACCTTGGAGAAAACTGAGAGTAATGAAATTGGTCGATAGTTTGTAGCCTCAGTCTTTTCTCCCTTTTTATAAATTGGTCGTATAAGCCCATATTTTAGCCTGTTGGGAAAAACACATTACTGCAGGCCACCTCCATCTGTTCATGCTTGATGTCTTCCTTGCAGGACAACTGTCCATGTCACAAGGCCAAAATCATGCTAAAGTTGTTTAAGGAGCAAGAAGATGAACTCACGCTGATGTCTTTGTCACTAAATTCTGCTGATCTGCACTCAATGGAACATATCCATGGTACTACAGGCACCAGTTCTGTATCTGCAAACCACCAGCCTGTAATTTATAGGAAATGTGTTACTTGTGCATAGATGTCTGGTGCTACATACCTCCAGAAACCTACAGAGCACTTGTTGAATCCGTGCTATGCAGAACTGCTGCTGTGTTGTGTTAAAAAGGGGGACCAACATATTGTTAAGCAGCTAGCCATAATGTTTTGGCTCATCAGTGTTATGTCACTGCTGTTATTTGGAAACATAGTTTCACTCAACTCATTGTTCTGTATGTGTTTTGCTTAATGGTGGTAATAGGTTTCAACTCTTGAGTTCTGGTTGTACCTTGAATTAGGTAGAAATCTTGTCCTGGCACATGACACTTTAATCAAAAGTTTTAATCATCTCTTGCACATTATGTTTTTCAGTTTTATCTTTATTTATTTTAGGAGGAAACAGAAATCAAAGTGCTGTGGAACATGTTTACAATATACTAAAATATTCATCTATAGTTTCCAGTTGGCAAATCTCTTCTCAGTGTTCTTTTAAATTCTCTCTAAATCTAAAACTAAGTAAGTCATTAAAACTCTGATATATACCGTAGCACTTTCCTTTTTTATCTGAATCTATCTGGTCAAAATACACTTAAATTCAACACATTGTCACGTAGAAGAAGGTGTAATTAGATGAATGACGAACACTAACTTCACTTAAGGAAGGTTTATTCAGCACTTGCACATACAAGAGCATGGAGCGAACTGCCTCCAGCCAGAACACATACAGTATATATACAGCTACAGAACATTCCAGTACAATGATTCTTGACATTTGTGGATACTTCTAGACTGTTCTCAAACCAAATACAGAAATTAAAATTGCATAGTCCAGGTGAGTTTTGAACTCACAACCCTCCATGCAACAGTTTAGTATCAAACCCTGGAGCTACTCAGCTTCTTCTCTGACATTGCTCCCTCCTTAAGAGAACAGCATCTCGGTGTGACGTCATCCTAGTCCGGGAATGAGTCATTGGTCCTGCATACTCAGACTCCTGATGACTGATTCTCACCCTGGCAGTGATCTTTTTAGAATTTCTTTTGCCGCTATGCTCTTCATCACCTTTCCTCTTCTTGCCTGTCACTGGATCTTTGAATTTAACCTGGGTTGCAGGATTCTTATAGGGCTCCATTTGAAGGACATGGACCATATCTCTGATATTTTGTGTCGGGGTCGAAATCTTCAATTTCATAAGTAAGATCAGACAACTATCTTACAACCTTATAAGATCCAAAGTAGTGCCTGAGGAGCTTCTCAGAGAGATCAACCTTCCGAACAGGAGTGAAAAGCCAGATGAGGTCACCAGGCTGATAGACAATAGGGTGGTGGCTCGCGTCATACCTTCGGCGATCGTTTCCTTGAGCCTGCAACGTGTGGAGTTGAGCTAACTGCCAAGCTTCCTCAGCTCTGGTTAACGCCTGGCCGATGTAGTCGTCATCCATGCCATCAGGATGTAACAGAAACACAGTTTCTATCGTCGTAGTTGCCTCAAGCCCATGCACCAGGAAAAATGGCGTAAATCCTGTGGTGTCATGTTTGGTGGTGTTGTAGGCAAACGTCATCACCCTTCCTGATGAGGACCACTGGTGATGACCATGGGCTCTTCAAAGGCTGAATGACGTCATTCTTCATCAATTTCTCTAGCTCGTCGTAAATTATTCAACGTTCTGTTGCTGACACCCGGTAAGCTCTCTGGCTTATTGGTTGATGGTCTCCAGTGCTACACCGTTGATTTGTCTAATCTGCTCTACACCTGTGGATTGAAGCATTCAGAGAACTTTTAAAGAATGGCAAGTAGCTTCTTCTGTTGTTCCCAAGTGAGATCTGGTGATAGTCGAGCTAGAAGATCTTGTCTTGTAGTCGTAGTGCTAATTTCACCCACAGACTCGGCATGGGAGGTTTCTATGAGGCTCAGCTGTACTTCAATTAACGGGTCAGCGTTTGCTATGCACATGCATCTTGGAAGGATCTGTGGTTCTCGGCTACAGTTAACTATCCACAATTCACTGAATCCGTTCTTAAATGAAATGACAGAGGATGGGATGACCAAGTTATTCTTCAGTGGTATGCTTCTCTTACATTCCACTACAAGATCCATGGCATGACAAGATCCAAGGCATGACATATGACAGTTACCTTTCTAGCGCTGATTGCAGGAATGATCACTTCATCCAGCACACACAGTCTCCACACACTCTGATGCACATCTTCCTGTCCACAGCATCTCATCTCATGTAGCATAATCTTCGAGCGACCACAATCTATAACTGCCTGAGAAGCTTTCAAAAAGTCCCATCTGAGAGTGATGTCATGACTACGCTCTTGTAAGATGATAAATTCTAAGGGCCACTTATACCCACATGAATGCTACAGCTTCCTGTAGGTTTTACATATTTCCCAAACATATTTCCCAATAGCCACCTTCAGCAGAGAAGTTTTGTTGTCAATGAATATGGTTTTCTGAAATTGACGACGGTACTTCTCCGAAATGACTGAATATGATGCTCCAGAGTCCACAAGGGCTTGGGCTGGTCAGCCATTCATGAGGATATCAAGATGGTTTCCTATCATTTTTGTAGTGATCGATGGTGGAGGATATTTCTCTTCAGTGGCCTCACATCCATGGAAGGTAGCGCCCTTTAGTTTTCCAGGTTGTGGCGGCTAGGTGATCAGCTAGAGCTTCTAAACGGCGATGGAGTTAGTGTCAACTAAGAACGGTCTGCTATCTTCTGGCACAGGCATCATCAAATATCCGCCGCCTTTCTGAACAATAGCGGACTACATGTCCTGGTTGTCCGCAATGGAAACATACTGGTTGGTTATCCTGGGTCCTCCAGACGTCAGTCTTCCTTGGAGCCCAAACAGGTTCCTCATGTGGCATTGTAGGAACGTAACTCCAACTAGGTCTCAACTTTTTCACCATTTTAAAGGGAAATGAAGGACGAGAGATTGGATTCAATGTCTGTTCCTCTTGACCTCTTGAAGTGTCTTGGTTTTTTGCTCGCCATGCAATCCAAGTGCCTTCTGAACTTCCTCTCTCACTATCTGATGAAGAACATTTGTGAAATCAGTTGCTTCCTCCATCACAGACATCGATACAATGTTTGAAAGCTGTTCAAACTTCTTGTTTGTAATTCTTATTTGATGCATTGTCTCGATATACTAGCAACATTTCATGAAGTCGTCTGCTGTTGAAACCTCCTTCAGGAGTAGGGCTTTATACATGCCCTCAGCAGCACCCTTCATGAGATGTGCAACCTTATCTTCCTCCTTCATTCTAGGATACACTATTTTACACAGCTCAAAGATGTCTTGAATGTAGGATGCTGTAGTTTCTCCTGGACGCTGTGCCCTGCTCTTTAATTTATCTTCAGCCTTGCACTTCTTTCGTTGTGTGTCACTTGCACAATTCCACTTGGAATACTCCCCAGTTTGTGAAGTTCTCGTCATTGTTCACATACCATTGCTTGGCAGTGCCCTCCAAGTAGAAAAATACGTTAGCCAAACACATGGTGTCATCCCACTTGTTAAATTTGGCTATACACTCATATACCTTCAGCCACTTGTTTGGATCTTGGCCATCATCACCAGAGAACCCGGAAGGATGTCTCATGTGGTAGGACACAGTTGCTGTCATCGTAATGTCCTCTACTTCTTCTCCCAGCGCCTCCACCAGAATGATGTCATGTAGAAGAAGGTGTAATTAAATGAATGACGAACACTAACTTTACTTAATGAAGATTTATTCAGCACTTGCACATACAAGAGAGTGGAGCGAATTGCCTCTGGCCACAACACATACAGTATATATACAGCTACAGAACATTCCAGTACAATGATTCTTGACATTTGTGGATACTTCTATAATGTACTCGAATTGAATATAGAAATTAAAATTGTACAATCCAGGTGAGTGTTGAACTCATGACCCTCCATGCAACAGTTTAGTATCAAACTACCACACCACTGAGCTACTCAGTGCCTTCCGTAATAATATGAGTGTCTTGCAGAAACTCAGTTTTAGTCTCCAGTTAAATCTGCGTAAACATATTAATGCTGTCTATTATTCCCAAATTATTAAAATGCTTTACTTTGTAGCATAGTCTCATACAACTCAGGATCTTGGACGTTAAAGAAGAAAGTTTTGGAATCTGGTTATGGTGAGTACAGAAGAAATTAAAAGAGAATACAGAGTAAAGAATTGTGAACTGTTTGAAAAGGTGAAGGAAACAAAATCTCTTCATCAAAAAGAGTCAGTCAAACAGTGTCAGACACTTTATAATAAAAACTATTTGGTAAAACTCACCATTTACATGAAAAGAAATGGTAGTAGAAGAAGAAGCTGTTGTCCTTGCTCTTCCAACAGCATAGTATTACATTACGTTATATCAACTGAGATATTTCTTATTTCAGTGACAGCACTCGCCTAAAAACTCCACTTGAGGTTACATTTTCCTGTGTGAGATGTTCAAAGCAGTGAGTACGAGGTGCTATCCAAAATTTTGGGACTGGTGCTGCCATCTGTTGAATGTCTTACCTTCAGACTAATGGTCACCATCACCCTCAAAGTAGTTCCCACCTGCACGTACACACCGGTCCCAGTGCTTCTGCCACTGGTCAAACGTTTTCTGGAAGTCCTGTTCTTTGAGGGTGTTTATCACCACCAACGATGCTTCTTGAATCCTCTCTAGAGTGTCAAACCAAAGGCCTTTCAACTTGAGTTTCAATTTTGGGAATAGCGCGAAGTCGCACGGTGCCAAATCTGGCGAGTACGATGGGTGGGGTACAACTGCCATGTTGTTTTTTGCCAAAAAGGTCCTGATGAGCAAGGACATGTGACAGGGCACATTGCCATGATGCAGCAGCCAGTTCCCTTGATGCCAAAGTTCAGGCCTGCGTTGCCGCACGTTTTCACGGAGCCGTCACAAAACGTCACAGTACTACATGGAATTCACTGTTTGGTTGCATGGGACGAATTCTGTGTGCACAATTCCCTTGGTATCAAAGAAAACGATGATCATGCTCTTCACTTTACTCTTCACCTGTATCGCTTTTTTGTGTCTTGGAGAGCCCGGGCTCTCCCACTGGGACAATTGTTGCTTTGTCTCTGGGTCATAACCTTAAATCCAGCTCTCGTCTCTGGTGATAACCTGTGACAAGAAGGTTGGGTCATCAGATGTATTCTGACAAAGGTCCGTGCACACTTCAACATGCTGTGCCTTCTGATCAGCAGTCAAGATCATTGGCACAAATTTTGCGGCGACACAATGCATGCTCAATTCATTAGTCAACATTCGTTGAAAGGTCCCATAACCAATACCCACTTCATGCACTAGGTCTTGAATGGTTCGACGTTGATCCACACAAACTAACTGTTGATGTTTGGCAACAATGTCTGGCATTGTGTGGCTAACGGGCCTTCCAGTGTGAGCATCATCTTCAATGTCTGTATGGCCAGCCCTGAACCGGAAGTGCCACTCAAACACACGCATACAGCTCATGCTCTATCCCACAAACGCTTGTGGAATCATTGCTAGGGTCTCTGTAGCATTTTTCACGAGATTTGCACAGAATTTGATACACATGCGCTGTTCTGTTCTGGGATCCATCATACAATCGCCACACACCAAACACAGAGAATTACAGAAATCACTGTGGACATGCAACATGTCCTGCCAGCTGAATGCCACTCCGCACACTGACTAAACAGATATGCTGCTCTCGCCAGCTAGCAGTGCAGGGACCTACCACCCCTACTTTCTAGATGGCAGCACCAGTCCCAAAAATTTTGGATTCCACCTCGTATGCTGAATAATATGTTGATGCTGTTGTTGCTATGTCTTGCTTCACTTTATGGATAGAAATACCCATACAATGATTCAAGAACACTTCCCTCATGAGCATATACCATAAGACAATAGCAAACAGAACTAACAAAGGCAACAGAATAGTTAAAGGTATACACTCATTCATTGTTCTAAATAGTGATCTTGGTAGTCAATGCCAACTTCAGTAGCTGATGTTGCCACAGACACCCCACTCCAGTGCAGAATACTGTGTGCAGAAAGACATAGTGGATGGGAGGGGACCTCACTCCAAAACATGATTTTGTGGAAAAGCAGAGGGTGGATCAGACTACCACAGTGAGAGTAGGGTGGATCACTATCAGCTTGCAGCTGTGGAAACTCCACTGATAAGGTATGATGATCAGCCCCTGGACTATGTTGGTTCAGATGGATGCAGTGACAAGTTGTCCTCCTCTTCATGGTCCTCCATCACCTAAGCTGGCATGAGTTGCTGGATGGGTGACATTGATGATCTGCCTTTAAGCAGAATGGAAATCATCTGTTCCCCATGTTGGAGAACTTTGTAGGTGCTGGAATGTAGTCATTGGAGGGCAGCATGAACCATATCATCTCAAAGCATTATGTGAGTGCAGTTGTGTAAGGCCTATGCACCAAAACTTGCCCTACACTGTGAGCTTGATGAGGTGGGACTTCTCAACCAACCCATTACTTTGAGGGTGATAAGCAGTTGTGTGGAAGCATTGCACTCCACACAGCACACATAACTCTGCAAAGAGAAGTGATCTGAACTGTCACCCACGATAAGTCGTGATAGACAATGGGCACCCATAATGAGATATTCACATATTTATGAATGAACATGCCATAGACTTCACTGTTATAGCCTGAGAGGGAATGGCCTCAGCACACTGTGTCATGCGGTTGATGAATGACAGGATGTACCTGAACCTGTTACATTCTGGTAAAGATCTGTCCAGATCCAGGTGTACGTGCTGCAAACAGTCTTTAGGTATGGTAAAGATGGCTTGTGTTGCAAGTGTGTGGTGTCTAGTTTTGCTCCACTTGCAAGGTAGACAGGTTGTGACCAACTCCTGCAATCTGCTTTTAACCCCCCACTAGAGAAAGTGTTTTATAATGAAACTCATTTTGGGGCTAAATGCTGGGTGTGATAGATTCTAAAAACTGTGGAATATGGTTTTCCTGAACCTCAATTTTAGATGATAATCTTAAACTCTATTTTCAATCTTTATTTATTTTCCATTGATCATGTTACATGAAATAGTCTTCATTGTACCTAACACTCACCTTAGAAATGTACTGAGAGATACTGAAGCATAACCTCTAAGCAGTGTGTTTTGAAGTTAATGAGGTTAAAGAAAATGACATCAGAAAGAACAAGTACTCAGCTGGATGGGATGATATGTCGAGTGTAGTAGTTAAAAAGCGAATAAAAGAAATAGTTAAACCACTAATACACCTCATAAACTGTAATATTAGAGAAAGCACTTACCCTAGTAGTTTAAAAATAAGCATTGTTAAACCAGTGCATAAGAAGGGGAGTACAAAAGAGGTTTCAAACTACTGCCCAATATCATTGATCCCTGTCTTTAGTAAGGTTTTTGAAATGGCTGTCCTTTCTCAGCTCTTTGCTTATTTTACAAAGAACAAATTGCTAACAGAAACACAGCGTGGCTTTAGGAAAGGGCAGTGCACAACTACTGCAGTTGCTGGATTTCTCTATAAAGTGTACACTCTCCTAGACCAAGGTATGAAGACAGCTGGCATATTCTTAGATGTTTCCAAAGCCTTCGACTCAGTCAATCATGAGTTGCCCATTAAGAAACTGAAGGCTTACAATATCAAGGGCTCATCTATGCAATTATTGACCACATACTTGACAAATTGCAAACAATGTACTAAACTTTAATGTAAAATAGATAACAAGATAATAGATTTCCAATCTTCTAGAGATACAGGGATTGATTCTTGGTCTCCTTCTCTTCTTGGTTTTTATGTCAATGACATGACACAACCCTTCAGCTCACATCTAGTAATCTATGCTGATGACACCTTCCTCTTATTTTATGAGAAAGACTTGGAGACATTACACCCAGTTGCAAGTAAGGGTGTGACGGAAGTAATCACCTATTTTCTACATCAGGGCCTAAACACCAACATCAGTAAATCTATCTACTAACATTTAAAACAACTGGTTCTCATGAGGCTGAAATAAACAATGTTTGTGGTATTACATCAGCAGGAACAGATAACATTAAATTTCTTGATGTCCACCTGGGTAAAAATCTCCGTTGGGTAAACCACATTACTTCTGTGTGTGAGAAAATCAGCAGTGGCTACTGCTGATTTTCTCACACACGGAAGTAATGTGGTAACGTGTGTATCCTATGTGTCAGTTTGCAAAAATAGTGCCAATCCAAACACAAAAATTGTTTACTATGGAACAGTCCTTATATTAATGGGCAGATATGGTTCAACAAGCTGCCACAAGCCAAACTTGTGAACCAAAGCTGTTCCAAAGGAAGTTAAAAACCTTCTTAGTAAATAAATGTTTATATTCACTCAGTGAATTCTAATCTACTTGTCCTCTCTTGAACACGTAATATTATTACAATGCTAAGGCTGATGTATGTACCATTACTGTATGTAAGTGCTATCTATTGTAATCTGTGTTTTCTGTCAGCCTGTTAAATTATATTATTTTAAATGGCATGGACTGAACAGAGACAGAGAAAATTTATTAAAATTTTTGAAGGAAGTTTCCTGTTCTTGCTAGCATGTGGCATGGAACATCAATGCTTTCAATATTTCTGGAATTGTGTTTATCAGTCACATCCCTAGCAATACGTCCTAGGGGACTGATGACCTCAGATGTTAAGTCCCATAGTGCTCAGAGCCAATATATTTTTTTAATACTGTTCCTAAAAAAGAGTGTAGATACATACATATACAGGATCACTTGATAAAAAGAGAGTCGCAGTACTCCATATGACCGGCCTTGCATATTATATGGATATTTTTGTGACTTTGTTGCTGATATGATGGGTATTTTCCCATATGAGTAAGCCATATGACTGATAGATCATGAAATATGTCATACTGTGATAACTATTACTAACCACATGTCTCTTTTTCTACATGAGGTAGGACATTCGTGACCTGCAACCTCAAAGCTCCAGTTTTTATTAGTAGTATGTTAAAAGGAATGCAATAAAATTGTACAATACAAGTGAAACCATATACTCTTTTACAACAGGTTTGATCAACAATTTTCAAAATAGCTGCAGTGATATTTTTACCTGACCGAAGGTCACTTTGATTGATGCAAAGAAGGATATATTTTCCAAATGAATTTGTAACTGAATGTAATTATGTAATTCAAATATTTTTAAAAGAACTGCCACAACAGAGAATGTTTGATAGTTCTAGGAGAGTTGGTTGTCATGCTTTTCAAATGATGGGACAATTTTTGAGATTTTGAGACATTCTGGAAAAACTCCATACTCTAAACACATGTTGTTTGTTGTTATGGTCTTCAGTCCTGAGACTGGTTTGATGCAGCTTTCCATGCTACTCTATCCTGTGCAAGCTTCTTCATCTCCCAGTACCTACCGCAACCTACATCCTTCTGAATCTGCTTAGTGTTTTCATCTCTTGGTCTCCCTCTACAATTTTTACCCTCCACGCTGACCTCAAATACTAAATTGGTGAGCCCTTGATGCCTCAGAACATGTCCTACCAACCGATCCCTTCTTCTAGTCAAGTTGTGCCACAAACTCCTCTTCTCCCCAATCCTATTCAATACTTCCTCATTAGTCATGTGATCTACCCATCTAATCTTCAGCACTCTTCTGTAGCACCACATTTCGAAAGCTACTATTCTCTTCTTGTCCAGATTATTTATCGTCCATGTTTCACTTCCATACATGGCTACACTCCATACAAATACTTTCAGAAATGACTTCCTGACACTTAAATCTATACTCGATGTTAACAAATTTCTCTTCTTCAGAAACGATTTCCTTGCCATTGCCAGTCTACATTTTATATCCTCTCTACTTCGACCATCATCAGTTATTTTGCTCCCCAAATAGCAAAACTCCGTTACTACTTTAAGTGTCTCATTTCCTAATCTAATACCCTCAACATCACCCGACTTAATTAGACTACATTCCATTACCCTCGTTTTGCTTTTGTTGATGTTCATCTTATATCCTCCTTTCAAGACACTATCCATTCCGTTCAACTGCTCTTCCAAGCCCTTTGCTGTCTCTGACAGAATTACAATGTCATCGGCGAATCTCAAAGTTTTTATTTCTTCTCCATGGATTTTAATACCTACTCCGAATTTTTCTTTTGTTTCCTTCACTGCTTGCTTAATATACAGATTGAATAGCATTGGGGAGAGACTACAACCCTGTCTCACTCCCTTCCCAACCACTGCTTCCCTTTCATGTCCCTCGACTCTTATAACTGCCATCTGGTTTCTGTACAAATTGTAAATAGCCTTTCACTTCCTGTATTTTACCCCTGCCACCTTCAGAATTTGAAAGAGATTATTCCAGTAAACATTGTCAAAAGCTTTCTCTAAGTCTACAAATGCTAGAAATGTAGGTTTGCCCTTCCTTAATCTAGCTTCTAAGATAAGTCGCAGGGTCAGTATTGTCTCACGTGTTCCAACATTTCTACAGAATCCAAACTGATCTTCCCCCGAGGTCGGCTTCTACTAGTTTTTCCATTTGTCTGTAAAGAATTCGCATTAGTATTTTGAATCTGTGACTTATTAAATTGATAGTTCGGTAATTTTCACATCTGTCAACACCTGCTTTCTTTGGGATTGGAATTATTATATTCTTCTTGAAGTCTGAGGGTATTTTGCCTGTTTCATACATCTTGCTCACCAGATGGTAGAGTTTTGTCAGGACTGGCTCTCCCAAGGCCGTCAGTAGTTCTAATGGAATGTTGTCTACTCCGGGGGCCTTGTTTCGACTCAGGTCTTTCAGTGCTCTGTCAAACTCTTCACACAGTATCGTATCGCCCATTTCATCTTCATCTACATCCTCTTCCATTTCCATAATATTGTCCTCAAGTACATCACCCTTGTATAGACCCTCTATATACTCATTCCACCTTTCTGCTTTCCCTTCTTTGCTTAGAACTGGGTTTCCATCTGAGCTCTTGATGTTCATGCAAGTGGTTCTCTTTTCTCCAAAGGTCTCTTTAATTTTCCTGTAGGCAGTATCTATCTTACCCCTAATGAGATAATCCTTACATTTGTCCTCTAGCCATCCCTGCTTAGCCATTTTGCACTTCCCGTCGATCTCATTTTTGAGACGTCTGTATTCCTTTTTGCCTGCTTCATTTACTGCATTTTTATATTTTCTCCTTTCATCAATTAAATTCAATATCTCTTCTGTTACCCAAGGATTTCTATTAGCTCTCGTCTTTTTACCTACTTCATCCCTCAAAGCTACCCATTCTTCTTCTACTGTATTTCTTTCTCCCATTACTGTCAATTGTTCCCTTATGCTCTCCCTGAAACTCTGTAGAACCTCTGGTTTAGTCAGTTTATCCAGGTCCCATCTCCTTAAATTCCCACCTTTTTGCAGTTTCTTCAGTTTTAATCTACAGGTCATAACCAATAGATTGTGGTCAGAGTCCACATCTGCCCCTGGAAATGTCTTAAAATTTAAAACCTGGTTCTGAAATCTCTGTCTTACCATTATATAATCTACCTGAAACCTGTCAGTATCTCCAGGCTTCTTCCATGTATACAGCCTTCTTTTATGATTCTTGAACCAAGTGTTAGCTATGATTAAGTTGTGCTCTGTGCAAAATTCTACCGGGCGGCTTCCTCTTTCATTTCTTGGCCCCAATCCATATTCACCTACTACGTTCCCTTCTCTCCCTTTTCCTACTACCGAATTCCAATCACCCATGACTATTAAATTTTCATCACCCTTCACTATCTGAATAATTTCTTTTATTTCATCATACATTTCTTCAATTTCTTCGTCATCTGCAGAGCTAGTTGGCATATAAACTTGTAGTACTGTAGTAGGTGTGGGCTTCGTATCTATCTTGGCCACAATAATGCATTCACTATGCTGTTTGTAGTAGCTTACCCACATTCCTATTTTCCTATTCATTATTAAACCTACTCCTGCATTACCCCTATTTCATTTTGTGTTCATAACCCTGTAGACACCTGACCAGAAGTCTTGTTCCTCCTGCCACCGAACTTCACTAATTCCCACTATATCTAACTTTAACCTATCCATTTCCCTTTTTAAATTTTCTAACCTACCTGCCCGATTAAGAGATCTGACATTCCACGCTCCGATCTGTAGAACGCCAGTTTTCTTTTCCTGATAACGACATCCTCTTGAGTAGTCCCCACCTGGAGATCCGAATGGGGGACTATTTTACCTCCAGAATATTTTACCCAAGAGGATGCCATCATCATTTAACCATACAGTAAAGCTGCATGCCCTTGGGAAAAATTACGGCCGTAGTTTCCCCTTGCTTTCAGCCGTTCGCAGTACCAGCACAGAAAGGCCGTTTTGGCTTGTGTTACATGGCGAGATCAGTCAATCACCCAGACTTGCCTCTGCAACTACTGAAAAGGCTGCCCCTCTTCAGGAACCACACATTTGTCTGGCCTCTCAACAGATATCCCTCCATTGTGGTTGCACCTACGGTACGGCTATCTGTATCGCTGAGGCACGCAAGCCTCCCCACCAACGGCAAGGTCCATGGTTCATGAAAGGGGGGGGGGGTCTAAACACATATTACAAACAAAACTTAGTGACCTATTTCTCAAATGAACTCATCTTTTAATGAAAATTAAATGATCATGTGGTATTATTGACTAGGAGAACCTATCTGGGGCTGTTCAGCTGCCTAGTAAAAGTCTTTCTATTTGACACCACGTTGTTAACTTGCACAGCTATGAAGATGGGATGAAGTGATTAGCACAAAATGAACACTCGAAACCTAAGCAAAGAAAATCCCTGACCCAGCTGGGAACTGAACCCA
The DNA here is from genome assembly GCF_023898315.1 of Schistocerca nitens. NCBI lineage: Eukaryota > Metazoa > Arthropoda > Insecta > Orthoptera > Acrididae > Schistocerca > Schistocerca nitens. Next base: position 147,449,706 of record NC_064618.1, read on the forward strand.
AGACCCTGCAATCTAGAGGATGCAATGCTAACCACTATACCACAAGTTGTGGTTGATCTTTTAATAACGTAACTAGACATCTTGTGAGAATTTAGATTCTCTTTTGTAGACCTCATTGGATGTGATGATACCCCAATGAAGCTGGAAACCAAGCAGATTTCTTTAAAATGTGCCTGTGGCCTTAATTTTGTCTCCAAGTTCTCAAACTGATGTGACAATGTAATCATTCCATTCTCCTGGGTTGAGCAAATTTTGAAATATCTGAATGAAAGATTTGTCTTACCTAATGGATTCCCAAACTGCCATACACTTGTTTGGAGCTATTTCTAGATATCATTCGGAAGCTGCTTTTTTTGGGGTTGTAAGAGCATTGCTTTGTTATACTTTTATACTTTGGAGGTAAGCTTTGTAAACCATATCTATTTGCTTGGTCACTTGGTTATAATCCCTTTATATATTGCATATAATGTGAACACATTATATCTAATTTTTGGTGATACTTTTCTATCACAGTTAACTTTTTGTTATTTCTACATTTACCTGAGGAACTATTCCATTAATGAGGAACAAGAGTACCACAAATCTATGTGTACTTACCCATGCCACACAAAATTCTTTGGAATAACTTGGTTGCTTATGACAAATTGCTAAAAGCAGTGGAACAAGGTCTGCAAAAATTTCACCAACCAGGCATATCCCAGGTTCTTCTCTATATAAAATAGCAAAGACATGCATAGTTACATGTAAGAGACTTGGAAAAAAAGAGGACATATTGGGCTCTAGTTGCTTTGAATTTCCCATTTCAGTTTTTAAATAACCACAGATGGCAACATCATTTATCTCACAATTTGGAAACTTTTACTGGCTAATGATTATTATATTTTCTTTATCTAGTTATACACAGCATCTCCTTCTGAGTAGTATTGTGTCACGTCCAGTTTTGAAAATTTTCAGTCATACTTGACGTAATTTCCAGTACAAGCATTTTTTGTCAGTTTCCTACATTTTATGTCTATTATGACATCCTTGAGGAATGAAACCATATAGTTACAACAGTGTTCACATGCATGATATGCAGACTGAAACACGAAAAGGCAGACAACAAATCAGCTGACATCACAAATATAAAAAGATAAAAAAAATAAAAGAAAACACATTAGTTTTACTACTATGCTGAAGGTTCTGTTATATTTGTAAGAGATGTAGAATTTATTATATTGTATGGGTTATTTAGGCATATGATTCAGTGGGCAGCTAATATGAATTAAGTTGGCATTACCTGCCAAACCCTGCAATTCCTTCCGCTGATTCCAAATGGTGCCAGGTCGAATGTATGGTACTTCAACTGATTAAATTCCTTTTTAAAAGAATGGTTAATGGAATTTTTGGCTGTTTGAAGTGAGAGCAAAGCTGATTTCTTCCACACACAATTTCATCCAAACCAGTACTTATGAAAGTTTTCATTATTTCCACCAGATGTGATTTCTTGTACTCTTGAATCTGGGCTAGCCTTTTTGAGATGACATTATTTGTTTATGAGATACTGCTGGAAACTATTGTACTTCAATTAGATATATTTAAAATTTGCTCTTATGTTAATTTGCTTTTATTGGCTGGATCTTACCTACCAAACATGTTCACTTATTGTTACAAAATTTTATTTTTAAAACTGAAGTGCTGCTTCTTCCACAGACACTAATCTCAACTTCTTAAAATATTATTATTCATAATGATGATACGAAATTGTGTTCAGTATCTTGATGAATTCATCTTTTAATCTCATCAATTCATTGAAAAATAAATTATATAGCAAGATTTTTTTACACTTAAATAATAAACCTCACATCTGCCATAATTAAAAAATATTCTAAAATGATATTTTTGTGGGTTAGTTACCAAATTCTTACCCCTGGTAGGTGTAGTTTTCTTACAGGGAGGGGGGGCAGTTGCTACACTCCACTGTGGAATGTTGAGTACAGAGTTTGTACTCATTACAGGATTCTCATATGCTTCTAGAAATGATTTTTTGTGATCATTTAGCCAATTCTAGCATTACATTGTTGACTGCTCAGAGACAATGCTAAGGCTTTAGCAATTGCTTTATTATTTATATTTGTAAAGTCTTTTCATGGTGGTCGGGATCACAGCACTGGTTCAGGATAGGAACCTGTAAAATTCTAAATGTAGCTTTGTGTATACTTTATTTTCTGTTAGCCAGTATTTCGGCACATATATCATATCCAGATCCTTGATAATATATGTTATATAAAAGATGTTCTAATTCTAACAGTTTGCTTATATTATAACAGATATTGACCTGCAACACCATAAATATTCTGTTTCCATGTTAGCTATTATACCACCTGCTTGTTCATTACTTTATCTTGATTTTTGTGTGTATTGTTTTTCTCTGTTTTGCAGCTTAGCATCTAATTTTTCTAATTGGTAACACTCTGGTTTATTTATTTAGCGCATTTTAAAAACACACACACATATGTCAATTTTCTCTATTGCGTAAATTTTCCATCAAGACAATTTTTCACAATAATTTTGTTTTTGAATATGACACAAAACGATTTCTTTATGTCACATATTACAACATTATACATATATTCCAGTTTAAAATAACAAAACTGACCATAAATCAACCAAATGAATTAGTAAGGTATCGTAAATGTATCAAGAGGGAAAAATTTTAGCTCCTGTACAGTCTCCCTTGAGATTCACCATCGTCAAAAGAAATGGACATTTTTCTAGCTGTGGATTTCAAATGTCTTTATGTGAGAAATTCATTATTAGAGACGACTGCTGCAGAAGGCCAAAGACATTTCTGGACAATTCTACCCATTCTGCACATACAATAACAGATTTAAAATACCGGTAATTATTAAAAGTGCAACCAAAACAGCATAATACATCTAAGTATATATACAACACAAAAACAATGGATGCTATTCATTCCACTTGTTCAGATACCTGGTGAGTGTATGATTCATTTGTTTATTGTACTTTTTATTGTTCCACTAGATCACACAGCGTACTGAAAATAAGATCAAGATGTGGGACAATGCAGAACAGCTGATATGGAGATACGAGAAGATCATCAAAAAAAGTATAGAAATAAGGTCAACCATAAAGTACATTGTATTATGAACCAAATGCGGTATTGGCTTCTGCAATAATGAAGTCATTTGTAAAATATAGTTTCACACACAAGCCTGAGAAAAAAATAGAGTACTGAGGATAATAATTATTCAGTTGTGGTTAACAAGAAATATAATACATTTCTTCATATACTAGTACTAAGTATTGGTATGTAGAAAAATATATAGCTAAACAATTCTGAAACAAAAGCTTCAAAAAAATATTTGAAAAGTATACAGCTGAAGGATATTTAGCACACATAGTAAAGAAATTTGAATACTGTTGTCAAGTTACTGTTAAGCAGCTCCAATGGAACAAACTGTGAAGAAGACACTTAATGATGAACAAGCTCCTTTCTATATGCTGCTGCAAACTGATTTGCCTTGGGACCCTTACTAAAACTATGTTTGCTTCTAATAGGACTAAAAATAAAATCTTTGCAAGTGATTTGGACTGAACATATAAGTTAATAAAAACTTCAATATCTCTCAGTCATTATTAAATCATTACATAAATGAAGCACACTTCTTACAATCACAATCCAAATTCCCTATTTGAGTCCAGTATGTTCACTTCATTAGGCTGGCTTGATGATGTAATATAACTTAAAACCTCATTAAGGAGCTGAATATTCCAGAAAAATTTAGGCCTAGATTACAGCTACTGACAATATCAAACAAACCATAATTTTTTAGAAACTTGACTGTTGCTTCAGTATCAGGAAATTTAGTATCACATCTGTCCTCATATTCAAGCTTCTGTAAGCACAATGTTTCCAGGAGTTTCATTTTCTGTCCCTCCGACCAAGTGAGTCTCACCCTATATTTAATTGGTGCAAAAAAGACCTTTATTTATCTGCACTTTTTGTAGTCTCACAATGTAATCCCAACTGATTACATGGGACTCAAAGCCTAAAATATGGAAAGTATTTCTAACTAATTTCAGCATGTGACACACATCTATATATCTTTTTAGCACTTCTTTGTGAATACAATAAATTTGAAAGCATTCACTTGTTATATGCAGGTTAGCACCTAATATATGAGTCATGATCAAATTACAGATAGAACATTAATCTCAGCAACACAATCTATTGCTAGAATTATGAAATTGGCCCTCTTAGAAACTCCCAAGCTATTGATGGGAAAATAGCCAATTGTGTTTTCCAGTATCAATTAACAGCATTTAGCATGAAAACACATTCTTCTTTTACAACTGGATCATGACTATTAAGTAGTATCCCTTCTCCTTGCCTGATAAATCCCGACTGACTCATTCTTTTGAAGTTTCTGGGAGTGATGCCGGAAAAATGAAAACCTGAGTTTACTTAACACTTTTTAATAATTTTAAAAATGAAATAATAACATTATATATATTGTACCATGATGTATAATACCATAATGTAACAATACTCTTTAAGGTTTTACCTCTAAACCTTGACACATTTTACCTGAAAGACTTATTTTCTCGTTAACTGACTTATCAAAGAAGACAAGGAGGCTACTTTCTTCCTGTACCTCATGACCTGAATACTCAAAGCACCAATCCTCGACATTTGTACAGCCACTTGCTTCCTAACAATAGAAAGAGTTTTCTTCGTTGGAGTGTTTGTTCTTGTGGTGTGAAGCCTCCCACATATTTGTGTTAAACAAAATTTTTTATATTAGTTAATGCAAAACACACTGTCTCAAAAATATTTTAGGTAATATTGTACTTCTATGACTGTATGACTGTACCTGTGTCATCTTTTTCTGCTTAATGACATATACAGCATCAAGTCAGACAGAACATCTTCATACTCAGCATCCTCTGCATGCTTCTTATGATGTTTTGGACAACTATCTACACAAATCTGGTATGGCTTTTGATTGTGGAGAAGAAGCAGTCGTCTCATTATGGAGACCTATAGCAAATAAGACAAAATATAACATGTTTCATGAGTACATAAATCAAGAATACATTCACAACTATTACTACATACACACTGCAAATATATATTTTAGGGGAGACTTTTGTGTAGGTGTGAGGTCTTTTCAAAATATTCCAGAACTTTGCCCACAAAATTTTTTTGCACTTCCCTTTTACTTATTGTGCATGTTCTCCTTCAAAATACCCTCCTCCACAATTGATACACTGCTCCCAATGCCGTTTCCACTTTTGGAAGAAGTCTTGGTATGCCTTGTGCTGTAGATTTTCTTTTCTCTTGTCTGTCGTTGCAAATCTTTGTCCTTTCAACGGGGTTTTCAATTTTGGAAATAAAAAAAAAGTCTGCAGGGGCCAGGTCTGGAGAGTAAGGAGGATGAGGCGCCTTTTTTGGGCTGTAGTCATGCATCAACAGGGATGAATTTGTGGATGTGTTATTGTGATGCAAGAGCCATGAACTGTCTCACATTTCAGGCCGTTTCCTTCTCAAACATTCTCGTAGGCATCACAACATGCCCTGATAGTACCACTGGTTAATAGTTTGGCCCTGTGGCATGAATTCATGATGAACTATGTCTTCAAAGTCAAAGAAAACTATCAGCATGGCTTTGAAATTTGAATTGACCAAACAAGCTTTTTTTGGTACTGACCCATTGCAAAGACTGAAACTTGGTCTCAGCATCATAACCGTAGACCAACTTCTCATCACCATTTATGATTCTCTTAAGGAACATCTTGTTCTCATTTGTGTAACCCAAAAGCTCTTCACAGATTGTAGGACAAAGGTGTGTCTGGTCTTGACTCATGAGCTGTGGGATGAACGTGGCGGCAACAAGATGCATTCCATGATGCTGTGTCAGGATTTCATGACATGATCCACTGAAATATTACACTCTTTTGCAGTCTCTTGGACATTCAGTCTTCGATTGGCATTCATAACACTAAGTATGGCCTAAGCACTCATTACCATAGGCTTCCTGTATCATTTTGTGTGTCTATGTAAAGGTTTCCTCAAGTTTCATGCACAATTTATTGCAAACACTAGCTCTGCCATCTCAAAATTCACATACTGTGTGACACAATGTTCTGCTCAATACGGGTCTGAACAATAACTAACAGATATACAGCAATGAAAGTTCTGGCAGATACACATTAAATGCAGGGATGCCAATCACATTGATGCAAAATTATGAATGTTCTGGAATTTTTTGAACAGACCTCATATGTCAGTAATAAGCACTTTTCCCTGACAAGACATTCCTCTTAAAACTGATTTGATGTCACTTAGTAATATTTTATGGGGCAAAATTAGTACTTTTGATTTTAGTCACACTTAAAGGCTTGGAAACATCATGACTTCCTATTGTGACCATTCTACATTGAACAGAATTATTTGGAAACCTACATAGTATGGAGGAAATGACTGAGCCTTCTCATCCACATGTGAGCACTACTTGAAACATGTATACATTCAATGGACTGATAGGTAGCATACTGAATTTATCTATCTTTTGTCATGTAAATCTATATCTCCACATGCACTCAAAAAGTCACTCAAATGTGCAAGGCAGACGGCATTTGCTATCACTGCTGGCTGTTTCTTTTTCTGAAGCTGTAATTTCACTGTGCCTCAAAATTTAGCATGTTAACTATAATTAGAGATTTGTCATAAGACTTGTCTATGAAAAATAACTTGCCCTCTTTAATGTATTTTTCTTTGCATCCATAGCAACAATAGTAATTCACCATTGCTGTTAATATTTATGAGGTTTTAGGACTGCAGCTGGATGACCAGATGACATTGACATCTAGCCAATATTTTGCCTTGCAATCACTCAGCCATTTTCAGGTGAGTGGTTTAGACTGGAGATTGCAGGTTTTTGTTTTCTTTATTGTTATTTCATCCCTCTCACCTTATATGGGATGGCGCAGGGTGGACTATAAGCAGTACAACATTCTGCTCTTGAGCCAACAGCTTTAAAAATATAAGAAAGGATGAAATAAGTATGATTAAAAAGTGAAAATTTTACAGATTCTTTAAAATCTATCAAAAGGTGAATTTTGTTGGCATTTTCATAAAACATCAAGCCTATTGGTCTCCTTTGTTGTTTAAATTAAAGTTAAACATCTGAACGATAGAAACAAAATTAAATATGTAAAACTCATTGCAGAAATGGTAAGGTTCTCCCAAGAAAAACACTACACTTTCACTAAAATGCTGAAGGAAAAAAAGGATCTGAGGATGGGAAATGTGTTCTATAAGTTTGAAGCATGTGGGTAAAAAATGTAAGGGTTCATAGCTTGTTAACTATGGAAATGATGGGTGGACAGTGAAAGGACAGAAGGTGAGGAGGAGTCTGATAGGTGGACAGGGTTGTTGTATCAAGAGAAGAAGGGTTGGGGAGAGATGGAGAGTTGAGATGGCTGTTGAGTTTAGCTCCTCTGCCGAATTTTGTTCTGACTATGGCATACAGGTGCTTGTGTAATGATGATATTGCAAGCATGCTCTCTGACAAATTGTGAGCCTGTAGAGTTCAAATTCAAGTGCCAAAATAATAAAATTTACAGACACTAGATGAGGCATTAGGCAGAAATGTTTTCCTTTCTGAAGATTTAAAAGATATCGCTGGGTCCCATGCCTTCTCAAGTTGCCACCATAATAATTAATAAGATATATTTTCATAGAGTCCTTGAGAACTAAGTTACAGAAGGATCTCAGTGTGGTCAAGAGTTTTGTGGCAGAATAATTCATAGATTGACCTGTGGAGGTACTAAACTGGGCTATGACTCGCCTACTGGGCTGCGAAAGATGAGTGTGGCAACCAGGTACCAGTACCATGCACATTTCACATGCTGTGTGGGCCACACTTGCAGGTATTTTGCAGACTCCAGTCTCCCATTTACCCAGCCCAAAAGAGCACAGGCCTTTATAGATTGCTGGAAATTACTTTAACATAATGTTTCCTTGGAAGTCTGCTTTATTTCGACAAATTATTGTCAACATGTGGGCCCAACCTGGACTCGAACAGCTCTTTCTCCTCTTGATCTTGAGAGTGTTTACATTTCTTCCTTCTTAAAACTGTGCTAAACAGATGTAGAGAATATCCATTATCTTTGAACACAGATTGTAAGAAGTGTTCTATCTCCCTTGCAAGGCTCTTCCTATCAGACACAACATAAGCTCACCAGACAAAAAATTAGTCAACCCTAAAGAAATCATTACAAGCATTATTTAGTACTGTGTAATTCCACCCCTGGACTTGGAATTGGTTAGGAAGTGAGTCTACAAGTGGAGGTATGTCACATCCACTTTAGACCACTTTCTGTGGATTTGATCACACTGTTCCACCAAATTGCAAGGATACTGATGTCAGCATTTTACTCACTGTACCAACATGTCCCACAGATTTTCATTGGGATTCAAGTTATGTAATTTTGCAGGTAAATCGAAATGTAATAGATTAGGAGAGGGTTCAGAAAAGCAATAACATATTTTTCCTGTACGATGAATTTTTCTGTTGTCTTGAAACATAGGGATATCAACTGGATTACTCATCATGTAGATATTGACTGAAATCAAATACCTGATGATCAGAATCTTTAAATAATGATGCTGTTATATGTTAGTGGTCACTCAGTGACCCCAAAACATCACAGACGCACTTCCAACTTGAACCCGATCTTGCACACATATGGGATGAAATGCTTCATTTGGCCTTCGATGCACTTAGCAATGTGCGTTGCTCAGATGTAGGAAAAAATGAACTTCAAAAGACCAAATTATATTCTATCCGTCAGCTACTGTCTATGTTCAATAATTTCTAGTCCACTGACGATGCACAGCTTTATGTGCCTGTAAGAGCAATCATCTATTGCGAGGTAACCAATTAGAAATGTCCATTGCATGCTGATCCCAACAAAATGTTCTCTCGCTAACAGGTTGGGATGGATCTTCACTCACTGCCTGCGGCAACTCTTGTTGGGTTTGAAAAGAAGCGGTTTTGATTCACAAACCATGAAATGCATCTTCCATACCTATCAATCACACTTTTTCAGCAACTACAGTTCTGACATGTTTCATGGTCGTGTGTGCTACACCACTGCTTGTAGACATGTTGAAAGTTGCCATAAAACACCAACAAGTCCAGAACTTCACACACTGTACGGTCATTTGCAAGGCCAAACACAATTGCCCCTTTTCATCCCTTCTGGACTCGCATTCAGGAGAATGACAGTTTAAACCCGCATCTGGCCATCCTGATTCAGGTTTCCAATGATTTTCCTAAAATGCTTCAGGTAAATGCCACAATGGCTCCTTTGAAAGGGCACTTCTGATTTCCTTCCCTAGCCTGCCCTAATCTGATGGGACTGATGACCTCGCTGTTTGGTCCCCTCCCCCAAACCAACCAACCAATGTACCTTACATTTACCCATTTATACATATAATAACTGCTTCAAACATATGTGTTTCACTGATTGCTACTTCCTTATGCTCACATAAAGGCAGTGGGCAAATGATTGAACATGTGACTCAGTTGCTTTGCCATCTGTAAAGACTTAACTATTCATCTGTGTGTGTGGACTAAGGGGACTAATTTTATGTTTGGTGATCTTATTTCCAGTGTACCAACGTTCAAAGGATGCCCATAGTTTGTGAAGGGTGGTGGCAGCTGGACACCCACAAATATAAGTCTGTATGTATGGGCTTATGGTAAACTGAATGCCCTAATGACTGACCCAATTTCCAACTGACGAAAACATCTAGAAAAGGTAAACAGCAACCTTTTTCTACTTCCACCATAAACTGGATATTCTTATGAATTGAAATTAGATGTTACAAATATCACCAGAAGATGTTTCAAGTATCACCTGAAGATTTTTGATTACAGTTCTGCAGAATCAAGTGTTATTTTCTTAAACTTATCTGCAAAAAGTTATGATACCAGAGGGAATAGAGAACTGCCTATAGTAACACTGTCAATTTCTTCAAAATTTTCACTGTCAAATAAGAAGTAAGCTGAGGAAAGGGCATGATGTTATGTCAGTTTTGAACATTTTGCAAATGAGTGTCAATGAAACCATGAGAGGAATCGTAGTGAAAAGTGACAAGTCATCAAAACTTACTAATAAGTGTGATTCATTGAGTACTAGTCACCCCAGTCTGTCAGGAAAGTTAGCAGTGTTTCAAATACGAAGTGAGCAATTTCCCACAAAGTGTCTCAGTAAGGAAGCAAAATGTGTAGCTAAGTCATACATACATGTGACAATATTGCTCACAACTGGGTGGAATGGTAGACCTTCTCTATGATTTTTTTGGATAACCCTATGACCTAGGTGGCATAGAGTAACTTCGTGCAGAAGAGAAGCAGAATTCAGTAATGATGACTGTATTTATGATCAACCTGTAGGGTCTTTACCAGGCTTCTAGTATATTGGTTCAGCCATCAGGCTATAAGTCTTCTGGTTATAGACCTCAAGAGGCAAAAATCCAGTGGCATTTAACTTATCCATTGGAAGTCCTATTGTGTGAGAATCTTCTTGTATCTTGCATTGTGCAGTCCTTCCCATGGAGGAAGTATTACTCTTCCAAGGAAGAACTTTCATAAATGCATGATATGTTTCATGTCTTATTTCTTACAATGCATCTCTAGAAGAGAACTAATGGATTCCTAAGTAGCATTAATATCAGTTTAAAGCAAGGTCCTAGGTATGGACCAGAAGCTCAAGAATTTTTCAAGCACTGACAGCATTAAGTTGTCCAAAACATTTTTTGTTAAATTGACCACTGAGTGTCGAAAAATAGCTTCCTGTGGTGACTTTGCTGACATGTGGGCAAAAATCAATTATTGTCTTGTTGAATACTCCTTATAAGACTCCTTATGGACCCAGTCTAAATGGCCCAGGTTATGCCATCAACCCATTCCCAGGAGAGGGATGGGAGATTGGATGCAATCTCCATGTGTAGAACAAACATCTGTTTTGAAATTACATCCATTCACAGTGAATAAAACTAATTCTTTCCTTCACCATGCTTGGCGTACCATACATCTGATGAACTTGGCAGCAGCAGTCTGATAAAATGTGTCATTCCAGCAGTCTTTGGGATGAAGCCATTGTTCCAGCACCTGAGTAAAGGCACAAAGATCTTAACAATCCTACTTATTTATTATGCAACTTGTCCAACCTCTGGATGTGTAATGCCACCTTGTTGCTGAAGTGAATTTTAACTCCTTGGGCCCACAATTTGATAGAGGGCATCAGATAGAATAATATTCAACAAAGGGTGCTAAAATCAACAGAGGACACTCAGCAGTAGTTATCTATGTGCATATATTTCTGCACCAATTCTTGGTGTAAATACAGTGAAGGACACTAGTGGCATCCACAGATGCGTTGGAGTCCCTTAACTCTCAGTCACTAAAGTTCTAGAAGCTACTCTTCTAGATTCAAAATCTGATACTTAAAACCACTCTCTCATCACATCAGAGTATCATTACTGTCCAATGGTCCTTTTTTTCTGTGTAGATGGACACCATGCCCGATCTCTTATGAGAATCAGGTATCTGTGAGTAAGTGGTTCATGGATAGGTGACACTACATCAGCAGTGCACAACAGGATGGGAATTTGCTTTTGTAAGAGAAGTGTGCTCAGATGATTGAGGGGTTAAGGCGGCCACTTGCATAAAGTGGGAAAATCTGGATTTGAGTCCCAGTCCAGCACAAGTTTTACCTGTTACCACTGGTACATTTCAATGCCCAAATGTTGCTAACATCAATGAAACCTCTGAATAAATGAATAAACAACAGACAATGTAGGCATGAGACTAGGGAAAATAAAACAAAATAAATGACCAAAATTTATTGAACACAGCTTTTTATGCAGTAAAGTATTTTATAATTGTATTAAAATGAATGTAAATGAAGAAGCAGTAAGTGGAGATGCAGGGGGATGTGAGTCAAGATATTTTTGAGTGGAAGTGGACAAGAAACGAGACTGAAACAAATTAATCAGTTCTGTGTCAAGGCAAATGGGAGAATTAGGCACAAAGTTGGAAAACTTAGAGTCTGCATTGAAATCTAACAGTTACTCTTTAAAAATAGAACTAAGACGTATCGTGAAAAAAGACATGCCCATTTAGTTTCAAAACTGAAAATGGAATTTATAATGGAAGGAACATTAGTACAGCTAGTAAGGAAGAGCATTCAGTTTTAGAAGCTAGTAGTGCTCTTGTGCAAGAAACGTGTCAATACAGCCACACCAAACACTGTCTTACCAGTTCTACAAACCAGAAAAGGTGATGTTAACATTTATGGAACTGTTAGGAAATTAAATCGTAGCAGAAGTGTGTCTGAAAAAGTGCTCATGACAAACATTGACTATACTTTCATTTTATATGAGAATTTTAATAATAAAACTTTATCTGTGGGAAGTTTTTCTGCAAATGTTAGCTTCAATGATGGATCAAAAAACTGCAAACTTCTATCTGGAAAGGTCTCTGTCAAATTAGTGTTGCTACTTACATGTTTTGGTACAGATTAATGGAATACTTAGCTCAAAGACAATTAAGATATTTTTCTTTCCAGTGTGTTGTGTTTGCACTGAGCAGTGTAGTGCTAAACTGGGACTTATCATTGAAATGTAAACAGTGTCTTAATTAGATGAAGACCAAGAATGTGATGTTGGGGAATTACTGCAGTGAAGTCCTCAGTGCTGTCTGTGATATGGGCTTAGCTAATCCAGGGCCACAATGCTCTTGCAGTGTTTCTTCAAAAATTTCAAATTTCTGTACTGCATGCCTCCTCCTCCTCATCTTTATATCTTTTTGCAGCTATGTTTCACTATCTGTCTATCTTCTTCTCTTTACTAGTCTAAATCATGTTGTACTTATATAGTGACCAAATAATCTCACAGTAACCATTAAATATCCTGAACTGAAAATGTGTATGAGGAACTGAAAGGAAATATAACATTTTGTTTATGCTGGAAAACCTTCAAGATAAAACATGATGTGGATTTTTAAAATTATGTGAGTTTGGATGATTTTTATGTGAAATTATGTTGGAAATAGGAAAATCCACCTGCTTCTTTTCGAACATAATTTAATTGTGATTTGGATCATACAAACTATGGTATGTTATATTATATTACTCACTGAACTTCATAAACCATACTAAACACACAAATAAGGGATTAAGATATTAGACAAATACTTGCTAAAAAGTGAAAGAGTGCTCCTAGTCATGAAACAATAACTACCTCAACTCAAGGAATTTCCCAAACTCTACCATGCAATGAACAGAGTAGTGGTAAAGCGGGGCTTGTCATTGAATTGGAAATAGCGTCTTAATTAGATGGAGACCACGAATGTGATCTTGGGGAATTATAACAGTGAAGTTCTCAGTGCTGTCTGTGATATGGGCTTAGCTAATCCAGGGCCACAATGCTCATGCAGTATTTCTTCAAAAATTTCAAATCTCTTTACTGCCTGTCTCATCTTCTCATCTTTATATCTTTTTGCAGCTATGTTTCTCTATCAGTCTGTCTTCTCTTTACTAGTCTCGTAATCATGACATAGCTGCAGAGTGACCACATAATTTCACAGTAACTATGAAACATTCTGAACTGAAAATGTGTATGAGGAACTGAAAGGAAATATAAGATTTATTACTGTTTATGCTGGAAAACCTTCAAAGATAAAACATGGTTTAGATTTTAAAAATTATCACTGTGTGTGAGTTTTATTATGTACTGTATGTGAAATTATGTTGAAAATATGGAAATCCAATGCTTTTTGTTGAATATAATTTAATTGTGATCTGGATTTTGCAAACTATGATATGTCATATTATATTAATCACTGTACTCCATAAACCATACTAAACACACCAGTAAGAGATGAACTGAAAATGTGTATGAGGAACTGAAAGGAAATATAACATTTTGTTTATGCTGGAAAACCTTCAAGATAAAACATGATGTAGATTTTTAAAATTATGTGAGTTTGGATGATTTTTATGTGAAATTATGTTGGAAATAGGAAAATCCACCTGCTTCTTTTCGAACATAATTTAATTGTGATTTGGATAATACGAACTATGGTATGTTATATTATATTACTCACTGAACTTCATAAACCATACTAAACACACCAATAATGGATTAAGATTAGACAAATACTTGCTAAAAAGTGAAAGAGTGCTGCCACTCATGAAACAATAACTATCTCAACTTATGGGAATACCGAGCGAGGTGGCGCAGTGGTTAGACACTGGACTCGCATTCGGGAGGACGACGGTTCAATCCCGCGTCCGGCCATCCTGATTTAGGTTTTCCGTGATTTCCCTAAATCACTCCAGGCAAATGCCGGGATGGTTCCTCTGAAAGGGCACGGCCGACTTCCTTCCCCATCCTTCCCTAATCCGATGAGACCGATGACCACGCTGTCTGGTCTCCTTCCCCAAAACCAACCAACCAACCAACCAACTTATGGGAATATCCCAAAGTCTACCATGATATCCCCACTGTCCTTTAAAATACTGTTCTCTACACAGATCAAAACCTGGAGCTGTGGAAATCTCCAAAGTCCTGCTCTTCTTGAGACCTCATAAACCATCCCCACATACTATATCTTATCCACCAGTCAGCAAAATCCTTGAAACCATCCTTTCTCAATGAATCCATCAACACCTTTAACCATTTTACCTGTCACCTATAAACAATATGCTTTTGTCCCAAATATTCCATCGATGACCAACAACTTTACCTTAACCACATCTCCCCTCAACTAAATAAGCAAAAATCTGCCATATTTTTCTCCCTTGGTACCCAAAAAAGCATTGACCTGGTATGGCATTCTGGACCGCTCTGCACTGTACAGACCTATGCAGTCCCAGTCACCTATGTCTGCCTTACAGCAGCCACACTTCATCACAATTCGAAGTAAGTCACACTCAACCACATCTAGTCCTGCATATTTTACCCAAGTGTAGGTATGCCTCAAGACTGTGTCCAGCCACTTCCTTTGCATCTTGTACACTGCAGCTAGCATAATAACATAGTAAAGTATTTAGGTAAGCCTTGACGCAAAACTAATGTGGAATGCACATCTCCTTACCATCCAGCACAAAAGTCGAAACCACCTTAAACTGCTAACAGTTCACACTTAATGTCTACAATCTTCTACAACTATCCTCATCTATAAAACACTCATCTGCCCCATGCTAACTTACGCCAATGTTGTCTGGATCTCCACTTCCCTTAAATTCTACAAGTCCTTTGAAATCCTGGAAAGACATGCAATTTGATTCAGCTTCTGCATGCACCTACCCTCCGTGACTCCCATCCTACACCAACACACCAACTTACCACTCCTTCTTCTCTTCCTGGAGCACATTCGGATCCAATATACGAAGCATACAGCACGATCTTGGCACCCACCATCTCACCCACTAATCACCAATCCAGGTACCCTGCTGTGCCACTGAATCCATATTCTATCTTACATGCACCTTCATGCCTTGTCCATCCTCTCTCAGTAGAATTTCAGCCAACTTCCACTCCCCTATGAAGAAATCCATCCTGAATGTATCCCTCTTTCCAAGTCCAATCACAACGTTTCACCTCACATCATCCTTCCAATTTCTTCCTACCTACTTCTTCCATCTCAAAGACTTTTAGTGACTACCTGCAGTTCCACCTAAAAAGTTTTAAAAATCATAAATATTGTGCACCAATGTGTTCTTTAAAAACATCATTAATCATCATCTGTTTTTTTATGTATCTTGAAGCATCTTTCAAATATGTGTAACCAATGGCTGGAGAGTGGTTTTATCCACTGCCAGACTACCCCTTCATGAAGAATTGAAATAACAGTAAAAAATGTAGCATTCTCCAATGTAAAACACTCACCTGAAGATGGCTGAATAGCTGTAAGTTGAAATTTCATGGCAAGACCCTAACATCATCCAGTTGAAATCCCTAAACCTCATAGAATATTGAAGTTTCAAACTCTGCAGGAAGGGTAAACAAGCAAGAGCTATTTCAGAGTCATATGAAATTCCAATTTAATGTTGACAGCATGTGCAGAATTCAATGCTCACTCTAGAGCACTATGATGAGCACTGCCAGTCCCATGTCAGTAAGATCTGTGCATTCTTCAGTGGCTACAGGGAGGCATTAAAGTGGAACAGTGTGCAGTGATCTCTACAGGACCTGGAAGATGAACTCCAGCTGTCTGAGTCTGCCAGCCAAAGATGCTCATTTCTTTCTAAACTAAGACATAGCTTCCACAATATGCCACTAGAACACAGACAAAGAAAGTGTTTTTTTTTTAAAAAAAAATAAAGGAAAAAGAAAAGCTACGAATTGATGGCCGATGCAGTATACACACTGAAGTTGTATGCTCAGAGTCCACAATTCTGCATCCAGGTAGTACAGAAATCACCAGGATCACTAGTTGTGTGTGAGAGTGAATGGACATCTTTGCTTAACTGCATGGATCATGGAGGTTACACAGACCTCAATAAAAACAAAAAAAACCTGAACCTCATGGTGTGCTGTGTAACAGTTGGGTGAGTAAATGTTGAGATACAACAGTTAATAGTGAGTAACCACTTTTGCAACTGCTACACCTCAGTTATAAGGCTTACCCAGGCAAGCAGGACTCTGTTAGGCTACACCTGTAGTTCCCTAGCTATTTGTGGGAGTGAGAGGGAACCACCAAAATCTAACTCCCAGTGGGGTGGATGTACTGCTGATGGGTATTAACACCTTATCCAAGAAGAGGGCTTGTGTAACTAATCCTCCTGCAAAGAGGATTGTTAAATATGCCTCAGTTATTAGTAACAGAACAAATACTGCTAGTCAGAATGTGGTTTTAAAACATAAAGAAAAAGAGGGAAGCTTTGAAAAAGCGCCTTTCTACACCCAAATGGGTCTACAGGGCACTGCTTCCACATTAATATCCTCAAATTGGTCGAGAAACACAATATTTTTAGCTGAAACAACTGTTTCTCAATAACCTAAAATATTTCAATCAGCTAAATGCCTCAGGGAATGTGCCATTGAAAGAGAACTACATGACACCTTAATTATAACAAACATGTTGTGTCGTGCAGAAATGTCATAGCCATTCCCAGATAAAAACAGAAAGATGAATGGACTCAACAAAGTGTGATTACCATGCAAAATATGGTGAAAAGACTAGATACTGAATTGCTAAAAACCACCTTTATACTTACATTCAGTAGCACAACAGGCACAAAATCAGGCAGGATTCATTCACTTAAAAGTGAGGTCTTATGCACTCAGTCCAGTGTGCCATTGGATTCACTAGTTTAGCATGTAAGGTAAAAGTGACTTGTGGCAAATGTGGTAGGGCGACCCATGTGTTGAGTGGTACTTAAGTAAATAAATTAGTGAAATCAAAGTGAACTAGAAATTAGAATATAAATGGAAAACTTGGTTTAGTTTAGAGAGTTACATACTGGCATTCAGCGGGCAAAACAGCAGAACAGAAGAGACAATGACCATGAAGTCAGCGAGTTCCACATAAGCGGGCGCTGTCGATTCAGCCGTCAGGGCATCGCCCGACCGGCTCACGTGTTTCTCAGTTGTCGTATGTGAGCAAAGGCCCTCGCCTACATCCCAAGAGCCAATGACCGACGTAAAGAAGATTCTTCGAGAAGCTATTCAACGTGACAGAAGAGGCAATGACCGGCTCACGTGTTTCTCAGTCGTCACATGGGATCAAAAGCCCTCACCTACATTCCAAGAGCCAACGACCGACGTTAAGAAGATTCTTCTAGAAGCTTTTCAACGTGACAGACGAGGCAATGACCGTGAAGTCGTTCACCTCCAGTAAACTGAAGTGAATAAATACGCGAGACGCAGTGAGATGAGGTCAGATGAAGACGGAGACGGAGACGGAGACGGAGACGAAGACGGACGGAGACGAGTCGAGAGACGAAGGAAGAAAAGAAGAGTAGCAGTAGTTTTCAGTCAGTTTCGGTGCTGAAGACCGTCATGTAAGAAGAGTCTGCATCATGCACAGACGAACCAAGTCCGCCGCTGTAATGGAATAGCAACAGCAGCCGCAGCGCCAGAAGACAGAAGTTAAAAGGTATTTGAAGTCTGATTTTTACGTACCCGGGTGACTCGTGAGGACGGGAAGGAGACGGCCTCACATCAGCAGTCACCTGTGAGCTGGGATGAAGACCTGACAGCCGAATACTGGCAAGCGGGAGTCCGTGGTTCGAGTCCGGGACACTGGCCTTCCCCCGCCGCGCCGCTCCGCTGGTCGACGCACAACACACGCGGCCGCATAGAGAAGAGAAACTGGGACGCCACTCCCAAGGTATCATCCGACGCACGACTTCGCTCGCAATAATTAAACCGGCCACCTCGCGCTGCGCGTCTCCCGACAACTGGGCGAGACAGCGACACGAGATACACACCGCTACGCGTAATCAGACGCCGCCGCCACCGCCGCCGCTGCCGCAGCAGAAGACTTCACAAACGACACAGCTGCCGCTCTCCGAACCAGAACATCCCGTAAGATACAGTTGTACGAATCTTCAATAAAAGTTATCTTATGTAAAAATGATGTTTCATTCGACCTCATACCCGAGCCAAGGAAGAACCCACCCTGCCCACATGTTGTTAAGAGAGAAAAGTTAATTTATTTAATATTTTCACCCTGACAGAATGCTTTAGAATGCTCATCCTGACAATTGACTTGCATCAAAAGAGAAAACCCAGTTACATTTAGTGACAGAAGTGTCACATTTAGTAACACAATTGTTACATTTGGTATCAGAAGCCGTTATAGTTGTTACATTTGGTGTCAGAGAAAAAACCCTTGGCTCAATATGAGGTGTGAGTGACAGTCACTAAAGGTCCACAGTTAGTATTGTTTAATGTGTGAAAGGATAGGGGTTTGCATAGCAGTCGTAATATTTTCTTTAGTTAGAAGTGTATTCTCTCTCATAATTTTAAGAGTTTGTCGAAAATATTTAAACATCTTTTTCATTCAGTGTGGTAATATTGTGTAACTAATAGTTTGTAAATGATGACACGAAATCGTACAAAGTCAGAGTCAGCACCACAAGCGGTTTCTACTGAGGAAGCTATTCAGAGCTTAGTTAATCAGATAGAGCAGCTTAAAAGTGATAATAATGCATTATTTAAACAGTTGAGTGAGGTTAGGCAAACCAGTTCAATCCCTCCCACCCTAGATTCCTCAGCAGCAGCCTTAGTAACTCCTTTTTCAGGTAAACCTGGCGAGGACATAACAGCCTTTTTTGATGATTTAGTAGCAGCTGCAAAGTTAGGATCATGGTCAGATGAACAACTCTTTCAAATGACAAAGTTAAGATTGATAGGAGAGGCTAAAGCACACGTATTATACCATGAAGAATTACGAAATGCTCCAACATATGAGGAATTGAAGAAAGGATTGCTTAAACGTTTTCAAAAACAGAACAGCTGTAGATTTTATAGGGAACAGTTAAACACTATCACTCAGAGGCAAAACGAGTCGTTAGAAAGTTTTGTCGATAGGATTAGAAAAGTTAATATTAACACCTATCAGTTGACAACTAGTGATGAAGCAAATACAGTTATTTTACAAGAGGCAGAAAATAGAGCTCTGGATACATTTTTACGTGGGTTGCATCCTGAAATGTCCCGTCGTGTCAGGGCAGAGTTTCCTAAAAATTTAGCAGAAGCTGTATCTGTGGCGACAGCTTTTGAAGAAATAGACATTGCCACCAGATACAAGGAGAAGCGAAATGTATTTTCAGCAGGAGTACGATGTTTTAGGTGCGAACGACAGGGACATATAGCAAAAAACTGCAGACAACCTCAATGCACTAATTGTCAAAGAATAGGTCACACATTCAAGGAATGCAGGTCTAAGAAAGTTTTTGGAAATAGAAATCAGTTAAACTCCAACGGGAATGTCGGAACCGCCGCCAGGCGTTCCCAATAAAATTTCATGCCATTAAGGCTAATGTGAAGGCGGAATGCTGGTTATCTGCTACCATACAGGATAAAGAGGCAAGGATACTAGTGGATACAGGTGCAAACGTATCAATAGTAAGTAATGAATGTATTGGAGGAAAGAAATATGACCCTCCAAGGTATAGATTGAGTGGAGTAGGAGGAGGTACAGTGAAGTCATTAGGATGTACACTCTTTGACATAAAACTTGACCGGCGGCCGGCCGCTTCAGAGGCTAAGTCCGCGCCGATCGCGACATGGGACAAAAAAACTGGCCAACTCGCTAATTCTCTAAGTCCGGTTATCTGCACAATCTGGCAACACTGTAGACTGCGGCACTTCCTGGAGGAAAACTTGTCCCATGATAGAGAAACTCTAGGCTGATTACGCCTGTGGTCTAGCGGTAGCGTGTGTAGTTTCTGTTCATAATGTCAGTGGATCGAGAGCAGCTGGCATAAAATATTTTTATAGCCTCTTCTGTCTGAATGCTGAAGACGTGAATGTAATGGTAGCGCAGATTCAATCTATTTCGCTTTGTGACACACCGATATCAAAATTTTATCCAGTAACGATTTTGCGGCAGATTTCCTGCAGACTGTCCTCCTCTGGACGCCGTATGCGGCAAAGCTCCGGGATCCATTTGCTGGCTACTGGCAGCGGCCGTGGCGACAGCAGCGGCGCTGCACTCCCCCGTTCTTTATCGAAAGCGCCTGCTACCGCTCATCGCTTTTGATGATTTCAAACGCTTTATTATTAAATGTTGCTCCACAGAAAATTTCTACAATTTCCATTCACGCTCAAAAGCAACGGAGACAGACGCCCTGATTAGTAGGCGGGTATTATATTACATTAATCGGCAAGAGCTGAGTATGGCCCGAAATTAATTTTATAGACTGGGACGAAATTAAACCACCTCACTACATTCGATGAATTTATAAATGCTTCATACCTCGTTTCTTTTCCTTTCAAACTCAATTATTTGGGCAACTTTTGGTCAATGTTTGGATGTTTTCGTCAAGCCAGAGTGAGCGTCTGTGGTGCAAAGTGTATTACAGTTCTTGTTTCATTCATTATGGTAAGTCTATGCGATAAACTGTGTGAATACCTTGCAATGCTCTGTAGCAGTGCAGGAACACTGCACATTTGGAGTTCCATGTATGGGTTCATGAAGTATTTATTGTTGATCGGAAGTGATAGTTAAGGTCATCAGATTTAAACCAGAAAAATTTGTCGTTTTGAAGGTTTCAGAGAACGGAAAGGAATTGCTAACGCCGGTGTTAGAAAACGTCTACAGTTAAATGCTATTGCAAAAATTTAGAAGAAGGGAACTATATTAATGAACATGTGCACTTCATAAACAACCTTCTGACATGTTAGACCTATATGACGAACAAAGCTCAAATTTATATCGTTGACAGTCGGTTTGAATCTTTTCAGGGTCTATTTTACAGTGAAGCACCTTGGAATTTGCAAAGCAGAAATCCATGATATTAACTTAATTTACTAAGTCGAAATCGGACGAAGATTGATGTTTAAAGGCATTCTTCAGATTTCGCATAAGAAATTTTTACTAGCAGTTTGCAACTCCATTAATTAAAATGGAAAATAAAAGGTTGTAGTCAGCGGCTTCTACCGTGATTCGAACTGCTATGTCTTATAGTACAAGCACTGCAACGCACAAGGGAACCTCTGAGCTAACGACACACTGGCGGCCAGAGGCGGAATATAGTCACTGCGATGTTGCCTGAGCCTCAAAACGCAACCTTAAACACACGAACAGAGGAGGTGGAGATTACTGTTTTAACGTCCCGTCGACAACGATGTCATTAGAGACGGAGCACAAGCTCGGATTAGGGAAGGATGGGGAAGGAAATCGGCCGTGCCCTTCCTAAGGAACCATCCCGGCATTTGCCTGAAGCGATTTAGGGAAATCATTGAAAACCTAAATCAGGATGGCCGGGCGCGGGATTGCACCGTCGTCCTCCCGAATGCACACACAAACAGGTGTTACTTATGTGAAGAACGCCGTTCTTGGAGTCCAGAAATTAAATATACTTTATAATTGTGTCATCTTGCAGTGGATTATATCGTACGAGTCTTCGATGTGGAAAACGATTGTCAAGTGAATTTAGCGAGGTAACGCCGACCTACACCCGGAAGTAAATGCACTATCAGAGTGTTGACAAATAGTTGCTACGACGCTGCCATTTCTAGGCTCTCTGACGAGGCAGCTCTTCAGCGAAATGCTTGCCGTGATTCTCCGATACGGTTCTTCAGAGTGGAGACGCGCGCGCACGTTTGGTTTTTATGCGGCGTTCTCCCCTGATGGTTTCTGACGTCGCCATGTGGGCTATGTATACATATGAGACATTCAATTATCATTAATCCAGAATCATACAAGTTTCAGCTTCCGGCGTGGAAGAAGGCTGTTGACGCCGACATTATATCATTTCAACGTAGGGAAAGCAAAACGGATCATTCAATGTTTCTCATTCAACATAAAGCATGTGAGATAATTTTCCGTAACGTTCATAATCATCTAAAAATACAAACGAAGTAAAAATACACCGGAAGCTTATTCGAATTGAATATAACGCTTTGCACCTCGATGTCGAATTTGTCCACTTGCAATCTTTTGCAGCATACACATAGAATGTCATGATTACCACGAGAATGAAGAAATATGTTGGTAAGGATGGAAGCAAGAAGAGACGCAGTCAACAAATATTCTATTCCTCATGGCATTCATTTCATTTGACACGTAAGAAGAGGTAAAGCGGGAATTTACTTTCGTTAACACGAAAGATATGCCGCACATATTGATAACGAGGAAGTCTGCGTCTTCATACGTTTCCTCCTTGAAATCTGTATGCTCTATTATATACTAAGTAGCCCGATCATTGTTTCAGTAATGTTACCCTCTTGTTTGACCCCGTAACGATGAACAGATTCCAAATGCATGTCTCCCTTCCTGGGTTGTTTTTTGTGTTTTATTGCTTGGAATTCCTGAAGCAGACCACTGTGCCTTCCCCCCTCGTGGGTTAGGTCTCAAAACTAAACCGCTTTGTATCCAATGGCATAATTTATTCAGACAGCATCAGCATAAGACTATCAAACAAAGCCTTCCATTCACAGTTGCAGCACTCTAACCAGCACTGACCAAAGTGTAATCCACGGTCATGGCCCTAAATTACCAGCTGTCTGCTACTGTGGCAAAGTCCGTACTACACTTTCGATTCCGCAGCACCATTTTATCTGGTAACACTGTGTAGTTGCACAGTTGTGCTACCAGGTCTGTCCTCACACTGTCAACTTTATGTATCTCACTTCTCCTGTAGCGTAGATCACGATGAGCCGAAGTAAATGAGTGTATTCTGCATGACGTAACATTCAGTATTCCCTTCTTTCATAGCCACTCTTCATGTGCATCGATACCAAATAGGAATGCGAAAACTCTTGCGAGTGAGAGAATGACAATAACAATCGTAACAAGAACAAGCAAATAATGAATGATGTTTATTCCAACGCAGAACGAGAATGGCTTTAAATATAAAAATCTGTATCTATATCTATATCCATATCTATTGATCTTTGAGTTGGCACAATGCAAATATATTCTTAGCATTTAGTTACTGAATTTAGTTCTGGATGTTTGCAGAGAAAAGGAAAAGTCGGTACTTCTCGCTAGTGTAATATAATGTGAACCAGCAACTACCCTTTCCTTAGAACACGACTCAAGCAGATCCTCAAGTAGGTAGCAAGGCACTGCTGCATTCTGTTCCCTGACATTGCTCTGATGGTTAATGCAGATAGTTCCGATTATGAAATACAAAACGTATTGCAGGTTAGTTCCTAGGATAGTAACATTAAATTTGCATTGTAGACGGCACATGAACGTGACGACTATCCATATTATTCATCAATATAAAAAGATAATGTTTTGGGAATTTAGCAGGATTACTCAAAATGAATTCTGAAATTGGGTGACTGACTGCACAGGTGCTAAACGTCGTCAAGAGTATACGATGTCCTAATCGCATTAGGAATATGAAGATCGTCTTCGACAGCTCGCAACTTTCACATTGCTATCTCCACCCTACTCCAGACAGCCCTCGGTGGAGTTGCACTACGTTGCCGATGTTATGGAAGGCCTTCAAACCGACAACAGACCACATATTGAAAAATACAAGCGAATTCTCTTGCAGCGTAAGCTTATTGTAACTAATCTAAAAATTATTGGAGAGGAACATTGTCCTATTCAAAAAAAGTAAAATGTTACACACTGTTGACGTCAAACGGACATTATCTATGTCCTGTCTTGTGTCCTACTCATCTATAATATCAAGTGTACTATGAAAATGATTATATATAATGGATGATAGGGTAATGCATTGATACCAGATGGTGGGGGCCGGCCGGTGTGGCCGTGCGGTTCTAGGCGCTTCAGTCTGGAACCGCGTGACCGCTACGGTCGCAGGTTCGAATCCTGCCTCGGGCATGGATGTGAGTGATGTCCTTAGGTTAGTTAGGTTTAAGTAGTTCTAAGTTCTAGGGGACTGATGACCTTAGAAGTTAAGTCCCATAGTGCTCAGAGCCATTTGAACCATTTGAACTATTTAACACAAAATGACATGAAAAATTAAAGTTATTCACGAGCAGCTAGTTGAGAATATGTATGAACATTAAATGACACGACGAACTGAAATAATATGACGAAGAGTTCAGCGCTCACTGGGAATAGAGCCCCACACATATCGTTGTTGACTACACACAAAGAGACGTCAGCTACCGAATTTTTATCCACCAGCTGCTCAGAATAGCATCTTGAACTTAGTCATCTCGCAAATAGTTCTGTGTCTCACTGGGAGTTAAAAACGTCAGATATCGTTAGTGTTGACAACGAATGAAAATACATTAAAAATCAAAATTATTATCCACCAACAGATAGGTGTTCTCATGATAGAGCTTGATAATACATAATTAAATCTTTAGTGCCGGGCCAGGATTCGATCCCATTCACGCGTAATATGTGAAGGTGTTGAGGAATCTGCAGTTTTGAACAAACAACAAATTGTAGCCGAGCTGTATTGCCACGAGGGGATCAAATTCCGCGTTAAGGGCGGTCTGAGTTGCATTCCCAGTTTAGAACCAATTTTATCGACATACAGAAGCTCAAATAAAAGATGGAATAAGTGTCCTGTGACCATACATAGCGTTTGTGTCGTCACTTGAAATAAATAACTAGTATAAGAAAGGTTACTGGTGATAGAGTTTCTACATGTCGCCACTCCAGACTTTATTGTGGTTCAACCTACCGTCTACTTGGTAAAGAAGGAATATCATCTTTAATGTGAATTTTCAGACCACGCAGCCATTATATCTCCTTCACTTGGTGTAGCCAGGAGAGAATGGAATCTGTCTCTCCCTATCTAAAATCATTGACGGAAGTGGGAATCGAACCCAGACCATAGGTATAACAACCTACCATCCGTCCAACAGACCACGAAATCCTCTTCTCTGCGAGTCATTTTTCTATCGTAACGCAGTTGCGCCACACTGGATGAGAATTCTGACACACAGGCTCCCTGTAGTAATTTGCAGCATGTTCAGTAAATTCATTTACTTGGTTGACCGAATCACCATGAACTAGCTGCCTCGGCTACCCAGTGCATACATTCGACTATTTTGTAATCACAGAAATAAAATCACGTAACTGCCACCTACACACAACTGCCAACAGTGTAGGATGCAGAAGTTTAAATAGGAAGTGTTCCTTTCCACTTGAGCTATTCTATTGCGCTATCTGTTACTAGAAAACGTCGTTCAGTCCAAAAGAAAAGCTGTAACTGTTTGTCTCTCAGAAGTCAAGACCTGGCCATATGCATAATCTCACAGTGCTGTGGAATCCAAAAGTTCTGGAGGAATAGTTGCCGAGCTCTGGAGCTGCTGTAGCTACGTGTCAGCTTGTAGCATAGATAAGATGTCGCGAGTTCGAATACATTCAGTGCTACATTTTTTAAAACGCAATTCTGCTCTCTGCTGAAGGTATCAATCTAATGGAACTTTGAACATAATTCCCTTCACTTCTCAACCCAAAGTAGTCGCATGTGGAAAAAGGGCTAACTACTGTGACATTTTGTTCTATTCAGGTTTAATAGACAGCAGGCAGCAGATGCATCTCGAAGATGTGCAGGGAGAGCGCATCGTGCCATAATATGTCAGAAAAGTATTTTCTACATTAGCCGTCGTGTGGTAGTGATATTTTATTCTTCTCCAAACTTTGTTTGACAGCTTTAACTCAGAACAAGTTTTCTACATGCATGTAATCAATAAACTGCATGTGCATTGCCAGACTGTCATAGGTAACATCAGAGAATTCGCATATATTGTTGATGTTTAATTTCCCTCTCATGTTTACTATTGTTTTAACAACACTAAAGGAAACCTTACGAAAATTGTGCACTGTATTATAAGAAATGAAATAAAACTAACCATGATAACCTTACGACGAAAGTATCTGTACACAAGCATGCCTCTATCGACACGAATTAGTAAAATACTACTCACTTAGATTTTGATTGGGTCTGTGTTTAATTGGTATGCTGTGTCATACTCAAGAGGTATGCAAATGTGGCATTTCATAAATATAGTTACGTATTCCTAGAAACCCAAAATTCGCTTGGCAGCAGCGGAAAGAGGCCTTACCTGTTGTGCAGCATTGTAAGTTTTTCAACATTGCACTATGAGCTGAAAGCATTTTCTTGCGATTTCCTTATTGATGTTTGATCTGACTGCTTGTAGCTCTTTCACAGAAGGGATAAAAACGTTACAGTCAGTGAGACTGGAACTGCGAACCGTAACAGACGCTTTTTCAGAGGTCAGCACGTTACCACAGAGCTGGCGAGGAGGTATGGGTCTTAGCTTCCTATTACGAGGGCAATAGTAACTAGAACTCGTAAACCGCTATTTGAAGGTCGAGATTAGTTGCGGTTTCCACCTGCAACGACTTTCCTGGGCTGAAAACCGTAAATTTTCAATCTTTTGTTGCCCTTCAAGCGATAATAACTCAGATTATTCAATGGAAATGACAGGTAAAATCAAGTGAACTTTGAGGCTTAATTCCGTGCACACCAGGAAGTAACTCGTCGATCACAGAGTTGCCAAACATACGTTGCCTTGTTGCCAAATCTCAGTTACAGTACCAGCAGGAAGAAGACGAACCGATGTGATCCTACAGCGGTCTGGGAAGTGACCATAGCTGGTGTCTCCAAGTCGCGGCTGCTACGGCCTGGAATACGTAATGCGTCTGATTCGCTTTCTGTAACTAGGTTTAGGGACTGGAGCGTAGTTACTAATAATACTCAGAACTGACTGCAAACTGAGCATCATAAATCAGTAACTCTCATTGTTGTTTTTATATTTCTTTCGTAAGTGTACTCAAAACTAAGAAAGTCATTCACAGGCGTTTTCGTGCCTCGCCGATAGTCAAGCACAACATACAAATAAAAATAAAAAAGAATGTGTGTGTGTGTGTGTGTGTGTGTGTGTGTGTGTGTGTGTGAGAGAGAGAGAGAGAGAGAGAGAGAGAGAGAGAGAGAGAGAAATAAAAAGCAATGAGTGAGAGTGTAAAAAATTGTTGTAAAGAAATTGAATCATGGTATTTAAAGAAATCTTTCATTAAAATGACACGTTCCACATCATTACGAAATGTCGTATTCATGATCCATGGAACAAGAGTTAATCTAATGTAATCTAATCTAATCTAATCTAATCACATAATATTGATGATTAGCCATGAAGAGTCATGAATTACCGAAATTTTGGCCAATACCAGTAACCAAATCTAAACTTGAAAATAAAAGACGACAATTTTTGTAATAAACCGTGACTCCTATCAAGACCCTTTCGTCCCTGTTATCTAACCACGAAAGATGTCTGATATACCTCCATTCTGAAGTAACAAAGTGTGCATGCATTTAAAGATGAAGTGCATGATGTGAAGTTCTGTGACGGAGATACGAACCCAACACGTAATCCGATTGTTAACTAAGAAAAATCAAATGTTACGTATCGGTTTTTCTTACGAGCCGCTAGGTGTCTGAATCTAAAATAAGGATACAAACTTTTGTGCCTAAGCGACAATCGAACTGCACACCTACCGTGCATCCACGAATATAGCTTAAGTATCAGTTGCTTACTCATGAACAGTAAGATGTGTGCGTGTTTGACCAGAAATAACGACACCTGTTGCGATTGTTGGAAACACATGAACAGACATTGAAATTGCGCGTTAATTTTCACTAGCAGGTGGGTGTGCACTTGATAAAGCTAGAAATGAAATTATGAATATTTTTGTACTGGATCAGGTTTCAGACCCACATACTTACCTTTGGAGGAGACCTAGAGAAGATTGCAGTCTTGGGAAAAGGAACGAAATGACTGAACTATACTGTTCCGAGAGATTCAGATCCTCGAAAGAGGAGATACGAATTCGAATCACAGTCCAGCACCAAATTTTTAAACGTCTCTAGTTCAATCAAGTACAAGTAAAATAAGAGCCCTGTCCCTTTAAATGGCTATCGGTTCATCAAATAAAATAAAATTTCCTAATGTAAGTAAGCTTGGCAACGGCCTTGCCGCAGTGGCTACACCGGTTCCCGTGAGATCACCGAAGTTAAGCGCTGTCGGGCGTGGCCGGCGCTTGGATGGGTCACCATCCCGCCGCCATGTGCTGTTGCCATTTTTCGGGGTGCACTCAGCCTCGTGATGCCAATTGAGGAGCTACTCGACCGATTAGTAGCGGCTTCGGTCAAAGAATACCGTCCTAACGGTCGGGAGTGCGGTGTGCTGACCACACGCCCCTCCTTATCCGCATCCTCCTCGGAAGATGACACGGCGGCCGGACGGTCCCGGAAGGGCCACTTGTGGCCTAAAGACGGAGCTTTAAGAAGAAGAAGAATGTAAGTAAGCTTACTGGCGACTGTATTTATATTTACCATGACTTCCGCTGTGTCATTTCCCAACGTAAACCGGCTCTGCCCAGTTGGTAATGAAGGAACGTGATGTTTAATGCGGATTCTGGATTATAACGGCTTTCTCTTGAGGTTACCAGAGGTAAAATAAATCTGTTGGTGCCTCTTAAAAGTAAATGCCTGAACCCACGCATTGCACCTGTGATAGCTCGTTCCACCATACCATTGTGGCCACATTACCCAGCCCCAAGAGTGTGCTGTAACGGATGATGTGTTTAGCTTACAAAATTAGTCACGGTGGAAAAAATGCGAGTCTATTAAATGGTCAAGTAGAAGCAAGCTTCTGACGCAGAGATTATGCTATTCTCATGTCAGCAGGATGTAAAGACTCTTCTAGGCATCATAGTCTGGATGTGAAGCCATTTTGATTTTTCACAAATTCAGCAAATTTCTTAGTTCGAGAAAATCCACTGTGAAGTGTGAAGTTGCCGGATAATTCGATTATTACTGTTATTATTAATATCATTCTATTCATACCGCTGCTGTAACACAAGTGCTTGAACATCATTTAATGCCTTTTGGTCACTATAGATGTAGTTTCCCAAGAACAGGTTCTTTCCCTGTCTACGGAATCCTTTTCGTGTTAATATCAAACACCAGCAATTACTCGTAGATTACTTTGAAACTAAAGTAATTGACGAAGACGTTACTTGGTAACAAAAACGCACTGCCTTTCTTCATTTACTTTCGCCTAGAAATGGCTATCGAGTACTGACAAACCAAAAGGAAAGAGATCTTACTGCCTTCCGATATACGTCGCTGTCAGTTCTTCCACATGATTTGGTCGACATGACCTGTTTCAAGTTGTGTATGACAGACAATGTTTTAGATAATAATAATAGTAATAATCGAATTATCCGGCAACTTCACACTTCACAGTGGATTTTCTCGAACTAAGAAATTTGCTGAATTTGTGAAAAATCAAAATGGCTTCACATCCAGCCTATGATGCCTAGAAGAGTCTTTACATCCTGCTGACATGAGAATAGCATAATCTCTGCGTCAGAAGCTTGCTTCTACTTGACCATTTAATAGACTCGCATTTTTTCCACCGTGACTAATTTTGTAAGCTAAACACATCATCCGTTACAGCACACTCTTGGGGCTGGGTAATGTGGCCACAATGGTATGGTGGAACGAGCTATCACAGGTGCAATGCGTGGGTTCAGGCATTTACTTTTAAGAGGCACCAACAGATTTATTTTACCTCTGGTAACCTCAAGAGAAAGACGTTATAATCCAGAATCCGCATTAAACATCACGTTCCTTCATTACCAACTGGGCAGAGCCGGTTTACGTTGGGAAATGACACAGCGGAAGTCATGGTAAATATAAATACAGTCGCCAGTAAGCTTACTTACATTAGGAAATTTTATTTTATTTGATGAACCGATAGCCATTTAAAGGGACAGGGCTCTTATTTTACTTGTACTTGATTGAACTAGAGACGTTTAAAAATTTGGTGCTGGACTGTGATTCGAATTCGTATCTCCTCTTTCGAGGATCTGAATCTCTCGGAACAGTATAGTTCAGTCATTTCGTTCCTTTTCCCAAGACTGCAATCTTCTCTAGGTCTCCTCCAAAGGTAAGTATGTGGGTCTGAAACCTGATCCAGTACAAAAATATTCATAATTTCATTTCTAGCTTTATCAGGTGCACACCCACCTGCTAGTGAAAATTAACGCGCAATTTCAATGTCTGTTCATGTGTTTCCAACAATCGCAACAGGTGTCGTTATTTCTGGTCAAACACGCACACATCTTACTGTTCATGAGTAAGCAACTGATACTTAAGCTATATTCGTGGATGCACGGTAGGTGTGCAGTTCGATTGTCGCTTAGGCACAAAAGTTTGTATCCTTATTTTAGATTCAGACACCTAGCGGCTCGTAAGAAAAACCGATACGTAACATTTGATTTTTCTTAGTTAACAATCGGATTACGTGTTGGGTTCGTATCTCCGTCACAGAACTTCACATCATGCACTTCATCTTTAAATGCATGCACACTTTGTTACTTCAGAATGGAGGTATATCAGACATCTTTCGTGGTTAGATAACAGGGACGAAAGGGTCTTGATAGGAGTCACGGTTTATTACAAAAATTGTCGTCTTTTATTTTCAAGTTTAGATTTGGTTACTGGTATTGGCCAAAATTTCGGTAATTCATGACTCTTCATGGCTAATCATCAATATTATGTGATTAGATTAGATTAGATTAGATTACATTAGATTAACTCTTGTTCCATGGATCATGAATACGACATTTCGTAATGATGTGGAACGTGTCATTTTAATGAAAGATTTCTTTAAATACCATGATTCAATTTCTTTACAACAATTTTTTACACTCTCACTCATTGCTTTTTATTTCTCTCTCTCTCTCTCTCTCTCTCTCTCTCTCTCTCTCTCTCTCTCACACACACACACACACACACACACACACACACACACACACACACATTCTTTTTTATTTTTATTTGTATGTTGTGCTTGACTATCGGCGAGGCACGAAAACGCCTGTGAATGACTTTCTTAGTTTTGAGTACACTTACGAAAGAAATATAAAAACAACAATGAGAGTTACTGATTTATGATGCTCAGTTTGCAGTCAGTTCTGAGTATTATTAGTAACTACGCTCCAGTCCCTAAACCTAGTTACAGAAAGCGAATCAGACGCATTACGTATTCCAGGCCGTAGCAGCCGCGACTTGGAGACACCAGCTATGGTCACTTCCCAGACCGCTGTAGGATCACATCGGTTCGTCTTCTTCCTGCTGGTACTGTAACTGAGATTTGGCAACAAGGCAACGTATGTTTGGCAACTCTGTGATCGACGAGTTACTTCCTGGTGTGCACGGAATTAAGCCTCAAAGTTCACTTGATTTTACCTGTCATTTCCATTGAATAATCTGAGTTATTATCGCTTGAAGGGCAACAAAAGATTGAAAATTTACGGTTTTCAGCCCAGGAAAGTCGTTGCAGGTGGAAACCGCAACTAATCTCGACCTTCAAATAGCGGTTTACGAGTTCTAGTTACTATTGCCCTCGTAATAGGAAGCTAAGACCCATACCTCCTCGCCAGCTCTGTGGTAACGTGCTGACCTCTGAAAAAGCGTCTGTTACGGTTCGCAGTTCCAGTCTCACTGACTGTAACGTTTTTATCCCTTCTGTGAAAGAGCTACAAGCAGTCAGATCAAACATCAATAAGGAAATCGCAAGAAAATGCTTTCAGCTCATAGTGCAATGTTGAAAAACTTACAATGCTGCACAACAGGTAAGGCCTCTTTCCGCTGCTGCCAAGCGAATTTTGGGTTTCTAGGAATACGTAACTATATTTATGAAATGCCACATTTGCATACCTCTTGAGTATGACACAGCATACCAATTAAACACAGACCCAATCAAAATCTAAGTGAGTAGTATTTTACTAATTCGTGTCGATAGAGGCATGCTTGTGTACAGATACTTTCGTCGTAAGGTTATCATGGTTAGTTTTATTTCATTTCTTATAATACAGTGCACAATTTTCGTAAGGTTTCCTTTAGTGTTGTTAAAACAATAGTAAACATGAGAGGGAAATTAAACATCAACAATATATGCGAATTCTCTGATGTTACCTATGACAGTCTGGCAATGCACATGCAGTTTATTGATTACATGCATGTAGAAAACTTGTTCTGAGTTAAAGCTGTCAAACAAAGTTTGGAGAAGAATAAAATATCACTACCACACGACGGCTAATGTAGAAAATACTTTTCTGACATATTATGGCACGATGCGCTCTCCCTGCACATCTTCGAGATGCATCTGCTGCCTGCTGTCTATTAAACCTGAATAGAACAAAATGTCACAGTAGTTAGCCCTTTTTCCACATGCGACTACTTTGGGTTGAGAAGTGAAGGGAATTATGTTCAAAGTTCCATTAGATTGATACCTTCAGCAGAGAGCAGAATTGCGTTTTAAAAAATGTAGCACTGAATGTATTCGAACTCGCGACATCTTATCTATGCTACAAGCTGACACGTAGCTACAGCAGCTCCAGAGCTCGGCAACTATTCCTCCAGAACTTTTGGATTCCACAGCACTGTGAGATTATGCATATGGCCAGGTCTTGACTTCTGAGAGACAAACAGTTACAGCTTTTCTTTTGGACTGAACGACGTTTTCTAGTAACAGATAGCGCAATAGAATAGCTCAAGTGGAAAGGAACACTTCCTATTTAAACTTCTGCATCCTACACTGTTGGCAGTTGTGTGTAGGTGGCAGTTACGTGATTTTATTTCTGTGATTACAAAATAGTCGAATGTATGCACTGGGTAGCCGAGGCAGCTAGTTCATGGTGATTCGGTCAACCAAGTAAATGAATTTACTGAACATGCTGCAAATTACTACAGGGAGCCTGTGTGTCAGAATTCTCATCCAGTGTGGCGCAACTGCGTTACGATAGAAAAATGACTCGCAGAGAAGAGGATTTCGTGGTCTGTTGGACGGATGGTAGGTTGTTATACCTATGGTCTGGGTTCGATTCCCACTTCCGTCAATGATTTTAGATAGGGAGAGACAGATTCCATTCTCTCCTGGCTACACCAAGTGAAGGAGATATAATGGCTGCGTGGTCTGAAAATTCACATTAAAGATGATATTCCTTCTTTACCAAGTAGACGGTAGGTTGAACCACAATAAAGTCTGGAGTGGCGACATGTAGAAACTCTATCACCAGTAACCTTTCTTATACTAGTTATTTATTTCAAGTGACGACACAAACGCTATGTATGGTCACAGGACACTTATTCCATCTTTTATTTGAGCTTCTGTATGTCGATAAAATTGGTTCTAAACTGGGAATGCAACTCAGACCGCCCTTAACGCGGAATTTGATCCCCTCGTGGCAATACAGCTCGGCTACAATTTGTTGTTTGTTCAAAACTGCAGATTCCTCAACACCTTCACATATTACGCGTGAATGGGATCGAATCCTGGCCCGGCACTAAAGATTTAATTATGTATTATCAAGCTCTATCATGAGAACACCTATCTGTTGGTGGATAATAATTTTGATTTTTAATGTATTTTCATTCGTTGTCAACACTAACGATATCTGACGTTTTTAACTCCCAGTGAGACACAGAACTATTTGCGAGATGACTAAGTTCAAGATGCTATTCTGAGCAGCTGGTGGATAAAAATTCGGTAGCTGACGTCTCTTTGTGTGTAGTCAACAACGATATGTGTGGGGCTCTATTCCCAGTGAGCGCTGAACTCTTCGTCATATTATTTCAGTTCGTCGTGTCATTTAATGTTCATACATATTCTCAACTAGCTGCTCGTGAATAACTTTAATTTTTCATGTCATTTTGTGTTAAATAGTTCAAATGGTTCAAATGGCTCTGAGCACTATGGGACTTAACTTCTAAGGTCATCAGTCCCCTAGAACTTAGAACTACTTAAACCTAACTAACCTAAGGACATCACTCACATCCATGCCCGAGGCAGGATTCGAACCTGCGACCGTAGCGGTCACGCGGTTCCAGACTGAAGCGCCTAGAACCGCACGGCCACACCGGCCGGCCCCCACCATCTGGTATCAATGCATTACCCTATCATCCATTATATATAATCATTTTCATAGTACACTTGATATTATAGATGAGTAGGACACAAGACAGGACATAGATAATGTCCGTTTGACGTCAACAGTGTGTAACATTTTACTTTTTTTGAATAGGACAATGTTCCTCTCCAATAATTTTTAGATTAGTTACAATAAGCTTACGCTGCAAGAGAATTCGCTTGTATTTTTCAATATGTGGTCTGTTGTCGGTTTGAAGGCCTTCCATAACATCGGCAACGTAGTGCAACTCCACCGAGGGCTGTCTGGAGTAGGGTGGAGATAGCAATGTGAAAGTTGCGAGCTGTCGAAGACGATCTTCATATTCCTAATGCGATTAGGACATCGTATACTCTTGACGACGTTTAGCACCTGTGCAGTCAGTCACCCAATTTCAGAATTCATTTTGAGTAATCCTGCTAAATTCCCAAAACATTATCTTTTTATATTGATGAATAATATGGATAGTCGTCACGTTCATGTGCCGTCTACAACGCAAATTTAATGTTACTATCCTAGGAACTAACCTGCAATACGTTTTGTATTTCATAATCGGAACTATCTGCATTAACCATCAGAGCAATGTCAGGGAACAGAATGCAGCAGTGCCTTGCTACCTACTTGAGGATCTGCTTGAGTCGTGTTCTAAGGAAAGGGTAGTTGCTGGTTCACATTATATTACACTAGCGAGAAGTACCGACTTTTCCTTTTCTCTGCAAACATCCAGAACTAAATTCAGTAACTAAATGCTAAGAATATATTTGCATTGTGCCAACTCAAAGATCAATAGATATGGATATAGATATAGATACAGATTTTTATATTTAAAGCCATTCTCGTTCTGCGTTGGAATAAACATCATTCATTATTTGCTTGTTCTTGTTACGATTGTTATTGTCATTCTCTCACTCGCAAGAGTTTTCGCATTCCTATTTGGTATCGATGCACATGAAGAGTGGCTATGAAAGAAGGGAATACTGAATGTTACGTCATGCAGAATACACTCATTTACTTCGGCTCATCGTGATCTACGCTACAGGAGAAGTGAGATACATAAAGTTGACAGTGTGAGGACAGACCTGGTAGCACAACTGTGCAACTACACAGTGTTACCAGATAAAATGGTGCTGCGGAATCGAAAGTGTAGTACGGACTTTGCCACAGTAGCAGACAGCTGGTAATTTAGGGCCATGACCGTGGATTACACTTTGGTCAGTGCTGGTTAGAGTGCTGCAACTGTGAATGGAAGGCTTTGTTTGATAGTCTTATGCTGATGCTGTCTGAATAAATTATGCCATTGGATACAAAGCGGTTTAGTTTTGAGACCTAACCCACGAGGGGGGAAGGCACAGTGGTCTGCTTCAGGAATTCCAAGCAATAAAACACAAAAAACAACCCAGGAAGGGAGACATGCATTTGGAATCTGTTCATCGTTACGGGGTCAAACAAGAGGGTAACATTACTGAAACAATGATCGGGCTACTTAGTATATAATAGAGCATACAGATTTCAAGGAGGAAACGTATGAAGACGCAGACTTCCTCGTTATCAATATGTGCGGCATATCTTTCGTGTTAACGAAAGTAAATTCCCGCTTTACCTCTTCTTACGTGTCAAATGAAATGAATGCCATGAGGAATAGAATATTTGTTGACTGCGTCTCTTCTTGCTTCCATCCTTACCAACATATTTCTTCATTCTCGTGGTAATCATGACATTCTATGTGTATGCTGCAAAAGATTGCAAGTGGACAAATTCGACATCGAGGTGCAAAGCGTTATATTCAATTCGAATAAGCTTCCGGTGTATTTTTACTTCGTTTGTATTTTTAGATGATTATGAACGTTACGGAAAATTATCTCACATGCTTTATGTTGAATGAGAAACATTGAATGATCCGTTTTGCTTTCCCTACGTTGAAATGATATAATGTCGGCGTCAACAGCCTTCTTCCACGCCGGAAGCTGAAACTTGTATGATTCTGGATTAATGATAATTGAATGTCTCATATGTATACATAGCCCACATGGCGACGTCAGAAACCATCAGGGGAGAACGCCGCATAAAAACCAAACGTGCGCGCGCGTCTCCACTCTGAAGAACCGTATCGGAGAATCACGGCAAGCATTTCGCTGAAGAGCTGCCTCGTCAGAGAGCCTAGAAATGGCAGCGTCGTAGCAACTATTTGTCAACACTCTGATAGTGCATTTACTTCCGGGTGTAGGTCGGCGTTACCTCGCTAAATTCACTTGACAATCGTTTTCCACATCGAAGACTCGTACGATATAATCCACTGCAAGATGACACAATTATAAAGTATATTTAATTTCTGGACTCCAAGAACGGCGTTCTTCACATAAGTAACACCTGTTTGTGTGTGCATTCGGGAGGACGACGGTGCAATCCCGCGCCCGGCCATCCTGATTTAGGTTTTCAATGATTTCCCTAAATCGCTTCAGGCAAATGCCGGGATGGTTCCTTAGGAAGGGCACGGCCGATTTCCTTCCCCATCCTTCCCTAATCCGAGCTTGTGCTCCGTCTCTAATGACATCGTTGTCGACGGGACGTTAAAACAGTAATCTCCACCTCCTCTGTTCGTGTGTTTAAGGTTGCGTTTTGAGGCTCAGGCAACATCGCAGTGACTATATTCCGCCTCTGGCCGCCAGTGTGTCGTTAGCTCAGAGGTTCCCTTGTGCGTTGCAGTGCTTGTACTATAAGACATAGCAGTTCGAATCACGGTAGAAGCCGCTGACTACAACCTTTTATTTTCCATTTTAATTAATGGAGTTGCAAACTGCTAGTAAAAATTTCTTATGCGAAATCTGAAGAATGCCTTTAAACATCAATCTTCGTCCGATTTCGACTTAGTAAATTAAGTTAATATCATGGATTTCTGCTTTGCAAATTCCAAGGTGCTTCACTGTAAAATAGACCCTGAAAAGATTCAAACCGACTGTCAACGATATAAATTTGAGCTTTGTTCGTCATATAGGTCTAACATGTCAGAAGGTTGTTTATGAAGTGCACATGTTCATTAATATAGTTCCCTTCTTCTAAATTTTTGCAATAGCATTTAACTGTAGACGTTTTCTAACACCGGCGTTAGCAATTCCTTTCCGTTCTCTGAAACCTTCAAAACGACAAATTTTTCTGGTTTAAATCTGATGACCTTAACTATCACTTCCGATCAACAATAAATACTTCATGAACCCATACATGGAACTCCAAATGTGCAGTGTTCCTGCACTGCTACAGAGCATTGCAAGGTATTCACACAGTTTATCGCATAGACTTACCATAATGAATGAAACAAGAACTGTAATACACTTTGCACCACAGACGCTCACTCTGGCTTGACGAAAACATCCAAACATTGACCAAAAGTTGCCCAAATAATTGAGTTTGAAAGGAAAAGAAACGAGGTATGAAGCATTTATAAATTCATCGAATGTAGTGAGGTGGTTTAATTTCGTCCCAGTCTATAAAATTAATTTCGGGCCATACTCAGCTCTTGCCGATTAATGTAATATAATACCCGCCTACTAATCAGGGCGTCTGTCTCCGTTGCTTTTGAGCGTGAATGGAAATTGTAGAAATTTTCTGTGGAGCAACATTTAATAATAAAGCGTTTGAAATCATCAAAAGCGATGAGCGGTAGCAGGCGCTTTCGATAAAGAACGGGGGAGTGCAGCGCCGCTGCTGTCGCCACGGCCGCTGCCAGTAGCCAGCAAATGGATCCCGGAGCTTTGCCGCATACGGCGTCCAGAGGAGGACAGTCTGCAGGAAATCTGCCGCAAAATCGTTACTGGATAAAATTTTGATATCGGTGTGTCACAAAGCGAAATAGATTGAATCTGCGCTACCATTACATTCACGTCTTCAGCATTCAGACAGAAGAGGCTATAAAAATATTTTATGCCAGCTGCTCTCGATCCACTGACATTATGAACAGAAACTACGCACGCTACCGCTAGACCACAGGCGTAATCAGCCTAGAGTTTCTCTATCATGGGACAAGTTTTCCTCCAGGAAGTGCCGCAGTCTACAGTGTTGCCAGATTGTGCAGATAACCGGACTTAGAGAATTAGCGAGTTGGCCAGTTTTTTTGTCCCATGTCGCGATCGGCGCGGACTTAGCCTCTGAAGCGGCCGGCCGCCGGTAAAGTTTTATGTCAAAGAGTGTACATCACTGATTTTCTATATTCACGGTGTACAATTTCAGGAAGACGTAGAAGTGGTAACAAAGGTAACTGACGGGTACGACGCGATCCTAGGGTTGGATTTCCTGAATAAACATCACGCTAAAATCGACCTCAGACAGCAAACTGTAGAACTTAGCGGAATAGTGTTTCAGCTAGGTGACACCGCTGCAAAGGGCCCTCTGCCGCAAGATTTCCCTAACCGGAAGGCGAAATCAACTATACTGCGTGCAACGTCCTTGAAGGTTGATTCGCGGGATCAGATACCATCTGGCTCAGGAAAACTTGTCTGGATGACCGTTGACCCCGAAGTACCTACAGATACAGTGTGTCTAATAGAGCCTTTAGAGGAAAATGAGGAATTAGATGTATCACATTGTTTTGTACGTAGAAGTGTTGTACGGGTTCAAGACGTTGAGGGAGAAAGAAAAGTACCGGTACATATTGACAATTTCGGAGTGGAGGACAAAGAGTTGCATAAGGGAATATTAGTAGCTACAGTCAGTACTTTTGAAGAAGAAGATTTCATTTGGTCAGATATTAACGATGGTCAGAAACCAGACGCCTATAAAACCGCATTACGCCAGAAGATTGAGCATTTGAAAGGAAATGATAGAGACAAGATAGAAGCAGTTTTAGTTGAGTTTCAAGAATTATTTAATGCAGAAGGTCCACTGCCAGCAACAGATATCACACAGCATAGGATCCCAACAGGAAATAGCCCCCCAGTTTATAGGAAGCCTTATAGAGTTCCGCATCACTTACAGCCAGTACTGGATGAATTTTTAGAACAGCATCTAAAAGATGGAATTATAGAATATTCTGATTCTCCTTATAATTCAAATATTGTAATTATTCCAAAGAAGTCTCCCGACGGTACGAAACGATATAGATTTTGTTGTGACTACAGACACCTTAACAAACAAACTATCTCAGATGTTTATCCTCTTCCAAACATTACAGACATCATTGACAGTTTGGGTAACAGTAAATACTTTTCAACAATCGATCTACGTAGCGGATATCATCAATTGGAAGTTGCACCTGAAGATAGGCATAAAACAGCATTTTCTACCCCTGGAGGCCATTGGCAATTTAAAAGAATGCCTTTCGGTTTGAAAAATGCACCAGCAACTTTTCAAAGACTACTCGATGGAGTATTGCGAGGACTCAAAACTCAGCAATGTTGTGTATATCTAGACGATATTATTGGATTTTCCAAAGACATTAATGAACATGCTGTGCGTCTGCGTAATGTTTTTCAGAGACTTAGAAAAGCTAAATTAACATTAAATATGGAAAAATGTAGTTTTGCATTGACAGAGGTTACATACCTAGGGCATGTCATTAGTGAAAAAGGAATTAAAACAGATCCTCGATTAATTTCGGCAGTTAAGGACTTCCCAACACCACAACGCGTTAAGGAGGTACAAAGTTTCATTGGTCTCGCATCGTATTACCGAAAATATGTTCAAAATTTTGCTGAAATTGCCCGACCCTTAACCCAATTATTGAAAAAGGGTGCAAAATTTCATTGGTCTGAAGATTGTGAATTAGCATTTCAAACCCTTAAAGATAAGTTAACACACAGTCCAGTATTAGCCTACCCAGATTATAATAAAGAATTTATTTTATCCTGTGACGCAAGTGGTCATTCAGTAGGAGTTGTTTTGAGTCAGAATATTAATGACGCGGAACACCCCATAGCCTACGCTTCGAGACAACTAACAACGGCAGAAAGAAATTATTCCACAACGGAGAAAGAATTGTTAAGTGTTATTTATGGTATCAAATACTTTAAATGTTACTTGTATGGTAGGAAATTCAAAGTCATTACAGACCACGCAGCTTTAAAATGGTTGCTTGGATTAAAGGATCCATCTAGTCGTCTTACCCGTTGGGCCCTGTGTCTTTCCGAAATGGATTTCGAAGTTATCCATAAACCAGGCAAAAAACACACGAATGCAGATTGCCTAAGTCGGAAAATAGCACTTTTGGAAGCAACAGGCCGAGATACTGAGGACTGGAGAAAGGCACAAGATGAGGATACAGAATGCAAAAAATACGCAACTCAAAAACAATTTTGCTTTGAAGATGGTGTATTATGCCGTAAAACAAAACTTGGACCGCGAATTGTTGTTCCCCAACACCTTAGACAAGAAATAATGGCAGAGGCCCACGATCATATCCTTGCAGGACACGGTGGACAGCGGACAACCGAAAGACGTGTAGCAGAGCGATTTTGGTGGCAAACCAGAAAGCAGGATGTTGCGCAGTACGTTCGTAATTGCATTGCGTGCGCACAACGAGCAGAACTTTCTCGTTCAAAAATACCCTTACAGGGGCTCCCCGAAGCTTCATGTCCATTTCAAATCTGCGGAATCGATCTCTACGGGCCATTTCATAAAACACCTGCTGGTAATAAGTATGTCCTTACAGTTATAGATCACTTTTCACGCTATCTAGCTATGGTGAGTCTCCCAGATCAGCAAGCAAATACAGTTGCCCAAGCTTTAGTTAACAACTGGATACTTAAATTTGGCGTACCTGAAGCTATTATCACAGATCAGGGATCTAATTTTATGTCGGAATTAATGAAACAGCTATGCCACTTACTAAAAATACGTAAATTACGCACAACTCTGTTACACCCTCAGTGCAATGGGCGCACAGAAAGAGTTCATCGGACAATTGGCAAGATGCTTAGTTATTATATTAACGAACAACATTCTAATTGGGATACGTATTTACCAATAATCGTGTCGGTATACAACGCCAAAACGCATGAAGCAACTGGCATGTCACCTTATGAAGTGGTCTATGGCAGAAAAATGCCGTCCCCTTTTGATGTAATCAGGCAGAAAAACGGAAAAGTCGGAGAAACAGTAAGAGATTTCAGTCGAATGATGAAGGATGTATGGAAAAAGGTTCAAAAATCTAATACAAAGGCTTTGGAACGACAGGAAAGATTAGGTAATGCCCAAGGTAAATATCCAAATTACAAAATCGGTCAGTGGGTTATGCTTTCAACTCCTTATATTGCGAGAGGAAAAACGAAGAAATTTGTAACAAACTACAGAGGTCCTTACCAAATTATTGAGATCACGTCACCAGTCAACGTTAAACTGCAACTGCCCACCCGAACTACTATTGTGCATGCAAGTCGTTTAAAACCTTTTAAGGGCGCTCCAGATGTAATTCCTTCAACAATAGTGTCTGCTTTTCCGAAGGGTGGAGGAAGTACCCGAAAAGGAAAAAGAGTGGCCACGCCAGCACAGCATACAGACATGGCACCATACAATCTTCGACCAAGAGTACGAATGTCCTAGTTGAATCTTAGTAGACTGTAGTTTACATATGTAAATAATTAATAAATTATAATGGTTTATTTTTTCAGAAAGAAAAGTTGAACGTAGAAACATGTAGATCTTGTAATTAACAATGTATTCCTTCTTTTCTTTGTTTTTGTTTTTACTAGGTTGGTAGGTTCATAACCATGTTGTTTGCTTTTTTCAGAAAACGCCATGCAAGCATTTCCTACACAAAACCTGTCCTACCTCAATGACTCCCTTGACAGTTCCCTTCTGAAGTCATTAGATATGTTCATAAACTCACAGCAAGGCAAAATTGATGCCAATGTTATGATGCAACATGTTTTAAAATTAAAAGGTGAACACAAAACTAAAATTATAATGCTAGGAACGGGTATATCTGGAACCTTTGTGTTGGTGTTTCTACTTTGTACAGTTTTCTTTTATCTAAGACGAAAAAAGAAGCCAAATAATAATATACCACTTCATCAAATCCCTGTTACCTAGATACCACACTCTTAACTGGTGTACTTCAGTAGTTACTTTTCAGCACTAGTGTATTAATTTTGTTTATTGTACTTCACTCTTTACTAAACAGTCTTATGTTAAAGTAAAAAATACTGTAGAATAAATATTCTTGCATTCATATAGGGTTGATTAAACAGGTGTTGCTATGTAAATTTCTAAGTGAATAATCTATTTTTTGTTTATTCATTGTCATCAAGATTTGTTACACTTATTATAACCATTTATGTGTGAACTATGTGATTTATGAGCGTACAGTGCTTTAGTGAAGTGATAAAGTATTTTCAACATACTTAATGTGAAGCGTGTGTAATCTTCTAAGTCGAGAGTTTTCATTGCTTATGTTAGTGCTTTTGCCGTGTGAAGAGTGGAGGAATGTTGAGTGGTAAATTCGAGGGCGAATTTCTCCGAAGGGTGGAGGAATGTTGAGTGGTACTTAAGTAAATAAATTAGTGAAATCAAAGTAAACTAGAAATTAGAATATAAATGGAAAACTTGGTTTAGTTTAGAGAGTTACATACTGGCATTCAGCGGGCAAAACAGCAGAACAGAAGAGACAATGACCATGAAGTCAGCGAGTTCCACATAAGCGGGCGCTGTCGATTCAGCCGTCAGGGCATCGCCCGACCGGCTCACGTGTTTCTCAGTTGTCGTATGTGAGCAAAGGCCCTCGCCTACATCCCAAGAGCCAATGACCGACGTAAAGAAGATTCTTCGAGAAGCTATTCAACGTGACAGAAGAGGCAATGACCGG
This sequence comes from Schistocerca nitens, assembly GCF_023898315.1. Classification (NCBI taxonomy): domain Eukaryota; kingdom Metazoa; phylum Arthropoda; class Insecta; order Orthoptera; family Acrididae; genus Schistocerca; species Schistocerca nitens. Next base: position 147,493,203 of record NC_064618.1, read on the forward strand.
CTCACGTGTTTCTCAGTCGTCACATGGGATCAAAAGCCCTCACCTACATTCCAAGAGCCAACGACCGACGTTAAGAAGATTCTTCTAGAAGCTTTTCAACGTGACAGACGAGGCAATGACCGTGAAGTCGTTCACCTCCAGTAAACTGAAGTGAATAAATACGCGAGACGCAGTGAGATGAGGTCAGATGAAGACGGAGACGGAGACGGAGACGAAGACGGACGGAGACGAGTCGAGAGACGAAGGAAGAAAAGAAGAGTAGCAGTAGTTTTCAGTCAGTTTCGGTGCTGAAGACCGTCATGTAAGAAGAGTCTGCATCATGCACAGACGAACCAAGACCGCCGCTGTAATGGAATAGCAACAGCAGCCGCAGCGCCAGAAGACAGAAGTTAAAAGGTATTTGAAGTCTGATTTTTACGTACCCGGGTGACTCGTGAGGACGGGAAGGAGACGGCCTCACATCAGCAGTCACCTGTGAGCTGGGATGAAGACCTGACAGCCGAATACTGGCAAGCGGGAGTCCGTGGTTCGAGTCCGGGACACTGGCCTTCCCCCGCCGCGCCGCTCCGCTGGTCGACGCACAACACACGCGGCCGCATAGAGAAGAGAAACTGGGACGCCACTCCCAAGGTATCATCCGACGCACGACTTCGCTCGCAATAATTAAACCGGCCACCTCGCGCTGCGCGTCTCCCGACAACTGGGCGAGACAGCGACACGAGATACACACCGCTACGCCTAATCAGACGCCGCCGCCGCCGCCGCCGCTGCCGCAGCAGAAGACTTCACAAACGACACAGCTGCCGCTCTCCGAACCAGAACATCCCGTAAGATACAGTTGTACGAATCTTCAATAAAAGTTATCTTATGTAAAAATGATGTTTCATTCGACCTCATACCCGAGCCAAGGAAGAACCCACCCTGCCCACATGTTGTTAAGAGAGAAAAGTTAATTTATTTAATATTTTCACCCTGACAGAATGCTTTAGAATGCTCATCCTGACAATTGACTTGCATCAAAAGAGAAAACCCAGTTACATTTAGTGACAGAAGTGTCACATTTAGTAACACAATTGTTACATTTGGTATCAGAAGCCGTTATAGTTGTTACACATGTTAGATTCGCTTGCTTTTATCCTGCAATGTTCGTTAATTGCTCTCAGTGTCACTCTGTGTAGATTAGGAACTATTCTTAAAAATCCAATTCAGGAAGCCAGTGTATGTATACAAACTGAGGTATGCAACATAACACCACCACTAACATCTGCATTCGTGACAGCAATAGCAAAAATGCTAAGACCATGGTTGCCAACCTTGTAGAGCTTCCAGCCCTCAACTGGTAGACTCCAGTAAACAGTTAAGCACTGCCAGTGCAGTGAATGATCCTCTGAATTCTCCTCCAACATTCAAGCCAGAAGGGAAGTGTCAAACACAGAAGACAATAGAACGTGAACCGTCATATCATACAGATCTCCTTCTGTCTAATGATTTCACTTTCGAGACTATGGAGTATGAAGATTACCTGAGGCAACCATTCAGCCTCTCAGCTAAACCCCTGATCACCTCTGGATCTCCAACACAGTGGACAAATAGAGTGGAAGGAAAACGTTTTCAATAAAATGGCTCCGATTCTACTGTGGAACATCAATGGTTTCAGGATATACACAGAAGAACTGAAATTTCGTCTTTGTTCTTTAGCATCAACTCCTATATTTCGTGTCTGTTTGTGTATTTACCAGGCACAGCTCCATGCATTATTAACTGTACAGTATATAGAACCGCTGCCTGCATCATTTCAGGCATTCGTTTTGCATTTTAAAAGTCACTTGTAGTAGCTAGATCCCCCACTCGAGCGGCAGCTCTCATAGCAGCAGCAGCTCATCAGAGTACTGCGAGTTGACACAGCTTCTCATAAGGTGCGATAGTGTTCTGTAGCTTCAGCTCTTATATTTCTTGTGTATCTGAGTATTAATGAGGCTGTCTTTAATATGAATAGGAACTGTGACTGTTGTGTTCAGATGCAAACTATGTTGGTGATTTTATGCACACAGCTGCAGGTGGTGTTGGCTTTGGCTACGCAGCTTGAAGCTGTTGCCATTGGCACTGTGGGAGGCCAGACGGGGCAATCCCGGGGGGACGTCCAGTACAATCCATCTGTCCCCTGATGGGTCCATTACTGTGGCTGCCCTGGGTATTGCCCACACTGAGATTAATTCCTCACCCGTGGACGAATGAGAGGTCGTTCAAAGATGTGTCCGGCAGCAAAACACTTTCCAATGGGCCAATCATAGGGCCTCAATGGCAACGGCGTATCAACTGGAGGGCGGGGGTTGGCGTGGGGAGGGGGGGGGACGGGGGGGGGGGGGAGGCAAGAGGGGCAGTCGCCACCCACTTCAAGCTCTGGAGGGACGAGATACGGTTTCTGCCCCCCCCCCCCCCAAATTCCCTTGGAGTTTTATTCGATCTATAGGCAGAGCCAGTGAATAAACTATGCTACCTTCAAGAAATATGGGATCAGTACTTTCGTTGGCAGCGATTTTTGCTTTTGAGTGAGGAGTCTTATTAGCTACTATTACATTCTGTAGTTCCTGTGACTCCTAATGGGGGACGGCCTCTGTACGCATATGTAACAAATTCTACATAGCACTTTCGAACAGTAGTTGAGACTGATCGGGCCCTCAGGTCTGGCTATGTCATATAGGAGAACTACAGAGTGGCCAGTGCGCCGAATGTGGGGTAGGAGCACCAGACTGGAGGCAGAAATCTCGACTGTAAAAAGGTGGTTTCGCTGTCCCTTTATGCTGTTGACAGTTATGCTGCTCAGTAATATACTGTTCAAAACAACCCCGCCAGAGCCTGCTGTGTCTGTCACAAGCCAGAACAAAGGGTGAGTGGTAGAGGAGTAACACCTCTTTAAGAAACCTTGGTTCAGCTGGCCCAGCTGATAGTACCTTGTGAGGGCCCTTGCCAGGGTGACGGTGAAGTTGGCAATGGTTTTTAAGGCAGAAGACAGCAACCATGTCCCAACGGTGGATTAAGCCCTGAGTAACTTTTTATCCTAACTCTCAGCTGATCAATGTGCATGCACCAATCAATGAAGACAACAGACACAATCCCGAGAAAGTTGAACTGTTTTGGGACCTTCTTGAAAAATAGTTAGAGAAAATACCATCTAAGAACGTAAGATCCTATTAGGTGACTTAACTCCCATCTGGGAACAGAATCGCAATTCAGACCAACAATTGGAAAGTATCCTGCTCACAAGATGACTAACAGAAATGGTATAAGACTCGTCAATCTATGTCGATCCTTCAATCTTCAGATAATGTCAACATTTTACAAACACAAGCCAAGTAAACAGAAGACTTGGCGATCACCATGCAATTTGTGTGGAGAGAAACAGATTGATCATGTAGCAATCTCTAGGAGAGCAATTAAGGAAATAATGAATGTTAAAGTACAGAGAGGTGCCCGGTTCGACTCGGATCATTACTTCTCCAAGAGCAAAATGAATTTCATCCCTCTCAATAAGGCCGTGAAAACTGGAAATAAAATTCATAAATATGACGTTGCGAAGCTCAAGATCAATCAAAACGTATTGGAACAACACCACCAGCAACTGACATTTGAACCGCATAAATGGACGGACATAGCCTCCAAGATCCAACAAGCAGCTAATACTGAAATCCTGACAGCTAAAAAGAGAAAGCATAGATGATGGAATGAGGTTTGTGATGAGGTGGTTGCCCAAAGAACAAATGCGTGGAAAAAGTGGAACTCGACCAAGAGAGCTGAAGACTTTGATGTATTCCGTGAAGTTCGATAACAGCCAGTACTCTATGAAGGACTAAGCGATTTTATGAGAAACACCAGTTAGAACAGATCGATCAGTATTTCCGAAAAACAATGCCAGAGACTTCTATCAGACGTTCAAATCGAATTTGAAAGGATAGCCTTTGTTTTAGTGACGAAAATGGAAAGCTCGGCCTAACCAACAAAGAAAACTGTACGCTCATATCTCGTTATTTTGAAATCCTACTTAATTGCGATGAACCGAAAGAAATATTCCCTGTATGTGCCCCGATCCACAAACTAGCCAACTCATCTCCATCTAGAAAAGAGGAGATCAAAGAGAAATCAACAACCGTAAGAATAATAAGGCAGCTGGAGAGGAGTCAATAGTGGCAGAACTACTGAAGCTGGCAAATAATGAAACTCTAGATGCACTTGTCCAACTTTTTGAGGAGAACTGGGATGATACCAACTGAATGGCAGTCAGCTTTAATCCACCCTCTACGCAAAAAAGGCGATAAAAAGAATGTCAATAACTATAGATGCATCTCATTAGTATCTGTTCCATATAAGATTCTCTCCAAAGCGATACAGAACAAAATAGAAGGTCATCTTGGCTAACTGACTGGGGAGTTTCAAGCTGGTTTCCGAAAGGGCCGTTCTTGCACAGAACAGATTTTTAACCTGAAGAACATCATCAGGTAGAAAAAAAAAAATTGGAGGAAATAACTATGTGGTCGTGTTTGTTAATTTTCAGAAGACATATGACTTCATCGACCGACAGGCATTAATGAATATTTTGGAAAAGTGTTGGGTGGATGACACATCAAGAAAGCTCATCAAACAAACTTTCACTAACATAGTGTCAAAAGTAAAATTTATGGGCGAGATATCAGAATCCTTTACAATCAGAACGGGTGTAAGACAAAGAGATGGACTATCCCCACTCCTTTTCAACTGCGTCTTGCAAAAGGTCATTGGAGAGTGGAGAAAGTTGTTAGCCCAAGAAGAAACAAATGAAGAGCGGTTCAGACTTGGTCCTAAGAACAAAGGGGGTGTACATTGACTGCTTGGCCTTTGAGGATGACCTGGCCATTTTTGCTAACAATGTAGAGTCAGCAGTCAATAAGATCAATAGGCTGTCAGAAATTGCTGAAAAAGTGGGACTCCAGATCTCTATTCAAAAGACAAAATATATGACGAAAATCTGTGATGGACCTGAATGGACGATCACCAATCTGGAAAAAATCGGACGAGTTAAGAATTTCAGGTATCTCAGTGAAATCATCCAAGAGAATGGATTAGAAGAAGAAGCAATTAATGTCAGGATGAGGAAGTTAGTCCAAGCATACCAATTGACAAAGAATACCTATAGCAAAAAGTCTATGAGTATAGGGGCCAAGTTCCGACATTATAATACAGTTGTAAAACCTGAGGGCTTAAATGCGTCCGAAACTTTGGCCGTGAACAGACAAGGTCAAACTGAGTGGCTGGAAAAGCGAGAGCGTAGGATATTAAGGAAAATCCTAGGCAATAGATGGGTTGATGGGCAATGGCGAATGGGAGCAAATGAAGACTTGTGCAGCAAGGCAGAACCTATCACAGCACCCATTAAGAATAGACGATTGTTATTTTGCGATCGTCTAATGAGGATGAGTGATCGACTAACAAAAAGAATGTGGATTTTCATCCAATCTAAGAGAAGAAGGCCAATATGGTTCGAAGAATGTGAAAAAGATCTTAGGCAGATTGGCATCTCAGAGAGATAAATTCCTGACAGGAACAACTTTAGAAGATTGGTGAACAACTACCAAGATTTTAAAATGGCATCAACGTCCAAAAGACGGAGATGACCATTATCCGAAGAGCATAAACAGGCACTTTTGCTAGGCTCAGAAGATACTGGCAGGAAGTCGAAGCTGGAACAAGAACAAGACCTGGACACTAGAGTGAAGTTGGTTGTTACCGCGCAGTCCATAGAGGCTCAACTCGATAATAAAAAAAAAAGACTGTTCAAAACAAGTATTTCCATCACCCTCATTACCTACCGTTCGATTCTCCTCGAATCAAAGTCCACACACGTTCGCAGAACTGCTGGTGGTACAAAACTTTTTTTGGTCAGTTTAGTCTCTCGGTCACGCAGGCACAAGCTACGTGCGGTCCTATCGAAAATGACAAATACCAACCAACAATGCCCAAACAGCAGTCAGTACTCCTGCCTGGCTCGCCGCTACGACAATGTCCGCCTCACTCTACGAATAATCTGACATTTAAGAAAATAAAAACAACGCGATAACCTAAATGTGTGGAGAGGCAATATTGTAACACTTTCCCCTTTTCCCTCCCTTCACGACCACCATGCCTTCACGCAGTAGCTACCTCGCTATACACTGTTGCTCTGGTAACGAATGTGAAACGTGTATAGTGTAGCCAGAGATTTTTCTCTAGTTTTCTATATAGAGATAAGGACACACACATTTGATTTGCAGTTTCGAGGTAATATGATGAGTGAACCTTTGTGGTGAAAGGCATCTAATTACACTCCTGGAAATTGAAATAAGAACACCGTGAATTCATTGTCCCAGGAAGGGGAAACTTTATTGACACATTCCTGGGGTCAGATACATCACATGATCACACTGACAGAAACACAGGCACATAGACACAGGCAACAGAGCATGCACAATGTCGGCACTAGTACAGTGTATATCCACCTTTCGCAGCAATGCAGGCTGCTATTCTCCCATGGAGACGATCGTAGAGATGCTGTATGTAGTCCTGTGGAACGGCTTGCCATGCCATTTCCACCTGGCGCCTCAGTTGGACCAGCGTTCGTGCTGGACGTGCAGACCGCGTGAGACGACGCTTCATCCAGTCCCAAACATGCTCAATGGGGGACAGATCCGGAGATCTTGCTGCCTCTAGAGCACGTTGGGTAGCACGGGATACATGCGGACGTGCATTGTCCTGTTGGAACAGCAAGTTCCCTTGCCGGTCTAGGAATGGTAGAACGATGGGTTAGATGACGGTTTGGATGTACCGTGCACTATTCAGTGTCCCCTCGACGATCACCAGTGGTGTACGGCCAGTGTAGGAGATCGCTCCCCACACCATGATGCCGGGTGTTGGCCCTGTGTGCCTCGGTCGTATGCAGTCCTGATTGTGGCGCTCACCTGCACGGCGCCAAACACGCATACGACCATCATTGGCACCAAGGCAGAAGCGACTCTCATCGCTGAAGTCGACACGTCTCCATTCGTCCCTCCATTCACGCCTGTCGCGACACCACTGGAGGCGGGCTGCACGATGTTGGGGCGTGAGCGGAAGACGGCCTAACGGTGTGCGGGACCGTAGCCCAGCTTCATGGAGACGGTTGCGAATGGTCCTCGCCGATACCCCAGGAGCAACAGTGTCCCTAATTTGCTGGGAAGTGGCGGTGCGGTCCCCTACGGCACTGCGTAGGATCCTACGGTCTTGGCGTGCATCCGTGCGTCGCTGCGGTCCGGTCCCAGGTCGACGGGCACGTGCACCTTCCGCCGACCACTGGCGACAACATCGATGTACTGTGGAGACCTCACGCCCCACGTGTTGAGCAATTCGGCGGTACGTCCACCCGGCCTCCCGCATGCCCACTATACGCCCTCGCTCAAAGTCCGTCAACTGCACATACGGTTCACGTCCACGCTGTCGCGGCATGCTACCAGTGTTAAAGACTGCGATGGAGCTCCGTATGCCACGGCAAACTGGCTGACACTGACGGCGGCGGTGCACAAATGCTGCGCAGCTAGCGCCATTCGACGGCCAACACCGCGGTTCCTGGTGTGTCCACTGTGCCGTGCGTGTGATCATTGCTTGTACAGCCCTCTCGCAGTGTCCGGAGCAAGTATGGTGGGTCTGACACACCGGTGTCAATGTGTTCTTTTTTCCATTTCCAGGAGTGTATTTTATGTCATTTATTTGTCATAAGGCTCGTAGCTCAATGTTGATTGTTCTCAGTAGTTCATTGAAGAACGTAAATGCAATTACCTACCCATACATCTCAGTGAGACTTTTATGGAAAAGGGGCGGGGGGTCAACTATGGCGTACCGTAAAGCATTTGCAAAAAGATGTCTGTTATTTCCGATATAGTGGAAATGCTTATGAGTTAAAGGGAGCACCAAATCTCAATGCAAATGTGGCAAAACAGTGCTTGGGTCTACATTGGAGTACTCAGAACTCGCCTGACTGTCCGTATCAATAGCAAAAAGGTCAGCTCCAAGGATTCAAGAAAAAAAGCGAAGAACTTATCCAGGAATAACTAACAACGGTCCGTGAATAAGTATTCCCTGCCACTACATCAAAGCAATAACAGAAAGGTGCAAACTACGTACATATAATATAGTATCGAGTACTTAGATAGAATTATTCTTTTAAGTTTCAAGAAAACTAGTACATTGACGCATGCATTTGAGCTAGGTGTAGTACTGCGAGGAAACCTCTCCATAACCCATTGCAACTTGTCCTGAAATAGTCATCATGACAGCGTACTGAGATCATCGTGTTATTGTACAGCAAGAGAAATGGTTCTGAGCATTATGGGTCATCAGTCCCCTAGAACTTAGAACTATTTAAACCTAACTAACCCAAGGACATCACACACATCCATGCCCGAGGCAGGATTCGAACCTTCGACCGTAGCAAGAGAATGTCCACTGCTGTTGCAGGATCAGAAAAGTGAGACGTATGTTCCGAAACATAGCCAGTTGTTATGATGTTCATATTTATTTATTTCATTTATTTATTTGTCCATATAAATCTCTTTTTCAGTACATATATCGTACACAGTCTATTGGACAGAAAACCTTTTTGTCTATCGGTTTTTCAAATATCAAACATACATTATTTAAACTTTTATAACAAATTTGATCTATGCAATTAATAATTACATCTTTTTAAATACTGTATGTTTTTGACTTATTTTATATGTCTTGACAATCTGTTGTATAATTTTGTTCCTGCAAGATATACACCTTTTTGGCTTAGTGTGGTGTACAAAGATTAACATGTATGTCGCTGCCTGACCTGATACTGTAATCATGCACACTTTTGAGGAAAAAGGTTTTCTTGTCTCAGTATGTCTTTCTGGCATGCATGACTACTTCAAGTATATCAATGCAGAGAAGGGGTAAGATATTTAGATCTTTAAAGAAAGGTTTGCATGGTTTTCTGCTGCTCCCTTGTTTCATTATCCTCTTAATTGACTTTTGTTTCCTGAAAACTGTTATGGTCTGGCGTACATTTCCCCAGAAAATGATACTGTACTTCAGTACTGAATGTGCATGAGCAAAGTATATAGCCCTAACCGTTTCTGCACTAGTATTGTTGCAGAAAATTCTTACTACATACCTCATTTTTGCTAGTTTTGAATTTAGGGCTGTGATATGAGTACTCTATTTAAGATTTTCCTGGATATGATTCCCAAGAAATTTAGTTTCATTGACAGCACTAATGATTTTGTTATCTATACATATTATGGGTTGTGCCACATTTTTATTTTGATCTGTGTGGAAATTCATGAGTATCGTTTCTTGGGGATTAACTATTAGGTTGTTTCTAGTAAACCATTCAGACACTTCGCAGATGCAGTGAGATTTTCTTCTTTATTTCCTTCAGTCAATAGCCTAGTGTCATCTGCAAACAGTACAGGTTCAGAATCCCTAACGTGTGATGGGAAATCATTAATGTATACCAAAAAAGGAGGGGACCAAAAATAGAGCCCTGTGAAACACCATGACTTAGTCCACATGGTTCTGAAAGGTGTACCTGGAGTTCATTTCCTTCCATATACTTAATTTCAGTTACCTGAGAACGATATATAGTTGATGACACGCACTAAATTCGCATTTCAGTATGAAGATTTTAATTACTTTGACTAGTTACAAATATCCCCCATTTATTTGACGTTTTGAGCCCTAAAGAAAAACAAAACAAACGATCCGCACTCAAAGACTGGAAAGTTGCACAAGTCATACCGAGAACCAAGAAAGAAAATAGGAGTAATCCGCTGAATTACAGACCCATATCATTAACGTCAGTTTGCAGTAGGATTATGGATCATTTACTGTGCTCGAACGTATGAATAACCTCGTAGAAAATTATTTACTGACAAACAGCCAACACGGATTCAGAACATATCGTTCATGAAAAACACAACTAGGTCTTTATTCTCACGAAGTAATGAACGCTGCTGACAGGGAACGTGACAGTCATTCAATATTTTTAGATTCCCAGAAGGCTTTTGACATCTTCCTGATAAGCGACTTCCGATGAAATTGCGTTCTTCTTATTGAGAATCGTGTCAGTTGTGTGGCAGGACTCGTGGTTTCCTTTCAGAAAGGTCACAGTACGTAATAATTGACGGAAATTCATCGAATAAAACAGAAGCAGTATCTTACACTCCCCAAGGAAGTCCTCTGTTATTCCTGATCTAGCTAACTGATTTAGGAGACAATCTGAGCAGCTCTCTTAAATTACTTCCAGATAATACTGGGATTTGCTGTCATGTAATGTCATCAGATGATCAAACCGAACTGCGAAATGATTTAAACAATACATCTGCATGGTGAAAAAAGTGGCAATTTTCTCTAAATCATGATAAATGTGAAGTCATCCACGTGAGCACTAAAAAGGATCCGTTTAATATCAGTTACACGATAAATCACACAAATATAAAGGCTGTAAACTCAACTAAACACTTAAGGATTACAACTACGAATAACTTAAACTGGAACGATCACATAGATAATGTTATGGGAAAAGCAAACCAAAGACTGCGATTTATTACACTAGGCTTGTCCGCCCTCTTCTGGAGTGTTGCTGTGAGGTGTGGGATCCGCATCAGATAGGTTCGATGGAGGACATCGAAAAAGTTCAAAGAAGGGCAGCTTCTTTAGTATTAACGCGAAATAAAGGAGAGAGTGCCGCGGGTACGACACACGAATTGGGATCTCAGTCATTAAAACAAAGTCGTTTTTCGCTGCGACAGTAACTTCTCATGAAATTTCAATCACCAACTTTCTGCTTAGAGTGAGAAAATATTTTGTTGGTACCCACCTAATTAGAGAGAAACTATCGTCATAATAACATAAGAAAAACCAGAACTCACACGAAAAGATTTAAGTGTTCATTTCCCAGCGCGCTGTCCGAGAGTGGACCGGCGGAGAAATAGCTTAAAGGTGGTTCGATTAATCCTCTGCCAGGCACTTAACTGCGAGTTGCGGAGTAATCATGTAGAAGTGATTGTAGATGTGGGTGTAGGAACTCTTATTGCAGGGAAGTTTCCTTCGCTAGAGTTTGCAAGAAACACATTTTAAACTTTCTGACGCCCCTGCGCTAAGAGATTGTAAGCCCAGTTTCCAGCATTAACTGGCTGGCGAAAGACCCAAGGGTGGGATAGCTGTGCTTGTAAGTAACACATACAACTTCTCTGTTACATCCCTGGTTACTGATTTGTAAGCAACTGCAGTTAAAATTTATGTGGGACAAAGGATCGCCATATGCTCTGTTTGCCTAGGTCCACAAAAAGCAATAGATTAGAAGCTCCCAGTGACTTTCTAAAACAACTCACCGACCACTTCACCTACTGGGAGACTTCAGTGCGCATAATGTATTATTGGGCTGACACTCCCATTGCTCTAGGAGTTATAGATAACACCACGGTATCTCAGGAGTTGTTTAGCCTCAACACGGGCAACCACACAAATTTCAACACTGCTACTGGATCATGTTCAGCCACAGATCTCTCTTTCTGCTCTCCAGCCCTCTCAGACTTTGCTCAGTGGGACGTTATTGATGACCTTCATTCCAGTGATCACTTCCTAGTCTGGATCCATATAGCTAAATGGAGAAGTCCCCAAAAAGGAAGCTACCAAGATGGGTGATCAGCAGGGAATGAAGAGGTAGTCTGGTTTGCAGCATCTTGAGCAGAAGGAGCGAGATAGGCATATTCTGGGATATTGCTGTGCAGACTGCAGTAAAACTTCAAAAATTCCTGAGACATTTCCCACTGTATTTCGCACAGCTGATGGATTTATGTAAGCCACAAATTTGGCGACTTTGGAATCGCACCCAGACGAAAGAAAGATTAGGGCAGAATGGTGTACAGACGACATGATGAACCGTTTTATGGAGCATCTATTTAGTCCCAACTTGATTACACACGCATGGTGATGAGTACTGAAAAAACATAGTGCCACAAAGAACTGAATATAATCAACAATGAGGGAATTAGGCTGACTGTAGATGCAGTTTAGACCAGCCCAGTTTCCAGCATCATGTGGTAACTTCTCATGGTGCAAGAAACATACAGACTACACCTGTACGCCAAACACTTGCTTAAGATACCACAGTTTGACCATGCACGAACGGACTGCCCAATCATCATACACAACAACGCTCATGTTAGGAATCATTATCACGAAGTTGCTTTTCTCTCTGAACTTTCGTCAGTGGTTTGAACTGCGACTGAGTTTTCAAGGAGCTCGAAAAAAAAATTTGTAAGGAAATCATGGATACATCAGTGGGTGATTTACGAGGGGCGTTTGAGAAGTCCGTGCAAAGCCCGAGAGATGGCACCACCGGCTCGTATCGAGGTCGTATTAAGTTAGTAGCATCTTTGGAAAGAACGTACACCAACTTTCAGCCATATTGGTCTATTTCTTTGCGTTTGGCATTCGTGTGAATCATGGAAGTCGAGTGATTGTCAAAAAATGGACGAAAACGAATTTCATGTGGTGATTAAACATTACTTTATGAAAGGCAAAACGCCTCAGGAGACTAGAGAGAAGCTTGATAAACATTAAAGTGACTCTGCACCTTCGATTAGAACAGTTTGTAAGTGGTTTCAAAATTTTCGGAGTGGTCATATGGGCACAAGTGATGCTGAACGTTCTGGACGCCCTGTGGAGGTTACAAATCCAGAAATCATTGATAAAATCCAGGATATGGTGATGGATGACAGAAGAGTTAAGGTGCGTGAGATTGCTATTGCTGTGAGTATCTCGACTGAACCATTACATAATATTTTGCATAAATATTTGGACATTAGAAAGCTATCTGCAAGATGGATTCCGTGATTGTTCACGCTTGACCAAAAACGGTATCGTGTGAAGTGTTGCAAGGATTGTTTGCAGCTGTTCAGGAAGAATCCGCAGGACTTTAAGCGTCGGTTCGTCACTGTGGATCAAACATGGATACGTTACTATACCGCTGAGACCAAACAACAATCTAAACAATGGGTTACCAAGGGAGAATCTGCACCAAAAAAGGCGAAGACGATTCCTTCGACTGGAAAGGTTATGGTGACTGTCTTTTGGAATTCGCAACCGATAATCCTCATCGTCTATCTGGAAAAGGGTAAAACTATTACAGGTGCACATTATTCATCGTTACTGGACCGTTCGAAAGCCGCGCTGCAAGAAACATACCGGCGATTGGACTGCAAAAAAGTCCTTTTCCATCACGACAATGCACCAGCAAACACCTCAGCAGTTGTGGTCCCAAAATTAATGGAAACAGGATTCCAACTCGTTTCACATTCCCCCTATTCTCCAGACTTGGCTCCCTCGGACTACTATTTGCTCCTCAATTTGAGGAAATGGATGGCAGGACAAAGAGTATTCAAACGAGGATGTGATTGCAGCAACTAACAGCTATTTTGCAGACTTGGACAATTCCTATTGTTCGGAAGGGATCAACAAATTTGAACAGCGTTGGACAAAGTGTATAAAAGGAGACTATATCGAAAAATAAAAAAGTTTTACCCCAAACACGTAAGTAGTTTTTATTTTTGGACGGACTTTTCAAACTCCCTTCGTAGTATAAAGGGTCCTAGATCTGTCGCATGACTGCTTATTAATTTCTGTTCAACTTTTTCTTTGTTTGCTGCCTTGTGTGGCGACCCACGAGCGCATCTGATGGCATGGCGTTCCTGGAAATATTCTTTGCATTACAAGGATGTGACGGAGTGAACATGTTTTCACCAGCTCTGATTCTCATTGTGCTATTCAGGTTCTTTAGCAAATGTGCACAACAGAGAAAACTGTTCAGAACTTAAAGCAGTCAAGGTGACCTATAGAGGTGAAGTACTCCGGCAACGTGTCGGTCCCCTTGTGGGCTAACCTATGACTCCTAGACTAGGAAGCAGGGTGACAATGAAAGGAAGAGTGCCTGGAGGAGTGGGAAAAGTGAAAGCAACGATCTGACTGTGGTGTTTCTTGATCCGACCACAGAGTTAGCATGAAGAGACACTTGTCTCTCTTAAGGACATATTCCACTCAGACATGGCATGTTACTCAGGTGGGGAAAGCCATCCATTTTTAGTGCAGAAATTATAGTACGTAACATTTTAAAGGACTGCAGTTTATATTCGGGAGAGAGGGTATGTGGTATATATTTTACGAGTGTGTGTGTTGTCTGGACTGCGGCCATTTAGTTACTGGATTTTAACGAGTTACAGAGTGACTGGAACACGCAGTTTCTAAACAAGTGATCAATCAGCCATACATTTTTCTCTCCTGACGATTGTTCTCACTTTACCGTAAGTTCCAACACGTGACATATTACATACATTCGTCCTTAGTGTGTGTGCTCTACGAATAACGGTGGGAAATGTTTTGATGTCTTTTTTTTTAAGCACAGTTCTCTCTATTGCTTTAGCAAGGACGCCAGACGCGATTCCCAGCGGCCTAATACCTACCGCAAGTAGCCTACTTCTACGATGACCTCTGCAAGTGGAACTATCAAACCTGTTGGCAGACACTGCAGAAAGCTCCATCGCGTGTCTGCAAGAGCAAAGGAAAGAGGATGTTTGTCGTGATGAAAACTCACTGCGTTTCGCAGCTGTCGTTAGGTTTGCGTGCCGAGACAGTACGTGCCTGCTAGTTATTGTGCTACAGCAGCTTCGGCAACATCTTCGTTTCGTTTTAATAGATGACAGAGGCCTACAAGCTGCCGTTTGCAGTAGCTATGAAACTGATCCTGCTCGTCGTCTTTGGTGAGTTCCGCAATTGCCGCCTTGTGTGGCCGAGCGGTTCTAGGTGCTTCAGTCTGGAACCGCGCGACCGCTACGGTCGCAGGTTCGAATCCTGCCTCGGGCATGGATTTGTGTGATGTCCTTAGGTTAGTTAGGTTTAAGTAGTTTTAAGTTCTAGGGGACTGATGACCTCAGATGTTAAGTCCCATAGTGCTCAGAGCCATTTGAACCATTTTTGAGTTCCGCAGTTCAACCTTCACCACATTCGTAGAAGTGCTACATACAAGGTGTGACCAAAGACTAACAGGAATTTTTGTTTTTCTTAAAGAATTTTTATTTAATCACTAACTTGAAGTTGGTCCTCTTCAAAGTAGTCCTCCTTAGTGTAATACATCTGCGCCAGAGCTTTTTACAATCTTGCAAGCGGTTCTGGAAGTCACTTTTTGTTAATGTGTTCAGCTCCTTCAGCGATTCTGTTTTTATCTCATCAATTTTGGCAACACGACGTCGTTTCATGGTCCTCTTCAGCCTCGGGAAGACAAAGAAGTTACAGGGGACCATGTCCGGCGAATACGGTGGCTGAGACAATACAACGATTTTTTTTTTTTTTTTTTTTTTTGCCCAAAAGTCACAAACAAGCATTGAGGTGTGAGCGGCAGCATTATCGTGATGCAATTTCCACGAGTTGTTTTTCCACAATTCTGGTCGTTTTCTTCGGATTGTTTCAGAAATGGCATATAACTTCCAAGTGGTGTACCTTATTGACCGTTCGACCATAAGGCAGGATGTACTATCCCTTTGTAATCGAAGAAAACGATGAGAAGAACCTTCATGCGTGATCGGAGTTGTCGAATGTTTTTCGGTCTTGGTTCTTCAGGCGGTTTCACTGGGACGACTGAGCCTTGATTTCGACATTATACGCTTACAGCCATGTTTCGTCACCTCTTATAGCCTTCTTTAGAAGTTTTGGAATGTTGTCCACTTCATTCAGCAGTTCTTGAACGACATCTACGTGACGTTTTTGGTCGAAATTCAACAGTTTCGGAACAGACTTTGCTGCTACACTTTTCACGCCAAAACTTCCTGAAAATTGCTTGAAATGAGCTAAAGGATATGCCGACATCATCAGCAACCTCTCTGACGGTGATTCGACGATTTTGCAGAGCCATTGTCTTTACTCCCTCCACGTTGTCGTCCATAATTTATGTGCTGCGGCATCCAGGGCGGTCGTCTACTTCAACGTTTGCTCGACCCTCTTTGAAACGTTTGTGGCACTCGTCTGTTCTTGTCTTACTCATAGTAGATTCGCCAAAAGCCACAGTCAACATTTCGTATGCGGTGCTGCACTTTATTTCATTTTTAGGCAAAATTTAATGCTAATTCCTTGATCCATCTTTCTCAAAAGTAAAAATTCTCCGAGCGCTCTAAAACACATATAGCCTTTTCGACTGTCAACAATAAACTAAATATTCAGAACAGCTAAAAATATAAGCATCAGGAACATGTATACCAACACGATACAAAAATTGAAAATCGCATGTATAAAGCCTGCGAAATTAAAAAAAAAATCCGGTTACTTTTCTATCACACCTTGTGTACTGGGTTTTGTAAAAATAAATGACACATAAAAAAGCTGGATTATTCTTTATTGGAAAAGCCTCGTAAGCAACTGAAAATGTTACACAACGATGTACAGTAGTCACAAATCAGTTTTCCTTATGAATCTGACGGCGAATTGTAAAGCGGTGAAGGCTGAAAGGGTAGCCATAAGGTTCTAAGTCCAGTGCTTTTGTTTATTTGCATCACAAACGATTGAAACATTTTCTCTTTTAAGAGGTCGCAAATGTCATTGTGAAAGACAGAAAATGAAAAGCAAATAATTTACCAGCAGTACAGTGGGTAATATCTGAGCATTTGTCATTGCGCCTGGTGCTCTAGCGGTATGTATGTACCTGAAACTCGAAAGGTCTCGAATCCGAAGCCCGGTCGGGTCACGGAATAGACTGAAAAGTCTATTCTTTACAATAGCTTTCATCTGTCAGTAATTTAGAAATTCGCCAGGCACGACACGCGGTTTGGCTTCCACACTAAATTACAGCAGCCCCCTTCTCTATTAGGTTTACGAGGGGAGGTTAGGGACACCCAATTTGCCGAAATAGGCCCAATTGGAAGACTTGCATCAGGTTGTTGTACCCCCTAGAGTTATTGTTATAGCGCATGGTTTATAGAACAAAAGATGGTTGTTCAAATGCAACAAAACACGGCGCATACCGTTTCAGATACTGGAATTTGACCGAAGTGCCATTTCACTGTCACAAGGTAGGGTACTCAACATAATATGCGAAGTTAAACATCTTAAATTATTATTACACAAGGAGATGAAATTCTTTCTTGGAAATACACCTAGTGGCGATCCCAAAAACTTAAAATGTTTGTTTTCGCTAACTACCTGGCAATTTGCGATAGTTAAATGTCACTTCTATAAGATTTCTGTGTCAGAAATTTCAGTTAAAGGACATCCTGTTTACCATAAGCCATTACTTATTTAATAACAGTTACTTTATATTCCAAGTCTTTCAAAGTGACGCTTATATCATGCGTAAATAGAACCAAAATTTTGAATCCTCTGCCTTGTTTGGTGACAGAAGCAGTAGAGGACCAAACAGGGGCTCAGCGACACGCTCTTGTCACCCACTTCACAGTAGTAAGTAACCGGAACATGTTCCCTTTAATAATTTGTTTACATCGCTTAAAATCATTGAGAGGCAGAATTACAGTTGAAAAGACATTGCTTCACATTTTGGTTTGGTTGTAGGGACCACCACCCCAAGGAAATTTCATCAGCTGAGAAAACAAAAGACGAAAGCTAATGTTAAGACGTGAACTAGCCGTCTGAAGATGAACCTTTCTGTTCGGTAACGGCGCTATTTAAATATGGTAAATAAATAGCAATGTGAAAAGTGGCTGGATGCTTTATCTTCTATGTAATAGACAACCTATAGTATTTGAATCTAGCCCTTCAACACATTTACCGCCATTTATTTGTGTGTAAGGTAAATATATTGTGCAGGAAGTTAAATTGCTGCCTATATACCCATACAAATCACAGCAGTGTATAAACACCTGTTTAAATTTTTCTCGTTCATACATTGGTAACTTCAGTTTCGCAGTTAAGCATGTCTCTATCTGTAAACAGCCTGTAACCATCGCTCTGGAACACTGGGAGTGATAATTTGAGTCACCTGATCCTGACACATTCAGTTCTGAGCGGAAAAATTAGATCGTTTTCTAATTGTTAAATTGTTATTGTTTTCTAAATTCTGTTCTCCTCTCGTCACTGTTATTATTGTTTCCATATTTGCTTTTTACTGAATGACAATAAGTAGTTTTTAGGTCAGATTTTCGTCCATCTACATCTACATCTACATTTATACTCCGCAAGCCACCCAACGGTGTTTGGCGGAGGGCACTTCACGTGCCACTGTCATTACCTCCCTTTCCTGTTCCAGTCGCGTATGGTTCGCGGGAAGAACGACTGTCTGAAACCCTCCTTGCGCGCTGTAATCTCTCTTATTTTACGTTCGTGATCTCCTCTGGAGGTATAAGTAGGGGGAAGCAATATATTCGATACCTCATCCAGAAACGCACCCTCTCGAAACCTGGCGAGCAAGCTACACCGCGATGCAGAGCGCCTCTCTTGCAGAGTCTGCCACTTGAGTTTATTAAACATCTCCGTAACGCTATCACGGTTACCAATTAACCCTGTGACGAAACGTGCCGCTCTTCTTTGGATCTTCTCTATCTCCTCCGTCAACCCGATCTGGTACGGATCCCACACTGATGAGCAATACTCAAGTATAGGTCGAACGAGTGTTTTGTAAGCCACCTCCTTTGTTGATGGACTACATTTTCTAAGCACTCTCCCAATGAATCTCAACCTGGTACTCGCCTTACCAACAATTAATTTTATATGATCATTCCACTTCAAATCGTTCCGCACGCATACTCCCAGATATTTTACAGAAGTAACTGCTACCAGTGTTTGTTCCGCTATCATATAATCATACAATAAAGGATCCTTCTTTCTATGTATTCGCAATACATTACATTTGTCTATGTTAAGGGACAGTTGCTACTCCCTGCACCAAGTGCCTATCCGCTGCAGATCTTCCTGCATTTCGCTACAATTTTCTAATGCTGCAACTTCTCTGTATACTACAGCATCATCCGCGAAAAGCCGCATGGAACTTCCGACACTATCTACTAGGTCATTTATATATACTGTGAAAAGCAATGGTCCCATAACACTCCCCTGTGGCATGCCAGAGGTTACTTTAACGTCTGTAGACGTCTCTCCATTGATAACAACATGCTGTGTTCTGTTTGCTAAAAACTCTTCAATCCAGCCACACAGCTGGTCTGATATTCCGTAGGCTCTTACTTTGTTTATCAGGCGACAGTGCGGAACTGTATCGAACGCCTTCCGGAAGTAAAAAAAAAATAGCATCTACCTGGGAGCCTGTATCTAATATTTTCTGGGTCTCATGAACAAATAAAGCGAGTTGGGTCATGATTTTAAATAAGCTTTTGCTTAATAGTGAACTTCGTATCTGTATCAAAATACCGAAAAGCTCAGAGTTGTGCGAACGGAAGAAATCATACGACTGGATACAAAGTGATCCTCACGATAATTTTAATGCGACATACAGTATTTGCAAGGATGATTTATATTCTGAAACTACATTAATTAAAGAAATCGAAGAATATTAATAAACGTTGACAAATATTTCTTGCGAAAAAAATACTTCCGACAAGCGATGCTTGAAAAGTGAGTGGTTAGGTCACCAAACAATTAAAAACCCTATTTTGTATGCTTACTCTTCACGCCACCTTATCATTGACAGAAAGAGAATTATCAGTGATGGGTGGAAACCAAATCAGTAGGAAGAAAGAGACAGAGCTTCAGAAAATGTAAATAAAAAAGTAATTGTTCAGTTAATATAACCTTTAATTGTACACATTTCAATTTCGTGAAATCATATGACCAGTTTCGATTGTGCTAGCAATCATTTTCAGATCATAAAATATCATTACACTGAGTAACACATCAAATGTTGTAAAACCAAGTACTGAGTCATTTTAGTTTTGATGACACAGTACTTATTTGCACAACATATGACGAGTTATACTCTCTAACGGTATGTTATGATCTGAAGATGATGGCTAGCACAATCGAAACCTGTGATATCATTTTATAAACTTGCAATCTAGACAAATAAAAGTTATATTAAACATTAAGATCGCTTTTCCACATTCTTGATCATGTCAAGCCTAATGAAATTTTTGATTTATTTGAAGATAAATTTATAATGTAACCGCCCAAAAATCCATATTTGATATCACAAGTACGAACAATCTTCTTGAAATAAGTAAATACATAAATACTGAAAACGATTAATTCTATATAATTTGCATTCACCTCTCATTCAATAAGATACATTATTTGTCTCTAAAATGATGGCAACCCTGGTCATCGTTCACATACTATATAAACGAAAACACTGAAAAATTATGTAATGAAATCACTCAGATCTGGAGACTGAGTGAAAGAATTCATATTACTGGTGTAACCAGTAGCGGAATTTTACACTGCGCTACAGTTTGGTGGCCTATAGACTTTTTACTTAAAGGGGTAGTAATCGTAGCTAAATTGAATATATTCATTTTAAATATATAAACTGAACCGTTTAAATTATTTAAATTTTATAATTAATCAGTCAATATCTTGAAGAATAAAATAAAATGGAAGAACTTATTAGCAGCAAACATCTCACCTGCGTCAGCGAAATACCAGTCAGTGCACATGAGCATTTGTCTATGGTGCCGTTATTCTCCTACAGAATCTCTCGGACTCTGTGCTTGCACTGTAATTTACGTGCACTTTCAAATAATAATAATGACGTGGTACTGTGAGCAACGCAGCACTCATAATGGCGGAAGGCATGACGGGGCATTAGAGCAGCCGCATTCGAAAACAGACCGCTGCATCCCTTCTTAGTTGATCATAGCGCGGCTGTCCATCATTTCAGGACTCGACACTGTTTCCTAGTTATCATGGAGAAAATATCTTTTCGTCCATTTTATTTGCATATTAGCACACATTTCTGGCTTGCATTAGAAGAGAAATGGAGTAATTCTAGTGCAATTTCTGACTCATATTCAAAGAGAAATGGCGTAATTTGAGTGCGATATTTACAGTGTGCTGTAGAAAATTAGCACATGGTAAATAGCCGCCACTGGGCGTAACCAGCAGAGACTCTTCGGTCAATTGCCTGGCAGTGAGTGAAATCACTGAAACCTGGAGACTAAGTAAAAAGTGTGTCCAGAAAGACTAGCTTCATTCGGTTGTTTCATTCTATGGAAAAAACCAACTGAGTGAAAAACAATAGACTGCCTCATGGGTTGTTAAAAACGGTTGGTTGTCCCAGCACTACACACTACACACAAATGCGCCACAGAGCAGTGCAGAAGGACACAGATCAGCGCTGAATGAAAGAGTGTTCATGGGTGTGCAATATAGTTGCAATAGTTGTAGTGTGTGTGTGTGTGTGTGTGTGCGTGACTCAGTAAATATGGAAGACGAACCTCTGAAAGTTGCAGTGGTTCCATTCATAGCTCTTTACCGTCAGCTGAAAGGGGGAAAACGTAGAAAAGTCACCAGTGTGCAACAGAAGCGCTGAAAAGTAGAAAGATACGTGGTAGAAATAATCTTTTAAATAATTTCCTTGTCGGTTGTGGATATCAGCGAAGAGATTCAATGAACTGCGATATTTACGGTGTTCTATACCACATCCTCAGAGAAAGCAGGGAAAACTTACAGGACATACTGAATGCAGTGGTGGCTTGTGCAATATTTTACCAATGTGCAACAATGTGGTGGCCTACAGCCATTTGACTTACAAGGGTAGTAACTGTAATTAATTTGAATGTATTAATTTTATGTATATAAGCTGAATTATATTTAAATTTTATAATTAATAATCTAACATTGCAAAGAATAAAATAAAATTAAAAAATGATGGTAACAGCAGGAATAGAACCCAAGCCAACAAATTGCCAGTCAGTGCACTTGACCACCCAGCCACAGCGTCATAGTGTCAATTACCCTCGAAAATACCTCATACTGTACGCTTACTCAATACATTACATGCATTATCAAAGAAAAATACTGACCTGATATTGTGAACAACGTAGCATTCATAGTGCCAGAAGGGGTGACGTCACATCAGAGCATGCGCAGTCGAAAACAAACCGCTGTGTTCCTTCTCTCGTAAATCTTAGTGCGGGTGATCATTATTTCATCACTCGAGTCTAGTTTTGTAGTTGTCACGAAGAGAGTGCTACAAAACATCCTTTCGCCTGTTTCATTTGTATACCAGCATGCATTCGAAGAGAAATGGCATAATTTTAATGGGATTTATAGCTTGCATTCGTAGAGATATGACTTAATTTTAATGCTATTTCTGGCTTGCATTCGAAGAGGAATCGCATAATTTTAGTACAATATTTACAAGGCGTTGTAGCAGGTTAGCAAATGATAACTCGTCGCTACTAATTGAAGGAATGAGCAGCATACTGACCACAAAATATGGAATGAGAGTAAATCAAAGAAAGACGGAAGCAAATAAGGAGTAGCAGACATAAGGTTAGTGAGAAACTTACCATTTTATTGGAGACTACGAAATAGACGAAATGGTGGAGTTCTGCTGTCTTGAAAGTAAAGTAAGACATGGTCCACGAAGCAAGAAGGAAGTAAAAAGCAGACTAGCAGAGGCAAAGAAGGCTTTCCTGGCTAAAGCAAGTCTACTAGTCTCAAGCATCGCCCTTAATTTAAGAAAGAAACTTCTGAGGACGCGGGATTGGAGCACAGCGTTGTGTAAGAACCATAGATAGTGGCAAAACGGGAAAAGAAGAGAATCGAAGCGTTTGACATGTGGTGCTACAGAACGATATTGAAAATTAGGTGGACTGATAAGACAGGAGGAGATTCTCCAGAGGATCGTCGAGGACAAAAAGTGTAGAAAATATTAACAAGAAGAAGGGACAGAATGACAGAAAATGTGTTAAGACATCAGAAAATCAGTTCCATGGAAATTTTTTGGAAATTTGTGGTAAGTTCCTATGAGACCAAACTGCTGAGGTCACCAGTCCCTAGGCTTCCACACTACTTAATCTAACTAAAAGTAACTCTCAAGAACAACACACACACACTCGAACCTCCTACGAGGGAAGCCGCGCGAACAGTGGCAAGGCGCCCGAGACCGAGCGGCTATCCCGCGCGAAACTTTCACGGAGGTAGAGGCAGCTGCGGGAGGGGTAAAAACTGTAGAGGAAGACGGAGACTGGAATATGACCAACAAGTATTTCAGGATGTTGGGTACAAGTGCTGCCCTGAGTTAAGACGTTGGCACAGGAGAGGCGGGAGTACTAGAAATAACCTTGACAACAAGAGGGCCAAGGTTGTTTCGAGTAAGCTGCAGAAGTTTCGCTGGGAAGCCTTTAGACGCCCCGATCTTTTCCTATGGCATCTCCATGGTTTTGGAGCCATGAAGAAAGACAGTCGTGGCCGTAGGTTTTGCTTCGGACGAATAGGCGCACATCTGGGTACAATCATGCTTCTATAAGCGACTGCAAACATTTTTTTAGGACCGATTTTTGCATGAACACATCGATCGTCTTCTCTTCCAGTGGGACAAATATATTAACAGTTATGGCGCTTGCTTTTGAAACAATAAACAGCTATTTAAGATTGAATAACAAGAACACTGTTTTTGTTCTATTGATTTTTGTTTATTTGTAACTAGTTCTCGGCTTGTTTGGCCATCTCCAGGTTTTCAGCTGAGTAGCGTCTGCAAGGGACCGTAGTTCCTAGGCAACGAAACAATATAAGCAAATACACAATACATTTGCACAGAATTTTGTGCACCAAGCTTACTTTAACGTTGAAATTACACTTTACGCAATGGAAAATATCAAGCGCAATAAATAATTAAACTACAGAATATTACAGTATTACAGATTAAATGGTTATAATCCTAAAATTTGTGAGGTCTTGACAGCGGTTGAGAAACTGTCAAACTGAACACTCTTCATTTATGTTGTGCACCAAACACATTTTTTAACATTGTAAATTACGCTTTAGGCAATGGATAATATTAAACACAATAATTAAAATACACAATATTACAGTATTACCTGATCGTGGTTATGATGCCATAGTCTGTGAGGTCGTGACATTGGTTGAGAACTGTCTAACTGAGCACTAGTTACTTAAGTTGTGCAACAAACATGTCTTACATAGTAAATTACAGTTTACGCCATGGGCAAATATTAAACCAGTACATTACTGAAATACATAATATCACAGTATCACATGCTATATTGTTGAAGTTTGTTGGATATGCAAGATAAGGAATATCAAATTCCATTCCGCTTAATATTGTCCATAGCGTAAAGTGCAATTTTAACTTTAAAAATAAGTTTGGTGCACAGTATTCTGTGCAAATGGATTGTGTCTTAGGTTATGATGTTTGGTTACATGAAAACTAGTGTTCCTTGCAGACGTTAGTCAATTGTTTCCTGAAGATGACCCAATAAGACGAAAAACTAGTCTGAAATAAACAAAAATCTGTAGGACAAAAACAGTGTACTTGTTACTCAACCTTAAATATGGAATTGTTGTACCAAGAAGCAACGGAGGAATCTATAAATAAAATAAACAGTTTACTTACTTCTTCCCATCTGTCTTGTTTTCATTTGGCTGTCCTTTACAGATGCATTCAAAATCGCGTTACATGTTTCGTAGACGCATGAAGCGACCCCGCCAAGACCACTAAAATTACCAGCGCTCTTCTTTTACCGTACAGACTATAGTTGGAAGTTTGACTCCACGTACTAGAGAAATGGATATGGATCAGTTCAGTGATAGGCTAGCCTAAGCTGATTGTTGAGAGGAACACAGCTGAAGACTTGAGAAGAAACAGTGACTACACTAAGGCGTGAAAGGTAGAAATGATGTACACTACTGGCCATTAAAATTGCTACACCAAGAAGAAATGCAGATGATAAACAGGTATTCATTGGACAAATATATTATACTAGAACTGACATGTGATTACATTTTCACGAAATTTTGGTGCATAGATCCTGAGAAATCAGTACCCAGGACAACCACCTCTGGCCGTAATAACGGCCTTGATACGCCTGAGCATTAAGGCAAACAGATCTTGGATGGCGTGTACAGGTACAGCTGCCCATGCAGCTTCAACACAATACCACAGTTCATCACGAGTAGTGACTGGCGTATTGTGACGAGGCAGTTGCTCGGCCACCATTGACCAGAGGTTTGCAATTGGTGAGAAATCTGGAGAATGTGCTGGCCAGGGCAGCAGTCGCACATTTTCTGTATCCAGGGAGGCCCGTACAGAACCTGCAACATGCGGTCGTCCATTATCCTGCTGAAATGTAGGGTTTCGCAGGGATCGAATGAAGGGTAGAGCCACGGGTCGTAACACATCTGAAATGTAACGTTCAATGTTCAAAGTGACGTCAATGCGAACAAGAGGTGACCGAGATGTGTAACCAATGGCACCCCATACCATCACGCCGGTTGATACGCCAGTATGGCGATGACGAATACACGCTTCCAATGTGCGTTCACCGCGATGTCACCAAACACGGATGCGACCATCATGATGCTGTAAACAGAGCCTGGATTCATCCGAAAAAATGACGTTTTGCCATTCGTGCACCCAGGTTCGTCGTTGAGTACACTATCGCAGGCGCTCATGTCTGTGATGCAGTGTCAAGGGTAACCGCAGCCATGGTCTCCGAGCTGAAAGTCCATGCTGCTGCAAACGTCGTCAAACTGTTCGTGCAGATGGTTGTTGTCTTGCAAACGTCCCCATCTGTTGACTCAGGGATAGAGACGTGGCTGCACGATCCGTTACAGCCATGCGGATAAGATGCCTGTCATCTCGACTGCTAGTGATACGAGGCCGTTGGGATCCAGCACGGCGTTCCGTATTATCCTCCTGAACCCACCGATTCCATATTCTGCTAACGGTTATTGGATGTCGACCAACGCGAGCAGCAATGCCGCGATGCGATAAACCGCAATCGCGATAGGCTACAATCCGACCTTTATCAAAGTTGGAAACGTGATGGTACGCATTTCTCCTCCTTACACGAGGCATCACAACAACGTTTCACCAGGCAACGCCGGTCAACTGCTGTTTGTGTATGAGAAATCGGTTGGAAACTTTCCTCATGTCAGCACGTTGTAGGTGTCGCCACCGGCGCCAACCTTGTGTGAATGCTCTGAAAAGCTAATCATTTCCATATAATAGCATCTTCTTCCTGTCGGTTAAATTTCGCGCCTGTAGCACGTCATCTTCGTGGTGTAACAATTTTAATGGCCAGTAGTGTAGGTACCAAACCATCGACACTTGTTGTTAATGATTAACTGAAGGCAATAAATACAAAAGACACAGATTTCAGAGAAACTGTTGATTTGCTACATCACAGTAATATGAAAGCATTGATCTTGGCGAAAACAATTGACACGTGTCACTTAAAACGACCGTCACAGAAAAGAGGAACTAGCGTCGCAGGTTTTCGTATGTAAAGGTACTTATTTTTGCATTCGGAGTTCATTTCGCATGTGGCGAGTCCGTTACTCCACAATTTGTGTCCTCAGGTCTCCTGTTGTTGGCCACGGGCACTGCAGCCCAGTGGTGGGACGAGTGCGAGAAGCCGGTGTGCGCCAGCTGTGACGGCATGAGCGTCACCTTCATGAGCCAGTGCGAGCTCGAGACCTACAACTGCCAGAACGGGAACTGTGAGTACAACACGGGCCGTGTGTCGGCGGCGTTTCTTAAAGGCAGGCGAACTGTGCGCGCTATACATCAGCCCACCAAACGGTTCCTAGTGCAGCCCTCATCTCTCTGTTACAGGGTGCACCCAAGTCAGCGACACGGCGTGTACAGCCTCGAGGAAGCGGTAACCCAACCAAGACAGCTGCTGACGAAAACTGAGCATCATTATGTTGTACTTTTCTACTCAGTCTTTCTTGTAACATACTGAGGGTTCAGATCTATGTCTCGACCTCAGTGAGTTGACGTTGTCTTCGGAAAAATAAATAAATAAATAAATAAATAAATAAAAATAAATAAATAAATAAATAAATAGATGAACGAAGAAATAAAGCTTTGACTTATCCGGAATGCAGTAAAATTCAAATTAATAATAACATGTAAATGCTAGAAATTCAAATTTATTAAACACATTGAGTCGTATGATGATGATGATGAAGTCCCATACTCCTTGTCAGAGCGTAGGGGACGATGCGGGAGACCCGCAACCCCGTACTAGGCAAGGTCCTAGCGGAGGTGGTTTGCCATTGCCATACCCCGACCGTAATGGGGATGAATGATGATGATGAAGAGGACACAACAACACCCAGTCATCTAGAGGCAGGTGAAAATCCCTGACCCCAGCCGGGAATCGAGCGCGGGACCCCGTGCTCGGGAAGTCAGAACGCTACTGCGAGACCACGAGCTGCGGACAGTCGTATGAATAAAAAAGAAAACATTCTCCGGAGAAGATTGTCAGAGCAAAAGAAGATTCTGTGAGAAAGTTCTCAATTTCGTATAAATAACATATTTGAAGCATATTCTCTGACAGGGAGTTCCTTGCCACTGTCTGTCCTCCGTCTCGAGAAGGTTCACGGGTGTGTCGTCTGCCGTGTCCGGCACACAACACACGCGTAATCTTAATTTCATTCAGCTCGCTGAAATAAGCAAACCATTCGATTGTTCTATAAAATTTCGGGCGTGCAGCAGCATAAATTTCACTTCTTCTTCTAATATTTCGGATGTATATCGTCAGAGTGATCCGAGGTGACTGACGCTCCAGCACTTGCTCCGTCCTTTTAAACCCGCGGACCGCGCTACAGTGCATGCGGTCACGGATACACAAACCGCCAAAGTCGTTGATCGTTGGCAAAGGGGTGTAACATATCCATGAAATTAGATCTGTGGCTGCACGGTCGATTCGCACGGTGAAATCGATGAGTCACTGCGAGATGCACCGTCGCCGCATCTTTGTGAGTTTATTACAGAAAATGCCGAATTCCATGATTTCTCCAAGCTGAAGCCGCTATCTCTATTGATTAAATTCGTCACCAACCGATTTCAATTGCTTCTTTCATTACTGAGTCCCAGAAAAATGAAGTCGACGCTAAAATTTCGAGGTTATCGTACACCTTAGAGTGCCCACTATCACTACAGTGCTGTGCCATTGAAGATTTATTAGGTTATAAGAGCCGGGTGTATCTGTGGTGCTCTCTGCACCTCTTATGGACTGTAAGTGTCATCTGTCCCATGTATGAACGGCCACACCCACAGGGGATCTGATAAACCCCAGGCTTCCGAAGCACCAAATCATCTTTAGAGGAACCTAGGAGTGCTGCTGTCTTTGGTGGAGGGCGAAAAATCACTTTCACTTCGTGTTTGCTGAGGATCCGTCTTATTTTTGACGATAGGCTTCCAACGTATGGCAGACAAGCCAAGGATTTAAAAATTTCCGTGTCTTCTTCTGCAATCCATACGCCCACTGTTGGTTTCATTTGTAGTGCCTTAGTTATCTGCTGTGGAGAGTACCCGTTGACTTCAAAACTCTTCTCAAGTGTGGAAGCTCGTCCTCCAGCGGTCCGCGGGTTTAGAAGGACGGAGCAAGTGCTGGAGCATCAGTCACCTCGGCTCACTCTGAAGATGGCTGGACGATATACAGCCGAAATGTTAGAAGAATAAGTGAAAATTATGCAGCTGCACGCCCGATATTTTATTGAACAGTCATTGCGCCGCGAAAATATGAAGATTCAAACCATTCAATATGGCATCAGTGTGTTCTGGAAGAGTTGCACTATGTTTCGGTTTTACTTTTATGTGCGGCGACAATTGATTAAGACAATTTGGGGCAGTTTACGAAAACTATTAAAAAATAATCGTAGTTTGCAGAGTGCTCTTTATTAACTGTTCTTAAGTTAATAAAGAACATTTTGCAACATACGACTGTTTTTTAAATATTAGTAATAGGAGGTTGCTGTACCATCACGCTAAGGCGTATGGAATAATTTTTAGTTTACGAAAATGCATTTTCTGACGATGTTACCCAATTTTCGACACGCTGGTAATTATTTTGTTATTGAAGTTAGTTGGACACATTATATGAAGTAAAGCTAAGAATGAACCATATTTTTGTCTGTTTCAAACCGGAAGTTTGTGTGTTGTCTAACACGAGATAATTTTGGTTAAATACGAAGCATAGTGGTCGGCTCGCCATTCGAGTACTTACGCGGTTTCCTTGCGAATAGCACATTGCTAGGTTTGTAGTAAATAAGTTACTCATTTTTTTGAACCGCGTACTTATTTCTAATATAATAAAATATAATATTTACGCTGTCAGAAAACATGATGACGAAATTCTGAAACTGTCAGTGACACAGTTGTCTGATGCGTTCCTAAATCTTCTCGCATATCAGTCTGAAACCATGGGTCTGGCAAATAGCACAAAAACGTTTACATTTTCGCTTCGTTTGGGGGGTCGGCCCCTATTCCTTTATTTTCAGGAAGGAAGTTCGCCAGCCAAATAACGTTTTTACTATTAAACCCGTATAAACTTCACAATTCTTGTCTTCAGTAGTTCTTAGGGGCTACTCGTCTTCCGAGTAACATAAATTCTGACACTTTTATTAAAAAAAAAAACTCGGTAAAACTTAATCTCAACAAAACTTACTCAGCTCGAAGTATGCTACAGAGCTCACTTCAAAAAACGGGGAATGCTCTCCGCCTGTGAGAAGCTTCTCTAATTTTATTCATACGAAATGTTTTTCGCTTTGAACAACTCCCCCTATCTTTTAATCAAGCTGAGAAGATTTCCAGGTGAAGTACACGCTCCAACTCGCTTTATTCAAGCGAAATTGAGAATGTTCTCGGAAATTCCGAGAATATAGTACATTCCTCGTTTTATCTATACGACCAGTTGTGTACAGCTCGTAGGTACAAAACAATCAGAGCCGATTTGACTAGACATAGACAGAACTCGGTAACTGGACACGTACGAGGGAAGAGGGCGATTAACCACTTTGATCTCATCACATGACAGGCATGGGCGGCTGGTGTGATGTCAGCGCAAGATGTTGATTTCCTTTTGAATCTCTCTTGGTGTCCCGTGGCCGTCAGTTGACAGTCAGTAATTTCCATTTTCATGTAGCGCAGTTTTGGAGGCGACACACAAAGCAGTAACAGTTTTCTCATTCTACGTTTCCTGCCAAATCCCTCTTCAGGTAAAATGCAGCCCAGCAACCGACGCAGTGCTATTTTCCTTGCAGAATGGACTCTTGTTGCTTCCCAACGTGCCTGTGGAGTCTGTTTTCTTCAATAATTAGACCACAGAAGAGGTGTCTATGTTGCATTTGGAAGTTGAGATCAGATGAGAGGCCCAGAATCAGATGCTTAAAGATTCAAGAATCGGACTGCAAGAAAGACCATCCGAAGTGGAGTGGAAAATGAGGATGAAACTTCCTGGCAGATTAAAACTTCGTGCTGGACATGAACTCGAACCTGGGACCTCTGCCACAACATCCTTTCTTCCATGAGTGCTACTCCTGCATGGTATGCAGCAGAACTTCTGTAAAGTTCATAAGGTAGGAGATGGGGTACTGACAGAATACAGCTGTGAAGATGCACAGAGTTTTAATCTGACAGTAAGTTTCACACACCACGTGGAGTAAAAATTCATTCAGGAAAATGAGTGACAACAGACATTGGAATGAATGAACCAGATTCTAAATCCGAAAACTAAGTAGAAAATAGGCTCACAGCACTCCAGAACGGAAAATAGTACACGGATAGCCCAGTCATCAGAGTACTTGCCCACGAGAGGAAAGATCTGACATTAGTCTGGCACACAGTTTTGATTTGCCAAGAAATTTCACACGCCACGCGGAGTGAAAATTCATTCTGGAAAATATGGATGTCACAAAGCGACAAGTGACATTGGAATGAATCAAATTCGAAATCTGAATAATGAATAGAAAAGAAGCTCACAGGGGTCCAAAAGGGAAAGTCAAAACGCTTTATGTAAAACAGCACAAAAATCGCTTAACACGATGCATGAGAATCTCCTGAAAGGATATCCTGTGCGATTCCCAGAATGAACTCTCATAGGTCTCAGAATGCTCTTCCAATCATCTTCCAATCAGAGTCCCACAGCACGAACTTCAGATTATACTACTTCTGAGGGACAGAATCCTCTATTGGATCACAATTTACCAGCTGACAACCCTCAAACTGATATCAGAATCTTTGAATTCCTCTCATCTTAAAGACATCCGACTGGTCTCTTGAGCTGGTTCTGCATATAAGCTTTGCTCATTTTCCCACATTCTGTTATTCATGGAACTAAATTTCCAATTGTACGAGGGTTGAATGAAAAGTAATGCCTCCACCTTCGTTAATTGGGTTTGGATGGGAATATTTCAATAAATCAAACGCAGAAATAATCCTTAGCAGTGATCTTTAATTGCCAATATTCACTTTTCACATAATCAC
Source organism: Schistocerca nitens (assembly GCF_023898315.1). NCBI lineage: Eukaryota > Metazoa > Arthropoda > Insecta > Orthoptera > Acrididae > Schistocerca > Schistocerca nitens. The sequence goes on from NC_064618.1 coordinate 147,524,680, forward strand.
CAGCCAACTGGATACATTTCTGCCAACGATGAACAAGTTTTCTGAAGCCGTCACGGAAGAAGTCGACAATCTATTTCCGCAACCACAGTCTCACAGTTCTCTCAACGTCTTCATCAGAAGCATAATAATGTCCCCACAGATCGTCTTTCTTTATCGGGAACAGATGGAAGTCAGGCAGTGCTAAATCTGGACTACTAGGAGGGTGCTGTACAGTGGTGAGATTCAGTCTCTGAAGTTCTGCTGTGGTGGCACGTGAAGTGTGTGGTTTGGCATTGTCGTGCTGCAGAAAAACATTTCCCTTTTCCTTTCGGACTCTTGTTAGCCGTCGTTTCAGAGTTCGCAGCGTTGTGATGTACTGCTCTGAATGTATTGTTGTTCAACGATCAAGGAAATCAACATGGATAACACCATCTGCGTACCAGAACACTGTGGCCATGATTTTTCCACATGAGGGCTGCGTCTTGAATTTCTTTTTCTGGGATGAGTCACTGTGTCGATATTCCACAGACTGACGTTTCGTCTCCGAGTCGTAATGGTGTATCCACGTTTCGCCTCCTATCACAATTGAATGGAGGAAGGCGTCACCTTCATTCTCATAATGCAAGAGGAGTTCCTGGCAAATTTCAAATCTGTTTGCTTTCATTTCAGGAGTCAGCATCTGGGGTACCCATTGTGCTCAGATCTTCCGATAGCCAAGTAAAGCAATAATGTGATCCATATGTTCTTGTGAAATGCCGATTGTGCTTGCAGTTTCTCTCTGAGAGACACGACGATCGTCCTGAATCAATCTGTCAACTCGGTGGTTGCTCTCACAGGACGTCCAACTCTTTGTTTGTCTCGCTGATCAGATGTTCCTGCCTCAATATCTCTAAACTTACTCGCCCAACGACGCACAGTACTCACATCAACACAATCACCATAAACTTCTTTCATTCTCTGATGAATTTCCTTTGAGGTGACACCTTCTGCTGTCAATACTCCAATGACTGCACGTTGCATAGATCGCGTTAACCGACCGTCTGCGCAGGGTTCCATACTTTACGTTGTAACAACACAAGTGTTCAGTGCTAAGGCTTCCCGCCAACTGGAGCTGTAGAGAAAAGGCTACGGAGCAAGCCAGTACCTGCCGCATACCAATGCTGCCAACTGTTGAAGAGTGACGAAGGTGGAGGCATTCATTTTCAGTCAAACCCTCGTGTTGTTGAGTGCAGACGACACTCAGTAGGGTACTTGGTAGAGTGATGGGCAGGTGGGCCCACTCTCTGCCTGTCGAGAAATGTTTTATTTAACTTCAAATAAACGTAACGTCGTTAGTAACGTGAGGCAGACAGCCCGCACTCTGACGACCCTGGCTAGGGTCGACTCGCAGACGGCTGCTTCTGCCTTGGTGAGGACATTCACACGAGGCCGCCTTTTGATGCTGACGTCAGGCCGAGCGACGGCCATTGGCCCGACAGAAGGCCACATCCTTGACGTCAGTGGGATTCTCCCAGTTCTCCTACGACGGCGTCCCTTTGTGGATCTATCACACCTGGCGATTCAGGCTCCTCTCACGTATACCACACAGTTGAGTGAAGGCACAGCGCACGAGATGCTGTCCCCGGGCAGGAGTCTGGCGACGGCAGACGCGGACAGGAGACTCAGTGCAGTACGTGGCCAGTTGGACCTCGTCTCGAACCCCTGGTTGCAACTGGCGGAGCCCAGTCACCTTGTCATCTAGCATGGACCTGGCACCGTGGTGAGATGCTGGACTCAATACGCATCTTCCTCAAAATTTGCTCCTATTCATACGGCTCTGAGGAGCATTTGTTGCACTACAGTATTACCTAGCCCCCGGTCACAGAGCTCACAACGTGGGTCTTGCCCGGTGTGCTGCCATCGTCCTGCCCGCTCTGGCTATTACAGATGAGTGGTGCAGGTTTCGCCAAGCACGGGTGGCCCATCACGCTGTCCTTTCGCGTATGTGTTATTCTGACTAATACATTGCGCTTACCAATCCGCAGTTGATACTGCGACAATTCGGGGCGGTTTCCTCACGAATTTCACTGAAAACTGGGTAGTGACACTGGAGTATCGTGTTTGTCATTGGTGACACCAGTCTGCAATATCACCCACTGCATGATCAGTTTCTTATCAGCCAGTAGAAATTATGTAAAAACTGTTGTGTCTAGACCATACAGCCTAGACACAATGAGGTAGCTAGGTGCACGCTAAACTAACGCAGACGGGCTTGAAGTTCTGGAACATGAGACTTATTAATGAATAAGAAGAAAAGTACGTTGATGTTACTTAACTTTTATTCTCTTGTTGGAATACATCTCTTGAATAGTAGTAAGCTATAAGCACTGATACAAATGGCGCCTTGCTAGGTAGTAGCTATGGACTAAGCTGAAGGCTATTCAATCTGTCTCTCGGCAAATGAGAGGAAAGCTTCGTAGGTCTGGTCGCAAGCAATGTCGTCTGTACAACTGGGGCGAGGTCTAGTCCGTGTATTGTGACCTGCCATGCGGTGGCGCTAGGATTGCGATTACACAGTGGCGACACGCGGGTCCGACATGTACTACAGGACCGCGGCCGATTTAAGTTACCACCTAGCAAGTGTGGTGTCTAGCGGTGACACCACAAAAACCTTGCTCAACTGTTCTAGGCCAGATGACATGTCTCCGTCAATATTAATGACTGAAGGAGAACCTCAGCTGCGTTTGTGCAGTAGTTTTTCGTTCCGGCAAGTTACTTGCAGGAGGAACTCTCCACCATTCCACAAATTCTTGAAACCAACAAGCGTTATGCACTCACCAGTACACGTACTTTACAGAAGTTACTTAGTGACAGACAAGAACAAATATTTTTGCCTTCAGGTGTCAAATTCGCTTGGTTGGATATAATCAATGGCAACGTTGCAGCAAAAAAGAAGGTGCACAACATCGGTCTAACACCAGACCCTCTTTGCACAAAGCATCACTTACAGGATGCCCTTGCACATAGATTTATTTATTCTGATCAAAATGCAGTTTGGTCTTGGTGAAGGAAGAAATTAGCCTAAATTAACAGAACGAGCTCTACGACCGTAGACTTGAATTTTATGTTCCAGCCATGTTGGTATACTTTCTTAGGTACCAAACACTAGTCAATAACTGCATTGTACACGCATTGGCCTTTAAGCCTTATCTGCAGCAGCAGCAACACTGCATCATGTGACAAACGTGAGGCAGAAAATACATTGAGCGGTAGCTTGTTTTTTAATCATCTCTCTGGGTTTGCAGGTTAGAACTGAACAAGGAGCAATAGTGCTCATGGAGTGTCAGACAGCCGGCAGTTGTGGCCGAGCGGTTCTAGGCGCTTCAGTCTAGAACCGCGCGACCGCTACGGTGGCAGGTTCAAATCCTGCCTCGGGCATGGATGTGTGTGATGTCCTTAGGTTAGTTAGGTTTAAGTAGTTCTAAGTTCTAGGGGACTGATGACCTCAGATGTTAAGTCCCATAGTGCTCAAAGCCCGTTTGACTGTCAGACGTCTTTATTGGAGCAGGAAGAATATTCCAGTTGCCAACAAGGTATTTCATTTTCTTTAACTTATTCAAAATGTCATAGTTCCCGGATTCGATCCCAACCAGGCCTTAAACGTTGAAAGAAAAAAAAAAAGCCGGCCGCGGTGGCCGAGCGGTTCTAGGCTTGGAGTCCGGAACTGCGCGACTGCTACGGTCGCAGGTTCGAATCCTGCCTCGGGCATGGATGTGTGTGCTGTCCTTAGGTTAGTTAGGTTTAAGTAGTTCTAAGTTCTAGGGGACTGATGACCTCAGAAGTTAAGTCCCATAGTGCTCAGAGCCATTTGGACCATTTTTGAATGAAAAAAAAAAAAAAACGCTGCATGCAATAAGACAATAGGAATAAGCCAGAAACTGTGATAATACGGTGTCGAGGAAATTAGTCGGGACAAAATAGCCGCGAGTGGCAACAATGAACTCCCTTGGTAATAACATTAAAAATGATTTGGTACGTTCGCGTGTAGGAAAGTATGATAGAGCTGCTAATTTTGTGTAAACATTATGCATCATTCAAAATTAGCGAAGTGTAAATTTGTTGCCATTTTTCTCAGCGGAACATCTAAATAGTGCTTGATAAGAAAAAGTTGCATGACAGAAGAAATTTCATTCTAATTTATTTAGCCAACGGCCTTGCCGCAGAGGTAACACCAGTTCCCGTCAGATCACCGAAGTTAAGCGTTGTCGGGCTGGGCTAGCACTTGGTGACCGTCCAGTCTGCTGAGCACTGTTGGCAAGCGGGCTGCACTTAGCACATTTGAGGCAAACTGAGGATGTTCAAATGTTCAAATGTGTGTGAAATATTATGGGACTTAACTGTTAAGGTCGTCAGTCCCTAAGCTTACACACTACTTAACCTAAATTATCCTAAGGACAAACACACACACCCATGCCCGAGGGAGGACCAAACTGAGGAGCTACTTGACTGAGAAGTAGCGGCTCCGGTCACGAAAACTGACAACGGCCGGGAGAGCGGTGTGCTGACCACATACTCCTCCGTATCCGCATCCAGTGATGCCCCTGTACTGAGAGGATGACACGGCGGCCGGTCGGTACCGTTGGGCCTTCCAAAGCCTGTTCGGACGGAGGTAGAGTTCTAATTTATTTGATGCCAGAGCTGAAAACAGCAGTTACATCACTAACAGCCGTTTTTTCCGTGCTTCAATAGAAGCAACATTTCAGTAATTCTGAGTATGTTTGGTGATTTTAAATTCTGATGCCTTGGAAATCAACACCTTTCTTCCTTCTGGTATATTAACAAAGAAGTATGATTCTAAAACAAAAGCTGAAGAATGTTAAGTCTTGCCACTGTGAGCCACACTAAGAGGCATGGGGTGATGAGGGGGAGCGGGGCGGGGGGGGGGGAGTGAGAATACCAGTAACAGTGTGATTCCATGACATTCACTCATAAGTTCATAGTTTTCCGTTATGCGACAGTGCTGGATGTACCCTCATGTGGTGAAAGGTGAGTACACGTAATGCAATCAGGGGCATTTTTGAACGTGATTATTTTCGTCGTCTAGGTGTTATGGTGTGGAGAGGCATAATGTTGTTTTGGCGTACTAATCCCCAGATCTCTGAACACGGTACACTCACTGCTCAACGTTATTGTAACATTGTACTCCTTCCCAATCGTGCTTCTTTGAGGGGTACATTGTGTCCTGACTTCATTTTTTTGGATGACAATGCGCGAACGCACCGATCTGCGCAGGTTGGGCAACTCTTGAAACGACAGGATATTCGGCGAATGGACTGACCTGCCCAGGATGCATTGGGGAGACATATTGCAGCAGTACGCCCACATTTACCAACGACCGTCCAGTAGTTGTCAGCTAGTGGAGGAATGAAACGCTCTACCACCAGAAGTCCTTAGGAAACTTGCGGCCAGCATGAGAGCACGTTCCAGAGTTTGGATTGACGTCCGTCGTGATCACACACCCCATTAAGAACAACGTTCCGCTTAATGTCCAAGGGATCATCATGAATAGTGATAATTGCAGCGTAATTATTGTCTTTGAATGGAAGAGTCATTTCTGATCGTCTCATTGCGTATTTCTTTCAGTTAACTTCTACACTATATTGTAGCTGTTCTTTTTATGGATGGTCCAAATTTCATCGACCTATACTCTTAAGGCTGTGACACATCAGGCGTAAGTTACTTTCGTCCTTAATTTCTGCGCACAGGTGTATTGATACTAAAAATAAAGTGTAACGGAGGCGCTCATTCTATGTAACAATCATGAATTATCCTAAATTAAAAAAGAAACGGAAGTGAAGAGGGTGATGTTACGATATGTAGTACTTACAGTGTACGGTGGTTGTACATAGAAGAATATCCAGTAGGTTGTATGTACCAACGGTTCGCTCTTGTTTTGATTGCACTCACCGCATAAGAATAACTAATCGTTAATGGTTCGTAGCAGTTAGACGGACCAAACACTTCCACAAAGTTGTATCCACTCGGTCCAAATAACGTTTCACGATCACTCTGTATCAATTATATCGTCGATGTATAATTGGAAAACATCAACTTGCGTTATAGCAAACAAGTATTCAACCATTGGGCACAACAGCTTCTGTCTTTCCCTAGGAATTTTTATCACTGCAGGCCCTATATTTAATGGACCAGGGGCACAAAACTAATGTAATACGGTTAGTAAGGAATATTCTTTTAGTATCTCCTCTGAATTTGTCGCGATTTAGCTTCATTGTTATCCGTTGCAGGGCTACCCATAGATCCTACACCAAATATGAAGATCGGTAAAGATCGCAACTGCCATTGGAAACACACAGGTTAATACGTAACTTTAGAATATTTTCAAATACGTTTCATCTCAACAGGAAGAGTATTTGCAACTACTATACTTCACTACGTCGTATAAATTTTCTGTCTCAAGTATCTTCACCTCACAAACAGCATAATATTGAACATAAACGTTCAAGTAGCTGTTATTTTCGAAGATATGACTATTTCGTTACAGTTTACTTCAGTCGAAGTATCGTTCAAGCTTCTGTTTCCAGTAATATGTTCCCGTAGAACAATTCAGCCCTTTTATTCAAATAATATCTTGGAAATAACCCCCAACACAATTCTGTACTTTTTCAACAACAGCTCTCCAACATTACTTTATTGCGTTTCACTTGTAAGCTATTATGTATGAACACTGGTGTACCTGACTCGATGTGGGAAGGAAATGAAGAAATGGCTGACCAAGTTTTACTCATGCATACTAACATCGGGCTGCCTGCCAAAAGCTTTTAAAATTACTAAAATAATTGCTGTGCTGAAACCAAACAAAGCATCAGATAAAGCCGAAAGTTACCGCCCTATTGCTCTTCTCAGCTGCTGCTACAAACTTCTGAAACGCCTACTCCTCAACAGGCTGGGCCCATGAATCCTAGAAGTCATCCCAGCAGAGCAGGCAGGTTTCAGACCAAATAGAAGCTGCACAGACCAGGTTCTAAGTCTAACGACATATATTGAAGCAGGTTTTCAAAAACAAAACAAAAAGACTGCGGTAGCTTTCAGAGACCTAACAGCCGCCTATGACACTGTATGGAAGGAAGGAATTCTGCACAAACTCATAAAAGTAATCCCCTGCCATATGACACTGAGACTTATCAACAACATGCTTTCGGATAGATACTTCCAGGTGGTACAGGGTAATGATATAAGCAAACAGAGGAAACTGAACAATGAACTGCCTCAAGGATCAGTTTTAGCACCAATGCTCTTTAATCTTTACATCTCTGACCTGCCTGAAACTATCTCAGGGAAGTTCAGCTATGTTGATGACATGACCCTAGCTATCCAAAGCAAGCAGTTTGAAGACACTGAAAACATCCTCACAACTGACCTAAACAAAATGCATGAGTATCTCACCAAATGGAGGCTAACACCAAATCCCACCAAGACTGAAGTCAGCTGTTTTCATTTGAACAACAGAATGGCGGGATATGAGCTGAAGGTTCATATGAATAACAGTCAACTGCGATATCAGCCATATCCAAAGTACCTGGGGGTCACTCTAGACAGGACATTACCCTTCAAAAGACACCTGGAAAATGTATCCAATAAAATAAGCTCACGGAACAGCCTCATTCAGAAACTCTGCAGCACTAACTGGGGACCAGCAGCAGACACACTACGAACCTCTGCACTCACCTTAGTGTACTCTGCAGCCGAGTACTGTGCACCAGCGTGGTTAACCAGCAAGCATATAAACGAGGTGGACACCCAGCTCAATGCTGCTTTGCGAACCATAACTGGATGCATAAAGACTACCCCACTATATTGGCTTCCAACACTTAGTCATATAGCACCACCCTCCCTACGAAGACAGGAAGCTCTGATGAGGGAATACACAAAAATAATGAATAACCCTCTACTTCCTATCCACGAAGATGCCCCAACTTTGGAAAGAACACGACTCCGCTCCAGAAGTCCCTCTTTAACACTGGCCCAACAACTGTTAGCTGCCAACTTCAGCATGGATACTAAATCGCACGAGAGCTGGAGTGATAGTGCCTCCCCTCACAACCGAGAACTTATCTGTCCATCAGAGAAACCTAAGGGCTTTGAACTTCCACGACAGCTATGGAAAAGCCTAAACAGAATCCGAACAAGACATGGACTATGTGCACACAATCTACACAAGTGGGGAAAGCTTCCCAGCCCTAGCTGTGACTGTGGGGCACCTAATCAAACAATGCAGCACATCGCCGAGGACTGTGAATTAAGAGCCTACCAAGGTAGTCGGTCTGACTTCTTCAACACCAAACCGCCCAACCTCGAATGGATCGCCAATTTGTACGTCAGAATTTGAAGACTTGTGTAACGCAAAATATCTGCTGTGATGTTGCTTTTTATTATGTTTATGTATTATATTTTATCTGAATATGTACCCTTCACTTATGTATTTTATAGTGTATTTTATCATATAATTTCATAATGTAATAAGTGTAAACTATGTGTGTAACGCCATACGCTAAAGAAATAAATAAATACTTGTGTACATAATTACTGTTTCACATCAAGGTACAAACATGAACTGACTTCAGTAAAACATGAATAACATTTTCTCGCTAAATAAAAAGAACATGAATTCGTGTTTGAATAATAGTCACGGGATACGGTCACAATGCTGACGGCTTCTCCCGGTGCGTGACTGTTGGTTGCGTAGCAATGACGACCAACTTCACATCTTGCAGCACCTAAGCTAGGAATTCCGCCGCTCTTGCATCTGTCTCCTTGCGACCATGAAACAGATAAACACACACAAACAAATAAGCACTATTTCGTAACAAACGGTGTCTTAATACTAACATCACTTACAACGTATACTAGTGCTCAGGAGTCTGGGTGTGCTTGTCATCCGAATAAAAGTCAGCACAAACGTCTATGTACAGTAATTCTTATTTTTTCGTAAACAAACATATTATTTACAGTGAATATTAGTTGCAACATGAAGAAATAATTTTGTATCTTGACAGTAATAAAATTAGAGGCACAGATAATTTGGTGTAGGTGTTAGAAAAGAAGCTCACCGGCTTCAGCCGGTGATACCAGCCGTCCTCCAGTATTTTAGTTTCAGACCAAAAGACGCTCCGTAATAACAGTTAAATAAAAAATGATCTACGAGTATATCCTTTTGGTCGTAACATAAGAAGAAAACGGTATTTGAACAAACAAACGTTTGACTTCCGTCCAGGGGACCTTGGTTCTTTTCCCGGTATTTCGTGGTGTAACGTAATTAATATGCTGGCGAGATATAAGCCAGATGGATGTTATGACAGGTAGAACTTTGGTCTCAATAAAATCGGAAGAGTAGAATCTTTTACTTAAGTTGTATACCTAATTTGTATCTTTGTTATTATTCAAACGGTGGTACATTCTTTTGTATGTAAAGTAAATTTGTGCGTTTTGGCGGAGGAACTTTTTATGTTCTAAGATACCATAGAAAGCGAATTTCGATCCTATCCTAGAAGCACAAATAGTTCACAGGCGAGCCAATTTCGTAGAATCCACGAATGTATCGCTTAGTTGGCTGGGTTTGTCACATGCCTCATGTTGTTCCTTCCATTCCAGGAGATGGAACCACCATCCATGCGGGTAATTTGAAATAGTGATTTGATACTACCATTTGATAGTGCCACTAACACCGCATATCGCTGATGTAAATATCTGTCCTGCTATGCACGCCCAGTATAGTTACGGCCATTCTCTAGGCTACTTTACAACATCGATTTTCCATCCACCACTTCACTTTAGCTGTTACATATTGGTAATGAAAGCATATTTACAATGTGGAACACGATTATCGTTAACCTCATCACATTCACAGGAATGTGCTCACTAATCACAGTTTTGCTTATACAGTGGCTTCAGTTTGACGCTTTATAATTTTAGTTTCATTATCGTAACCTTTTGTAACTTGGATATCCCTATTTTGTTAAGCATGATAATAGTATTCGGAATTCAACTATTTTTTAATATACTACACAAACAATTTGTATATCTTTACATAAAAATGTAAACCAGACGCTGGACGGTTGTTACTACTGTCTATACCAACCTTGATGTTATGAATTGTTACCAACAGGATTGTTGCCTCTGCCTCTATTAACGTATAAACATTAAAAAAATAAAAAAGATATATTCTAACATTTTACGTTTGTTTACTATTGTCCAAGCATATGTACGGTCAATTGTATATGTCAAAATGGTTCAAATGGCTCTACGTACTATGGGACTTCACATCTGAGGTCATCAGTCCCCTAGACTTTGAACTACTTAAACCTAACTAACCTAAGGACATCACACACATCTGTGGCCGAGGCAGGATTCGAACCTGCGGCCGTAGCAACAGCGCGGTTCCGGTCTGAAGCACCTAGAACCGCTCGGGCGCAGAGGCCGCCTTGTATATGTCATTCATGATCTTTTATATCTCTATTTTACATTTCTTCCGAATTATCAATGCTTAAAAGACAACCATCCTTCATCGTGTTGACGAATATGGACTAATATGTAATTTCTCTCATATTATGACACATAAACTGAAGAGCCAAAGAAACACGTACATCTGCGCAATTTCGTGTAGGACACCCGCGAGCACGCAGAAATACCACAACACGACGTGGCATGGACTCGACTAATGTCTGAAGCAGTGATGGAGGGATCTGACTCCATTAATCCTGCAGGGCTGTCCATAAATCCATAAGAGGACGAGAGGGGTGGCGATCTCTTCTGAACAGCACTTTGCAAGGCATCCCAGATATGCACAATAACGTTCATGTCTGAGGAGTTTGTTGGCAAGTGTAAGTGTTTAAACTCCAAGAGTGTTCCTGGAGCCACTCTGTAGCAATTCTGGACGTGATGAGTGATGCATTGTCCTACTGGAGATGCCCATGCCCGTCGGAATGCACAATGGAGATGAATGGAGGCAGGTGTCAGACAGGATGCTTACGTACGTGTCACCCGCCAGAGTCGTATCTAGACGTATCGTATCTAGACTCCAACTGCACACGCCCCACACCGTTACAGAACCTCCACCAGCTTGAACAGTTCCCTGCTGACATGCAGGGTCCATGGATTCCTGAAGTTGTCTCCGTACCCGTACAAGCATATCAGCTTCATACAATTTGAAACGAGACTCGTCCGGCCTGCAAAATGTTTCCAGTCATCAACAGTCCAATGTCGGTGTTGACGGGCCCAGGCGAGGCGTAAGGCTTTGTGTCGTGCAGTCATCAAGGGTACACGAGGGGGCCTTCGACTCGGAAAGCCCAAATCGATGAAGTTTCGTTGAATGGTTCGCACGCTGACCCTTGTTCATGGCTCAGCGTTGAAATCTGCAGCAATTTGCGGTAGAATTGCACTTCTGTCACGTTGAACGATTCTCCTCAGTCGTCGTTGGTCCCTTTCTTACAGGATCTTTCTTCGGCAGCAGCGATGTCGAAGATTTGGTGTTTTACCGGATTCCTGATATTCACGGTACACTCGTGAAATGGTCGTACGGGAAAATCTCCCCTTCATGGCTACATCAGTGATGCTATGTCACATCGCTCGTGCGCCGACTTTAACACTATGTTCAAACTCCTTAAATCTTGATAACCTGCCATTGTAGCAGCAGTAGCCGATCTAACAACTGCGACAGACACTTGTCTTATATATATGTGTTGCCGGCCGCAGCGCCCTATTCTGCCCGTTTACATATCTCTGTATTTGAATACGCATGCCTACACCAGTTTTTTTTTGACTCTTCAGTGTAGAACCAAGCTGGAGCTCTCATTTTTCTGGATGGTAACACCCCGGCGCTCTGAGATGCAACTGAGGATTCACAGGGGCTGTGCTGCTGTGACACCCAATGTGTCGAGATTTGGAGATGGCTGCCAGGGTCTCAGGAACTCCTTCCTGGTCTTCCCCGAGGCTCGTCTCCTCACTGATTTCAAAAGGTCGTTGCAGGTGGATGTTCTGCCGTGTCGCGTCTCGTCATCGTGATGTAAGGTGCCTTCTTGGTTGTCTCTCAACCATTTAGGCTTGCAGTTCATAAACTGATTCTTAGCTTAAGCGAGTTCATCTAATGTCACAGTTCCTCATTCCTTATTATACACTACTGGCCATTAAAATTGCTACACCAAGAAGAAATGCAGATGATAAACGGGTATTCATTGGACAAATATATTATACTAGAACTGACTTGTGATTACATTTTCACGCAATGTGGGTTCATAGATCCTGAGAAATCAGTACCCAGAACAACCACCTCTGCCCGTAATAATGGCCCTGATACGCCTGAGCATTGAGTCAAACAGAGATTGGATGGCGTGTACAGGTACAGCTGCCCATGCAACTTCAATACGATACCACAGTTCATCAAGGGTAGTGACTGGTGTATTGTGACGAGCAAGTTGCTCGTCCATCATTGACCAGACGTTTTCAATTGGTGAGAGACCTGAAGAATGTGCTGGCCAGGGCAGCAGTCGAACATTTTCTGTATCCAGAAAGGCCCGTACAGGACCTGCAACATGCGGTCGTCCATTATCCTGCTGAAATGTAGGGTTTCGCAGGGATCGAACGAAGGGTAGAGCCACGGGTCGTAACACATCTGAAATGTAACGTCCAGTGCTCAAAGTGTCGTCGATGCGAACAAGACGTGACCGAGACGTGAAACCAATGGCACCCCATACCATCACGCCAGGTGATATGCCAGTATGGCGATGAGGAATACACGCTTACAATGTGCGTTCACCTCGATGTCACTAAACGCGGATGCGACCATCATGATGTTGTAAACAGAACCTGGATTCATCCGAAAAAATGACGTTTTGCCATTCGTGCACCCAGGTTCGTCGTTGAGTACACCATCGCAGGCGCTCCTGTCTGTGATGCAGCGTCTAGGGTAACCGCAGCCATGGTCTCCGAGCTGATAGTCCATGCTGCTGCAAACGTCGTCGAACTGTTCGTGCAGATGGTTGTTGTCTTGCAAACGTCCCCATCTGTTGACTCTGGGAGCGAGACGTGGCTGCCACCGGCACCAACCTTGTGTAAATTCTCTGAAGAGCTGATCATTTGCATATCACAGGATCTTCTTCCTGTCGGTTAAATTTCGCGTCTGTAGTACGTCATCTTCGTGGTGTAGCAATTTTAATGGCCAGTAGTGTATTACAGATTATTGCACTTCCAAATGTATTCCTGTCCTGGTCTGTAACATCTTGTCTAACGACACATTCCCAGACGATGTGATCCGGTTACCGATTGCCCCACATTCACAAGTGTCTGGTGCGCTGTCACACTTTTAGTAAGTAGTTGGGATAAGGACGACGTCCCGACAGGTAGTGTATAGCTCCCTTGCCTGCAAGGAAGTATGTGGTTCTTGTTCTTTCTTTTGTATTAGGAAGAAACTGGTAGGTTCTCATCCCTGTTTTTACCCTTCCCCAGATTTCTTGTCATTCTCTATCAGTGCATGTTTTTAATTTCTTATTCGAAGAGGCTCTTGTGCTCAGTATCTCATTTACCTCTTCACATTCGCGCTTTTTGAGCCAATATTGTGCACTCCACTTTCTTACTGCTAGGTCTAAAGGTAGCAAGCCTAATATCATTAGCAACGCCTCAATTGGTGTTGTTAGGCGCGGGACTACTGTCCTCTGTGCTCGCCGTAAAGCCTGTGCTGTCCATACCTTTCTGGCTCTATGAGCCCAAACGCTGGACTAGTAGCCCACAGTAGCGAATAACATTGCGTTGTGGTACGTTCTTATTGCACTTAGTGGAAGTTGAAAACTTCTTGGGCCAGTTGTTATTTTATTTAGGATTTTAATGGCTCTCTGGCAAAAGTTTTCTACATGTGAATGAAAGTATAGTATTTCGTCGATGTTAATTCCAAAGTACCTATATCCTTCGTTTCTTTTCACAGGTTGATCATTTATTCTGGTTGTGGAATTTCTCGTTGTTGATAATGTCCCTTAAAGCAACATATAGGCTGATCTGTACGCTGCTATCGTTAGTTTATTTTCTACGCACCAGCTGCTTAGTCTTTCAAGAACTACCCTACTGTTTTCCTCTGATTTAGCCCTTGCGTTAGCAGGTATTATAATTAGCAGATCGTCTGTGTAGACGATGCAGCCTCTAGTATTTATTATACTCTGAATTGATTCAGTAATGGCTCTATGCCAACATTCCGAAACTCTGGACCACAAGCAAGAGCTCTTTGGGTAGCCCTTGATGATGTGTTTCATAACCTTCCTTCCAGGACATTCTTATTGCACCTGGATGTCTGTGCAATAATCTCGTAGACCGTTATAGAGCCACCTTGGACAGTCCATCTGTTTCAGTCTTTTAAACAGGGCAGTCCACCACGATTTATCAAACGCCCTAGCAATATCAATCATCATGCCTATAACATACTTGTCATCTGCGCCAGTCACAATATTCATTGCGTAATTTATTGCATTCTCGGTGAATTTTCCTGGGGGGCTCATGCCTACTAACTATCTGTGGTCCCTCAGGCGGCGGCACAGAAGCTTTTCCTGTTCTTTTGCTAGAATATTTATCAAGCAGATCGCCCTGTAAGATTTCAGTTCTCTTGGGTCTGTCTTCACCTCTCTTTAGTATAATGATACTCGATGTTTGCCAGGCTCTGGACACTAGACCCAGCAAAAGACGTTCGTTTAATAACACTGTTATAGGGCACAATTTGGTCCACTAGCTAATGCTACACTTCTGCCAGTTATTGCCTTATTGCCAGTCCCACTTCCTCCTGAGCAAATGGAATCAGAACACCGTTATTAATATGCTGCTCTAGTGATTCAGAGCGGAGATTCTGATGGAACTCTGTGTCTTCCATCGTTGTCTCGTCCGACAACAAAGTTCTGAACAGATACTCCACTGACGTTTCCTTGTCTGTCGTCATCGTGCCGTCGGATCTTCTCAGAGTTGATAATATAGTGGGTGAGTGATCTAACCTTGTTTACTGCAAGTTTGTATGGAAAACCTCAAACATCTGTTATCATTTGGTCTTTTTGTACGCCTCCCGTTTTTCTACCCTTGTTTGGGGTAGTAGTCCTTTATATTGATTTTTCACAGTTCGATAGAAAATCAGCCTTCTTTGTCATTCTGTTTCCCTGAAGATGTTTAGTAATATTTCCTCGCCTGCCTTACTGTTGGGTGGGACTGTAAACTCTTTTGACTTCGTAACAGATGTTGGGATAATCTTGTCTTGCGTCATCTGTATTGCTCGCACTAATTCGTGCGCTTTGGCGTCAGCCTCAAATCCGCTTCCTTGCAGTGGTTGCATCTTGTATTCTGCCTTTAAGAATTACAGATGAGCTCTGCGTAGGTTGCATAGTCGCTGGGGCTAAATGTTAGCGTCCAAGTCGTTAAATGCGTTTGTAACTAGGGAGTAAACGACATTATCGTCACTTGTTGTGAGTCCAACATAGACCTTCCAGTTGGCAACGTGGTCACTGAGTTTTCTTGGGTGATATCTATATTCGTTACCGCACCTGCGCGATGGAATGAGAGAGAGAATGAGATTTGGAATGTTCCTACCTTGAGTCAGTACTGTGTCGGACATGCTAAGAGCGAAAGTTGTTCCTTGCGAATTGTTGAATGTGGAGAGCCACTTTAAACAACTCTCAGAGAAACGGTGTAGCAAGTTTCCCTTTGTCCAGGCAGGACAGAAGGGGAGGTTTGCTTAACTCGAGTCTTCTAAGTAGGCATCACAATCACGCATGAGACAGAGCCAGTTTGTAACAGGCCCGAGGAAGGCAATGGAAAAACTGACTATATTAGGACCTTTCCTTGGAAAGTAGCGTTGGAGATGAGGTTGGTTCAAAATGGCTCTGAGCACTATGGGACTTAACTACTGTGGTCATCAGTCCCCTAGAACTTAGAACTACTCAAACCCAACTAACCTAAGGACATCACACACATCCATGCCCGAGGCAGGATTCGAACCTGCGACCGTAGTGGTCACGCGGTTCCAGACTGTAGCGCCTATAACCGCACGGCCACTCCGGCCGGCGAGATGAGGTTGGGTACAAGTAAAATATCACACACTGGATATCTTCTTTCCGTACTAGTTTACTTATCAGAAGTAACATTATTATATGGCATATACTAGTCTGTTAGATTCCTAGCAACACATCTCTAGCTCTGCAGTACTGTACACGGTTTCTTTTACACTTGCATGGCACTGTCCCAGAATACTCCAAACAAACCTACTTATTTGGTTTCCTCCTGACTAATTTCAAGAATTCGTTCCAAAAATGGTTCAAATGGCTCTGAGCACTGTGCGACTTAACTTCCGAGGTCATCAGTCCCCTAGAACTTAGAACTAATTAAACCTAACTAACCTAAGGACATCACACACATCCATGCCCGAGGCAGGATTCGAACCTGCGACCGTAGCGGTCGCTCGGCTCCAGACTGTAGCGCCTAGAACCGCACGACCACTCCGCCCGGCCAAGAATTCGTTCCATTTCACGCAGCATCGTAGATATTTAATCGGAATCACAGACTCCAGTAGGGTACCACTAAATAGATACAGTTGCTTCTTTCTCTTTTATGGGTATTTTCTTATATTTGTTCACTTTTAAGGAGAGCTGTCTTTCTGTAAATCAAGTTGTTCTGCATTTCTTTCAAATTATCTAGCAATCACACTTTGCTGTGAACTCCAGCATTATCAGGGAAGAACATGAGAAGTCTTCGGACTCTCTCAGGTAAATTATTTATTTGCACCGAGGACATTATTATGCTTCCTTGGGACACACGCGAAGTTATTTCCGCTTTACAGAGCGCTCTCTCTCTCTCTCTCTCTCTCTCTCCCCCTCCCTCACCCCCCCCCCCACTCTCACTCTCAAATACACACACACACACACACACTCACACTCACGCACACACACACTGACGGCCCGTTTAAAACCCACGTTAGAGACCGGATCCGAACCAGCGACTTTCGCTGCGAGAGCAGCGGCGACACCCCGAAACCTATAATGAGGGATCCGTTCTACGTTGTGAGCGGAGCTAGAAGGTTGTGGAGGTGGAGCGGTCAGACCACTTCGTGTACCGATAAAATTTTTGTCTCCGTTTACTGGATTATAATTGATGAGGAGTCTCGTATTCATACATATCGATACTGTTTAATATGTACCGTTTGATCGATCAGTGTTCGTAGCTGGACTCCACTAACACAAAGAGGGGTGGGGTGGAGGAGCGTAAGGACTTCGCTTCGCCTGCTAGGAGAGCATGAATAATCAATGACGAATGGCTGTTCCATTCACTGAAAATTCCGTTTGATCTGGAAAAGGAAGGCAAAGATCTGCAGAGATTTATCAGGCCTCTATAAAGTAGCATTCGAGTTGATATATTTCTTTTCTTTTGCCGCGGTAAAGAAATGAGCTAGACGTATCGGACCTGCTCCTGGCAAGACGAACAGTACAATCCCAACTTCGTACTGAAGAAAAGGTAAAATTTTGTTTTAATATTTTATTTGTCGCGTAAAGATATGATCCAAACTTTCGCTTCCAATTGTAAATCAGATTTGACAGCAATATTAGCCCTTTTAATAAAGATACCTCATATTATAAGGTAAATATAAGTACGTTAGCAACTGCATAAAACTATTTGGAAGCAACTAACGAAGACGGAAACGTTCGCAGAACTAGAAAGGAAAAGAAAAATGCCACTTAGGGAACAGGAGAAAATCTTAAACCATAGAAATTGTATTAAGCAAATGAACTTTCGAAATTATTAATATTACATACTGTATACTACATACATAAAATTTATTAAAATATAGTTTAGACAAAGCGAGAATAATCACACGCCTCTGCTGGGCACGTGACAATGTTTTATGAAGTGTGACGTCGAGATCTTTAACGCCCAGTGTGTGGTTAAAATGCATAATGGTTGAATTGGGAAAAAAGATATTTCCCCAAAAGTTCACGTTTGGAGACACACACACACACACAATACAGATGGAATAATACCAGTTAAGAAAATGTTTAAATTAAGGACAGAGCCCAGTTGACAAGCAGATAATACAAGTAGGCAAATACATGCGGCTATAATCCCCAGCTTACGATCTTAGGCTGGAGTACACACTGAAACTTCGTTATTTAAGTGAGTGTGTCTCTACTTAAATTGCAGAATGACTGAGAAGATGAAACTTCTACGCTAGTTGATTCTGAAACAGCTGAGTAAAACTGAACGTACTGAGCCTACTTTATCTTTACTTTTTCTTATCATGTCAACACTGACCCACAATATTCTAGCGCAACGCAATCTGACTGCTCAAAAAAATTATAACCTGACTTCAAATAATTAATTCAAAAGAATGGCCCTGAATAAGAAGCAATCCTGACAATAACCTATACATTTCATTAAGCACTTACCTCACAAAAATCTCAATTACGCGAACTACTGAAAGCGAGCGTCAATATTGCCAGCTAAATAAAAGATTCTAGCTACTAAAGCCAGTAACTACTAATAAGCAGGTGGTCAGCAAAGGAAAGATTTTGTTGTAAACCAAATAATGTATTTTTTATCTTAATAATGTGACATCCAGTTCAAACACGAATATAAATCGTCATTGACATCCAGTACAAAGATATATAATCATGAATAATTTTCAGTCTCCAAGTCGAATACTTCCAGATCGTTAGCCTACGCTAACACTTCAGACCTCTACCCTCCATCAATGCTAACTTGTCACATGTAACATCCATCACTGTTGGCTGTTCACCTCCAACTGCCCAACAGCACTTCCATCACTGCTGGCGACTAACTTCCAACTGCCCAACACTACTGGCGATTAACTTCCAACAACGAGTCCAACGAGCCACAGAGTCTCTTACAGAGAAAGCGCAGTCAGAGATCCAATACAAAGCGCTACACAGCGCTGCCAACACAGAAGCAGCCCACTTACAACTCAATAGATAAAATAATTAAAGCAGTTCTACATATGTGTCTTCGTTACCTAAAACAAGGAGCAGTTACCCACTTAGATTAGCTCCTGCCCTCTTGATAGAATATACATTGACCAATAGCATTAATGTCACCACCGCCTATGCTCGATGTCAACGTGCAATAACCACTCACAGACGGTAGATAGCAGAACTAGCAATGGAGAGTGCATAAAGCATGTCGGGGAGAGTGATGCGGATAACAGTGCAGTCGTTGTCATAATGTGGAAACGGAGTTGCTCATCAGGCATCCAAAATGGCATGGTC
The DNA here is from genome assembly GCF_023898315.1 of Schistocerca nitens. NCBI lineage: Eukaryota > Metazoa > Arthropoda > Insecta > Orthoptera > Acrididae > Schistocerca > Schistocerca nitens. Next base: position 147,543,945 of record NC_064618.1, read on the forward strand.
ATTGGCTTTTGGACCGAGGGTGGAAGCATTTCCGAAATGGCTGTTTGGAAATCGTTCGTGTGCCCCCGCAGTTAAAGTTTACCGTGCATGTCAAAATGGCGCTATTCAAAACCAGCAGCGAGGCATCTGGGGTGCACCACGGTCCGTAGATGACAGGGGAGAACGGCAACTGTGGGGATGCGTACTGGAGAATAGTCATGCAGCTGTTGAGGAACTGACGGCCTAGATGTGCGACCATTCAGGGAACACTCTGCAGTATAAGCCTGATTCTTGCATCCATGCTGACTGCCATTCATCGGCGATGAAGGCTAGAATTTGTACTCCTATACCGCAACTCATCGTCCACTGAGTGACGATGGGTGGCCTTTTCAGATGAATCACGTTTTATACTCCGTTGGACGGATGGCTGTTGGCATGTAAAGCGTGAAACGTCTGGAAGCAAAAGGTGAGGGTCCAGTGGAGAGAGCATTATGGTCCGGAGAATGTTTTCGTGACATTTACTATGTGATCTTGTCAGTCTGGAAGGCATAATGGATCAATACAAGTATCACACATCCTTGGGGACAATGTCCACTCCTACAGGCAGTTTCTTTTTATTCAGTAGGGCAAAGCAACACGCCACACAGCTTGATGTGTACACGCATGGTTCGAAGAAAACTAGGATGAGTTTAGCATAGTCCCCTGGCCACCAGGCTTCCTGAATTTAGATCCACTCGAGAATCTGTGGGACCACTTCGGTCAGGTTGTTCGTGCCATGGATCCTCAACTGCGAGTGTAGCACAGCCGGGTAGTGGGGCTATGTGTGTATGAGGCCATTTTGTTAGTGCGGGTTGCCTACATCAGGGGCATACCTGCCCCTGATGTAGGCAACCTTGTACGAACATAGCCCCACTACTAGCCGGCCAGGGCACTGGAGTGAACATGGTCCACATTCCTGTCTGTACATCCCAGAACCTCACTGACTCTTTCCTTGGGCTTCTCGCTGCGGTCCACACTGAAAGGGGCGCTATTCAGGCTTTTGACAGGTGGTCACATTAACGTCACTGCATAGTGTAAAATGCACTATGTTAAAAACTTGCCATGTTGCGATTCGTATACTGCTGTATCATTGCGGTATAAGACATGCATCAGTGGGAAGTGTCCATTTCTGACGCAGCTCAAAGTGATTTCGTCCCTTTGGAGTGAGTGTTGTGAGGTAAGCCACACTTGGATTGTCCATTGCATCAACTGCAGCTTGCTGTCCCTCACCGTTGGTCACTTCACTATAATGGCCTAGAGTTGAGTTCCCCTAGTTTCGAGCTGCCAGAATACACTACCAAAGTATTATTATAGGAAATTTTAAAACTGACATTTGGAGAGCACTCTTTCTTGAACAGAGTCAACAGAGTGGTGTGCAGGTGAGGCAGATTAGGAACAAATTTTATGTGCTCTTGGCACCACGAGGAATTGCAGCCTGATGTAACAGTGGCTTCTTACCAGCCTCAACACAGAGATAGGGGATGGAGCAGGTCGTAAATGCAGCAGTGGGCATCCTGGTTACGTCATGGTGGATAATATTTAAGTTTTTAAATGTGATACTTTTGCTGTCTCACACACATACCTTATATCCACGATCGAGCCAAGATAGTATAAGGGTCCGATGAAACTGGAGCATACAACATTTTTTAAAATATGTTAGTGCCCTGAAGTACCCTTCTTTCGGATTTACTTCATGTGGCAGTCAAGTAAACTTTTTATGAAAGATCTGGCCTAGAAACCCCACCTATGACTTAAAATTTAAAATTATGTCCCTCGCTCAGAGTTGAGGTAAATTAAAAAGAGAGTGCAAACGGTTGAGAAGGACATATACAGATTTCTCAGCCGAAAATCTAAAACCGATTTGCTCTGCCTATTCCCCTCAACCTCCTAACTGCCAGCTGTAGCTGGTGAAAGCTTCCTGCAGTGCTGAGAGACGAGTCAAAAGTAGAAAAGCCGTCCATGAACAGGGAGCACTGAGCACGATCCCCTTTTCGATGTCATAATACCGTTAACTGCAAGGTGTCAAATTGTCACCCTTTAAACACTACCTTGACAGGCACTGTTTCCTTGCACAAAACGGTTCTGCAAGATAGTTGTGTCAATTACAGCGGTGGTCAAGAAAGATAATCAGACATCCACAGAAGATAATACATTAATAAGTTTATTTACAGTATGTATAACTAATAACTGAGATAGACGAGTACACAACTCATCGTCTGTGGTGCTGAGTTTTATACAATTGTGGGTAATGTTCTTGACTGGAAACAAATAGTCTTGACTGCTGATACAATCAGATAGCCTCTGAATATATGTAGATGGTATCTGTTCTTTCCGACATATAGTTAAGGCTAACCGGCCACTGACCTTCCTCTTCTGTGCTGGATGCACATGCATTGCCCGAACTCTTACGGAACTCAGTAAGATTGTCTGCCGCGAGTAATGAGTGTAATGGGCAGGGGCAGTACGAATGCAGTGTGTGGACATTAAACTGGGAATGTTGGTCTCTCGGGAATCGTGCATGGGATAAATCCCTGCAATCGCACTATCCTCTGTGCCCTCAGTGGCTCAGATGGATAGAGTGTCTGCCATGCAAGCAGGAGATCCAAGTTCGAGTCCCAGTCGGGGCACACATTTTCAACTGTCCCTATTGATGTATATCAACCCCTGTCGACAGCTTAGGGGTCTTGATTTAGTTATCATTTCAGTCTCTTAATAGCAGTAATGCTTAGTAACGTCGTGCTGCGTTGATAAATTTTCTCGTTTCACTCTTCCATACTAAGGTTGGTACAAGTCTGAAGATCCACTACATGGCTGATCTGAGTTTAGTTCAACGTCAAAGGCGCTGCTTACCGATGAGATAGCGCCACTGGCCTCTTGTAACAGTCATGGTCGTCGTTCCTCCTCCAGAGTTGGAGGATGAGAGGGTTGTAGGAAAATGCGAACTTGGTGTTGAGTCTACTCGCCGTACATTGGCATCTTTCAAGGCCAAAGGGCTCGCCAGCCATGTCATGGAGGTAGTGTGCCACAAAGGCGTAGAATACACGAAATACTCGTCGCAGGATTTTGTTCTGGAGGCACTGTACTTGGTTGGCTAGGGGTTGCATTTCTCCATTCCTTGCTGGCACAGTTCGTGACAGGCTGAATACTCATCCTGTAGCTACAGAGACCACAACTGACTGACAGGGAAGACATCTCGTTGAGCAGTGGATATAGTGCGCCAAGCCACTGTGTTGTTTGCTTGTGCAAATGACTGACGTGCTCCTTCCATGTGTGCTTCTGATCTAAGAAGACCCACAGGCATTTTGAGAATTTGGTCCATTCAAAAGAAAGTCTAAAGCGCACAACACCGCCGACCCCTGGTGGACTCTTCGAAAAATACGGCTCCACACTGCTCAATCTCTGAATGCGGCTGCATAAAAAGACGCAGACAGTGAGGTTATGTGAATCCGGCGTCCTCTGATGACGTGTATGTGTGTCGCCATCCACCATAGACAGCGAGCGATGGAAGGGTGATGCTCGCCGGCGGCGCTCTGGAGAGAGGCTTCAATATGCCGTCTCCCATTGAGCCGCGTGCGGCGCCCGGCGCCCTGGGTGTGGTCATCGCATTATTGATCCTGAGATTAAAATAACGTGCAGAACCGAAAGTCCGTCAGAAAACTGCTGGACGTCATCAGTTGTCTCATTCATGAAACTGATGAAGCTGGTAGAAGATATTATGCCACGAAGTAGTACAGTCGGTCTCCTCTGGGTCCGAAAATACGTAGTAGATGAGGCATGTTGTTTACTCGGCTTCTGCAGAGTCAGATTCTCGATGGTTGATGTTGTATACGCCTGGTAGTCGTTTCCTCCGCTCACCAGGCAGGACATTCGGGCAGCCGCCCTGCCAGGAGGAAGTGGGTAAACAGTTTTCATCAACACTGAGGTAATGCCTTGTATAACCCGTACCACGGAGTTACACGTCGCGTCCAGAGCGTCTGGAGGCGCCAACATTGCTGACAAGCAGTGTGTCTGCCGTAGCAGAGAACGCCATCGGCAGGTAACTATTTGGCTACACCAGGTCACATGCCCATGCAGCGCCACGCAAATATCCACCCGCTCCCGACTGTTTCGGACACCAGAGGACTCCGTGAAGTTACGTGCTATGCCTGAAATCGGCAGTAGAGTGTGCAATATTACTTGGGCGCTAGCTCCGCAGGAGGCGCGGTAGGGAAGGGGACAACGGCAGTGGTGGGGGTTTCCTTGCAGATGGGAAAGCGTGGTAGGCGAGATGTGGTTCTACAGCGTAAGCCCCAGCATATCTCGCAGGAGTTGTAAGCTACAGCAAACGTATGCAAACGATCATATTAACAGATTACGCCACTGCAAAAATTTATTCATCAAGTCAACCGTCTGTTGTTGTTGTTGTGGTACTCAGTCCTGAGACTGGTTTGGTGCAGCTCTCCATGCTACTCTATCCTGTACAAGCTTCTTCATCTCCTAGTACGTACTGCAGCCTACATCCTTCTGAATCTACTTAGTGAATTCATCTCTTGGTCTCCCTCTACGATTTTTACCCTCCACGCTGCCCTCCAACACTAAATTGGTGATCCCTTGATGCCTCAGAACATGTCCCACCAACCGATCCCTTCTTCTAGTCAAGTTGTGCCACAAACTTCTCTTCTCTCCAATTCTATTCAATACCTCCTCATTAGTTATGTGCTCTACCCATCTAATCTTCAGCATTCTTCTGTAGTACCACATTTCGAAAGCTTCTATTCTCTTACTGTCCAAACTATCTATCGTCCACGTTTCACTTCCATACATGGCTACACTCCATACAAATACTTTCAGAAACGACTTCCTGACACTTAAATCTATACTCGATGTTAACCAATTTCTCTTCTTCAGAAACGCTATTGTTGCCATTGCCAGTCTACATTTTATATCCTCTCTACTTCGACCATCATCAGTTATTTTGTTCCCCAATTACCAAAACTCGTTACTACTTTAAGTGTCTCATTTCCTAATCTAATTCCCTCAGCATCACCCGATTTAATTCGACTACATTCCATTATCCTCGTTTTGTTTTTGTTGATGTGCATCTTATATCCTCCTTTCAAGACACTGTCCATTCCGTTCAACTGCTCTTCCAAGTCCTTTGCTGTCTCTGACAGAATTACAATGTCATCGGCGAACCTCAAAGTTTTTATTTCTTCTTCATGGATTTTAATACCTACTCCGAATTTTTCTTTCGTTTCCTTTAGTGCTTGCTCAAGATACAGATTGAATAACATAAGGGATAGGCTACAACCCTGTCTCACTCCGTTCCCAACCACTGATTCCCTTTCATGCCCCTCGACTCTTACAACTGCCATCTGGTTTCTGTACAAATTGTAAATAGCCTTTCGCTCCCTGCATTTTACCCCTGCCACCTTCAGAATTTGAAAGAGAGTGTTCCAGTCAACACTGTCAAAAGCTTTCTCTAAGTCTACAAATGCTAGAAACGTAGGTTTGCCTTCCCTTAATCTATTTTCTAAGATAAGTCGTAGGGTCAGTATTGCCTCACGTGTTCCAATATTTCTACGGAATCCAAACTGATCTTCCCCGAGGTCGGCTCCTACCAGTTTTTCCATTCGTCTGTAAAGATTTCCCGTTAGTATTTTGCAGCCGTGACTTATTATAGTGATAGTTCGGTAATTTTCACATCTTTCAACACCTGCTTGCTTTGGGATTGGAATTATTATATTCTTCTTGAAGTCTGAGGGTATTTCGCCTGTCTCATACATCCTTCTCACCAGATGGTAGAGTTTTGTCAGGACTGGCCCTCCCAAGGCCGTCAGTAGTTCTATTGGAATGTTGTCTACTCCCGGGGCCTTGTTTCGACTCAGGTCTTTCAGTGCTCTGTCAAATTCTTCATGCAGTATCATATCTCCCATTTCATCTTGATCTACATCCTCTTCCATTTCCATAACATTGTCCTCAAGAACATCGCCCTTGTATACACCCTCTATATACTCTTTCCACCTTTCTGCTCTCTCTTCTTTGCTTATAACTGGGTTTCCATCTGAGCTCTTGATATTCATACCAGTGGTTCTCTTTTCTGCAAAGGTCTCTTTAATTTTCCTGTAGGCAGTATCTATCTCACCCCTAGTGAGATAAACCTCTACATTCTTACATTTGTCCTCTAGCCATCCCTCCTTAGCCATTTTGCACTTTCTGTCGATCTCATTTTTGAGACGTTTGTATTCCTTTTTGGCTGCTTCATTTATTGCATTTTTATATTTTCTCCTTTCATCAATTAAATTCAATATATCTTCTGCTACCCAATAATTTCTACTAGCCCTCGTTTTTTTACCTAGTTGATCCTCTTGCTGCTTTCACTACTTCATCCCTCAAAGCTACCCATTCTTCTTCTACTGTATTTATTTCCCCAATTCTTGTCAATCGTTCCCTAATGCTCTCCCTGAAACTCTGTACAACCTCTGGTTCTTTCAGTTTATCCAGGTCCCATCTCCTTAAATTCCCACCTTTTTGCAGTTTCTTCAGTTTTAATCTACAGTTCCTAACCAATAGATTGTGGTCAGAGTCCACATCTGCCCCTGGAAATGTCTTACATTTAAAACCTGTAACCTTCCCACAAATAATATAATTTGTTTAATGATTCTAATTTTAGTGTAACCTCAGAACAAAACTGGTTCCCATTTAACGTACCCACAAAATTCTTTTCCCATTTAATATAAGCTCGAAACAGAAAAATTCCTAAACCTCGTAATAAAAAATAAATTCAGTAACCTGGTAAAATTTGGACGACAGCAGTGCTGCGTCATGGCCCTGTAAGATCATTCTGAATAAAAAGCAAAAATTCTCACCTCGGTAAAGTCGGCAACTATCTGCTCTTACAATAGCTCTTTTCCGGCACAGCTCTATGCAATGCTGGCCCATACATTTGTTATTTATGAAAGGAAGCAAATGATTTTTCTTATGCAACAATCGGAATGATCATGCATTAAAAAAATATTAAACTCTTTAAATTGAAATGAATGCTTGTTATTATTAGGGCATTTTTAAAAGATATACATGGGAGTTTACATAATATTACTAGATATGCGCGAGGCTGCTTTTTTTTACCTTATACAATAATACTCAGGCTCCGGCATCGCTGCACCGCGACCGCCCCAGCCAACATGATACACCGGACCAGACCAGAGCACACACACACTGGCAACAACTTACTGCTACTGCTACACAGTTCGTACAATCAACACTGCTCTCTGGGCAGCGATTCTCTTATACCTTGCATATCGCAGGCAGCGCATGAGCAATACATCGAAATTACATCTGCTCGGACCTCTTACATAACCCTCCACTGGGGGGGCAAATATTTGGCAGCGATGGTGAGTCAATTGGACTTGCCATGAGCAACAAATTTTTCTTAATTAACTAAGTTTACAGTCACAGAGGTGCAGAACATGAAATGAAATAGAGTGCACACGCACTGAGTACAGAACATATCAAGAAATCACAATATGTATACGCAATGAGTACAAATCATATTAATAAATGACATAAAGTGCATACGCACTGTAGTACAGAACATACCTAGCAATGACAAAATGTATACGCAATGAGTACAAATCATATTAACAAATGACATAAAGTGCATACGCACTGTAGTATTTTTTTACCATTTTCCAAGAACTAGGATAGGAAAGGGAAGGATTGCATCATGGTTGTAGCACAGTAGGTTGCACGTAGCTGCACTGAAAGTCCATATCTTTCTACAGAAGCACAACACCAAGTGAGACAATCTGAAGTTCTCTTCCCTGAAGTATTAATCAGTGTAGCCAAGACACTGAAATGTCGTATGAATATTTAATGTTATCATTTTGGTAGTACCTTAGGTACACCAAACAGTGGAACCATAATAACATCTCCATTGTTCAAGGTAGTGGACACCAAGCTGTGTCAACACCACACTCTTTCACCAACGTAGAATTAGTGCAGAAACCAAATATAGTGCTCCATGATAATAAGAATAGACAGGACAAACGTATATTGCAGTAATTTCTGGTAATTAGGTCAAAATATGAAGGACATTAAGTCTTATGCTAGTCATCATTGAGAATTACACTAGTCTATCAACCGATTTGAGTAATTGGTGGCACTCATTGCCTAGTTACTAAATATTTCTGTACTATGTATGGAGTATTACAGAATATTATTCATAAGTCATCTGATGACAGTAAATATTGGCACTCATTGGCCAGTTACAAACGATTTTAAAGTGATCATTCAAAGCAAGAGTTAATTAATGGCATACCATTTACATAATTCATCTAGTTATTGTAATCATTGGCACTCTTTGTCCAGTTACAAACCATCAGAAGTCATCCTTCAAAACAGGAGCTAATCAGTGTAGCATCAAGCTACTGGTATTCATATATAATAGCATGTAGGTGACATAATACAAAATTAAAATAAGAAACAGTGGCATTCATTGGCCAGTTACTAAACATGTAGCAAGTATTGAATAGAACAAAAGATTTTGCATCATTCAAGTGAGATACGACATATTTAAAATAATTATTGGCACTCATTGGCCAGTTACAAAGTATTCTTATATTTTTATAAAACCTTATTCAGTATTATTCAAAAGTTATCATTCAAAATGAGAGTTAATTATTGGCATAGCATTTATAGAGTATAACAAAAATATTATTTACAGAAATTATTGGCATAGTATTTATGCATTATTACAAAACATCATTCAGTATTACTTAGAACTCATCATTCAAGTGACATAGGACATATTGAAAATATAATACACTGTAAATATTACTCAAGGTCTGTGATTAGAAAACATCATTCAGTATTACTCAGAACTGATCATTCCAGTGACATAAGACATATTTAAAATGTAACACACTGCAACTATTATTCAAGGTATTTTTTTTTGTGCTAGCAATGCATTGCATTGGGATCGATAATTAATTGCTGGCACATGAAAATATTTGCTTTTGACTTATTGCTGCAAATGAGGATAGGTAACGTCATTCGTCATGAGTCAGCTGTAGCAAGGTTATGAAACAAGTAGAGTATATGTGATCACATTCATGAATGACACACACAAATGGGTAAAAAAATGCAGGTACTAGAACAGGTTTAATGACTAACTGCTTATAGCACATTAATTTCATGAATAGCTTCTCCTAGAAAAAATACAAAATGGATTATTAAGCTGAAAGAAGAAACGCATATTATGTTGAAAAGTAGTGAACTTCGAATTAACATGTAATGAAATGTGTACTCAATATATATGTACTCTAGCTGTCCTTTCCAAAACCTTCAGTCATTATACCATGCGACATAAGACATACTGTCAAAACAAACTGCAACAAATACTTCAATAGCTACATAGCACTTCTTAACTAACAGTAAATATATAAACTTCATCATTATCCTCATCTGCAAAAAAAAACTTAAAAGTGGTGCGTTTAGTGGCCATATAAAATTCATCACTATCATCACCTGTAAACAAAAACTTCATTATTCATATCACCATAACTTCATTATTATCGTCACCTGCAAAGAAAAACTTCATTATTCATATTACCATATTCTTCATCACTATTCATCATCATTCATTATCATCTGCAAAAAGACACTTCATTTTTCATTATTCATATTACCATTTACTTCATACAACTATTCATAGTATAGAGTTCCTTATTTCTAGCATATTTCATCACTAAAACTAAGATGTGTAGTTCTGTTTGACAGACTGCATCAATCGCCTCGTATTCTGAAAGAAAAATAATTAGTTAAGACTGCTATCATACGATGTTTATAGTATATTCATGTTAATGTTTCTTAATTCTGATCCATTTACTCTTCGTGACGAGGTATTGCATCGTCTTTCGTTCATTCCGAAGGTGAAATTCCCATTTCATAGTAATCCACTGTGGTTTGTTTCATTTATTTCATTTACACGTTATTGCTTTCTGAAAATGATGAACAACGATTAATGTCTTGCATTTAAATCATATACCCATTAAATAAAAACTGGTTTCTAGTGATATAACTAAGCATACAGCATAGCATGACGGAAAACGTAATATGTCAAAAACATAGACAGTGTGCAGGTGCAAAAGTGCACACAGAGCATCATAATGTAGTAGCAAAAAAATGTAAAATAGTCACGATGTTGAGATATCATAAGGCAAAACGTCAAAGTCAACTGGTGTTTGTTATATCTTCAAGATTTCATAGTGCATACAAACAAACAGGAAAACAATCATACATACATGAAAAATGGAAAATGTGCACGGTCTGATATATAACGACAAGAAATGACTTTCTTTGTGTTCAGCTTGTATGTTGTGTAGTTGATAGAGGCGAGAGCTGAAGACTTTAATGGAGAAAGAATTTGATAAAATTAATATGTCACTAGATAGAATTGCATAATTGTTAATAAAATATGTAAGTTTATCTGGAAAAATGTGCACGGTCTTATGTGTAACGACAAGAAAAGCGACCTGCTAACCTTACCTTGCCAGGCACTTGCCAAGAAAAAATATAATAATCATCAGTAAGTAATCACATAGATATAATTGCATAAGTGGTCATAAAATGTGTAAGTTTATCTGGAAAAATGTGCACGGTCTGATGTGTAACGACAAGAAAAGCGACCTGCTAACCTTACCTTGCCGGGCACTTGCCAAGAAAAAATATGATAATCGTCAGTAAGTGTTCATATAAATAATTGCATCATTGGTCATATAAAAATCAGGAAAAGGCATTACAGTGTGATAAATCATAAAGTATGTTCATTCAATAAAGGGTTTAATATTGGAGACATGGTGATTGCCTTTACTTTTTCTGGTTCTCAGAGTTTCGACGTGTACTACATTGGGGTGACAAATGCTGCGAATTCTGTATGGACCTGCATATAGAAGCTCAAATTTACTACATCTATTCTTTCCTCTGTTAGATAAATAGTGTGTACGTACTAATATCTTTTGTCCAATGTGAAAGTCACGGCGTGTACAAACCTGTTTTTGCTGTCTTCTCCGGGGCTCTGCGGCACGTTTGATGTTGTTCAGCGCAATGTCAATTATTTCATGGTGTCGTAGTCGACGAGATGTAGGAAAGGGTACTAATTCTTTAATTTTGTTAGGTGGTTCAACATTTTTCAGTATAACAGTCGGAGATAGCATAGTAGATTCATTTGGTATGGAATTAATTACATCCTGGAATGAGAGTATTTGTGTGTCCCAATCAATATGTCTTTTTATGGCAGTATATTCTACACAGTTTACCAATTTCTTTCATTAATCGTTCACAAGGGTTCGAAGAAGCATGATACTTGGATATATAGATCGGAGAAATGTTTCTTGTTCGTAACATACGTGTCCATATAGCAGATCGAAACTGTGGTCCATTGTCGGAAATTACTTTCAATACATGCCCTACATGAAATAAAAAATGTTTTACAAATGCTTTCGAAAGAGATTTAGCAGTAGCTTTACGTAACGGAGTGAAGGTAACAAATTTTGAAGTGAGTTCAACAGCGACAAAGATGTAGCAAAAACCTCTATTAGTTCTGGGAATCGGACCAAAAATGTTTACAGCGGCCATGTGTCTCAATTTAACAGATACAATGGGATGTAACGGAGGAATATGTGAAGTCGTGTCTGACTTAGCTTTCTGCCAGATTTTACATGACGCTAAAACTCGTCGAATACGTTTCTCCATGTTGGCAAAATAACAGTTCTGTCTCAGTATTAGAAAACATTTTCTGGCTCCATAACGTGCGTAACTTAAATGAGTATACCAAATTAATTTGTTAACAAGCTCGTCAGGAATACATAATAACCAATTGTTGCTGTCAGGGTGAGAGCGGCGAAACAGAATATTATTGCGTACAGTGTAATGGTTTCTAATGGTTACATTATTCCTATCTTGCCAAAGGTGTTTAATTTCTTTCCATACGTTGTCTTTACTCTGCTCTTGTGCTATGTCTCGTAATGACGACGAAATGAAATTTTCAAATGCAACTTGTTGAATGTACATGACGCTGAAATTTGCTTTGCAGAAGTTGGTTGCGATGTCTTGCTGATTGTTGCTGAGAGAACGGGATAGTGCGTCTGCTACAATATTTTGTGTACCGGGAATGTGAACAATTGTAAAATTAAATTCCTGTAAATAAAGTTTCCATCTGCTTAACCTGTCGTGTGTAAATTTTGCGGAAAGTAAAATCTGTATAGCTCTATGATCTGTGTAAACGGTCGTATGTCTTCCATAAAGAAAATGCCAAAATCTCGTAAATGCCCATACAACACATAATGTTTCAAGTTCTGTAACAGAATTTAATTACTGTAGTACCATCTTCTTCAATTTCCTGAAAAATGTGTACGCCTAAAGCGGTGTTAGAACTGTCGGTAGCAATGGAAAAATTTCTAGTAAGATCTGTATGTGATAAAAGTGGTGCGTTCAACAAAGCTTCTTTCAGATTCACAAATTCAGAATGTGCTTGGCTATCCCAGGACCAAATAGTGTTTTTACCCGTCAATTGGCATAATCTAGGGGTGTCTAAAGCAGAGTAATGAATAAATTTACGAAAAAAGTTAATTAAACCCAAAAAGCTGCGGAGTTGTTTCTTCGTCGTAGGAACAGTAATGTCACGTAAAGCTTGAAGTTTTTCCGAGTCAGGCGCAATGCCTTCTGCTGAAATTACATGTCCAAGAAATTGTATAGAAGTTTTCCCAAAGTGCGATTTGCTGAGATTAACTGTGAGTCCTTGTACACGTAAAGTTCGTAACAGTTGTTCAAGAATCAGATTGTGTTCAGACCAGTTACCTTCTGCAGTAAGAATGTCTACATACGTTGTGATTCTGTCTGTCATGCAAAAGTGTGTATCGGATGTCGTCAAAACTAATAACATTTTCGTGAACAAGATTCTGCGTGTCAATAGTACTGCTTGCGTTGCTGGAAGATGCAACCTGTACTGTATCTAGTCAAATTCTATCTGACGTGCTATCATTTGCGGGAGGATGCTGTGGCATTTCCAGTATTTGTACTGTTCTGTTATTTCTTCCTGACGTATTACGTTCGGAATGATATCTACTGTCTAGTTCATTCATGATAATCTGTTGTTGCGGATGATTTTGTTGCTGGTAAGACCGACTGTTATTAAACGTACGCTGAAAATTGTGCTCATTACTTTTACGTCTGTCATGATAGTCATTTCTATACGGTGCATTGCGATATGAGTTGAAATGTTGTGTTTTCTGTACGTAGTGATTTCCTTGTTAATGTGCGTTACTATTTGGCGGAGCCGACGCTATATGTGTAGGCGGCGAAACATTAAAGCTTGGTTGACCTTGCACATTACATTGTTGGTTAGGTATGCTAACCGGCTGGTTTTGATGCTGTTGTTGAGAAAAACCTCTATTGTTACCAAAATGCGGTTGCTGATAATTTTGACGATTGCTGAAAATGTTGTACATACTGATGATTACAATTTTATCTGTTATTAAAATTACGGCGGTAGTTGTCATTTCGGGAGTGTCTAAAGAAAACTGTCACTTTCGGTAAAATTTGTCATATCAGGTTTTCTTTACTCATTCTTAATTCTAGATGGATCGATAGTTGAACAGCTGTTTTGATAGATATAAAGGATAGTAGAAGAGAAGGCAGCAGTGCAGAAAACTAAAGATGAAACAGCACTACTACGGCTCGGGGCCCTGTGCACGCTACGGCACATATTCATCGAAGTGTAATGAATCCCCTGTGGTCAATTGCCCGCTACAAATAAATTTTAGTTTCTGTGTTACAGGCAATGCCGGTGAAAATTCAAAAACAAATTGTTGTATCCAGTCCAATGTTAGTTTCTGCATCACAGGCCAAGCTGGTGGAAATGCAAAAGCAAATTGTCGTATCCAGTAGAAAGGGTGTATTTGTGTTCTGTCATTTTTAAATACTTTAAATTTTCTCATGGATAGAAAGTGCTTGTAATCAAAATTTTCGTCTCTGAATGTCTGAACAGGTTCAGGATTGTATGTTAGTCTGTTTGTCTGTGACTGTTCGGAATCTAAGTCACGTACTCTCTGTAAATTACCTAAATTATACTGGCTGTGTGAGTCTGACAAATGTTCGGAAAGTGGCGTATGCTGTGATGTGTTAAAGGCTGAAATATTTTTCATCTCCGTCACTTCGTGCTGTAAAGATAACAATTTTCTACGTAATGTATTATTAGACGAACCTGTCTCACTGATTGTCTGCTGTAAATTTTGGAATTCGGGTGTTTGATTAAACGAAACTGGTGATGTATCGACTGATTTGGTGTCATTATTACTTTCGATAACGTCAATACGACTGGCCAATTCATCATATTTTTCAGTCAGTATTTTTACCTGATCATCGTTTTTAGCATCGCAAGCATTAATTTGTTATTGTATTTTACGTGTGGTTTTGTTTAATTTCTTAACGTCTGCTTTGATGGCATCGGGATCCTGTATTAGTTCTAATTGTTCAAGTCTGTCGGTCACTGTCTGAAAGTCTACTGTGTGTGTGTGTGTCTGTTTTTGTTTTAAGATCAGAGATTTCATCATGTAACTCGGTGTTCAACCGTTTGATAGCATTAATTTCGTCTGATACTGTAGCATTATTGTTGTCTACGTATGTTTTTGCTTTCGTAAACAATTTACGCTTATCTTCCTGTCTCTGTGCAGTAAATGTTTCCATGACTTGTCGCTTTACTTTATTCTGTTCCTGTATAAATTTACGGTAACGCGTTTCACTGTTTTGTAGGTGTTGATTAAAACGTTCGTCAATTTGGCTGTTCTGTTGGTCAAATTTCGCGTCCACTTTCGCTTCCAGCGTGCGTGAAAGTGCTGCTGACATTAATTTAAACTCGTCGCATAACTGTGTTGCGTTTTCAGGCATTGTTTAGCGACTGCACTAATTTCCTCTCTAAGTAATTTAGTTGTGGCTACATGTGTATTCCTTAATTCTTGAGCCACAGATCTAATTTCTTCACTACTGTTCCAAGCACAAGCCTTAATTTCCTCACGTAATTGTTCTTTAGTATCATGACATTGCACAGCAACGGCTGTAATCTGTTCACTAAGTTGTTCGTTCGATTCATTAATTAGCTGTTTGAGATTTTCATTAAGTTGTTTGTTCGATTCATTGAGTCGTTTGTAATTGTCGTCTTGTTTTTTATTGTTTTCATTAATTTGTAGCAATAATGCCATAATTTCATCCAAGCCAAAATTAGCGACTCTTTTCTCTGAGCTATGTGGTGGTTAATCTGAATTTGTCACGTTTTCTGTAACCATTTTGTCATTTTCTGATTCTTGAAAAGGTTCGCCAATTGGATGTGCACTGTTGGTCACTACCTCGTAATCAAATAAATCTGACGTATTTTGCCTACATTGTTCATCTTCGTGAGAAAAATTTATCTGTTCACTATGCAAATTTTGCAAACCGGGTGTGTCAAACTGAGCAGCGTTCATTGTATCGGAACGTGCCGCGTCATCAATTGTTACATTTACTCTGGACATAATTGCATTTGTTTGCTCATCATTAGGATCAAAATCAATGTTAGTGGTCGGTACGCACTGATTATCTGTAATTAGGGGATTATCACTATTACACTGAGTGTCGCAAATATTATCGGTCAAGCTATTCGAGTCGGCTATTTCACTCATTGCACATCGCGATGTACTGTTAACAGTTTCTCGCGGCATTTTTCACAAATCAAAATTAAGCACAAAAATGAAACAAAGACGAAGCAAAAATGGAACAAACACAATTACAACAAAGAGCAATAAATTGCCGATGATCTGTGAAAGAAAGAGTGACAAATTAGTAAATGCGTTGCGCCATATGCAAACTACATTTAAGTAAATAAGAGCAGATGTATGACTACTTCTCAGAGATTCACAAAGAAATACGATCCTGGCCGGATGTCGCCAAGTGTAACCTCCCCACAAATAATATAATTTGTTTAATGATTCTAATTTTAGTGTAACCTCAGAACGAAACTGGTTCCCATTTAATGTACCCACAAAATTCTTTTCTCATTTAATATAAGCTCGAAACAGAAAAATTCCTAAACCTCGTAATAAAAAATAAATTCAGTAATCTGGTAAAATTTGGACGACAGGAGTGCTGCGTCATGGCCCTGTAAGATCATTCTGAATAAAAAGCAAAAATTCTCACCTCGGTAAAGTCGGCAACTATCTGCTCTTACAATAGCTCTTTTCCGGCACAGCTCTATGCAATGCTGGCCTATACCTTTGTTATTTATGAAAGGAAGCAAATGATTTTTCTTATGCAACAATCGGAATGATCATGCATTAAAAAAATATTAAACTCTTTAAATTGAAATGAATGCTTGTTATTATTAGGGCATTTTTAAAAGATATACATGGGAGTTTACATAATATTACTAGATAGGCGCGAGGCTGCTTTTTTTTTTACCTTATACAATAATACTCAGGCTCCGGCATCGCTGCACCGCGACCGCCCCAGCCAACGTGATACACCAGACCAGACCAGAGCACACACACACTGGCAACAACTTACTGCTACTGCTACACAGTTCGTACAGTCAACACTGCTCTCTGGTCAGCGATTCTCTTATACCTTGCATATCGCAGGCAGCGCATGAGCAATACATCGAAATTACATCCGCTCGGACCTCTTACATAAAATTACATCTGTATTACATCTGCTCGGACCTCTTACAAACCTGGTTCCTGAATCTCTATCTTACCATTATATAATCTATCAGAAACCTTCTAGTATCTCCAGGATTCTTCCATGTATACAACCTTTTTTCATGATTCTTGAACCAAGTGTTAGCTATGATTAAGTCATGCTCTGTGCAAAATTCTACCAGGCGGCTTCCTCTTTCATTTCTCCCCCCCCCCCCCCCAATCCATAATCACCCACTACGTTTCCTTCTCTTCCTTTTCCTACTATCGAATTCCAGTCACCCATGACTATTAAATTTTCGTCTCGCTTCACTACCTGAATAATTTCTTTTATCTCATCATACATTTCATCAATTTCTTCGTCATCTGCAGAGCTAGTTGGCATATAAACTTGTACTACTGTAGTCGGCGAGGGCTTCGTGTCTATCTCGGCCACAATAATGCGTTCACTATGCTGTTTGTAGGAGCTTACCCGCACTCCTATTTTTTATTCATTATTGAACCTATTCCTGCACTACACCTATTTGATTTTGTATTTGTAACCCTGTATTCACCTGACCAAAAGTCTTGTTCCTCCTGCCACCGAACTTCACTAATTCCCACTATATCTAACTTTAACCTATCCATTTCCCCTTTTAAATTTTGTAATCTACCTGCCAGCTTAAGAGATCTGACGTTCCACGCTCCGATCCGTAGAACGCCAGTTTTCTTTCTCCTGATAACCACGTCTTGTTGAGTAGTCCCCGCCCGGAGATCCGAATGGGGGACTATTTTACCTCCGGAATATTTTACCCAAGAGGACGCCATCATCATTTAACCATACAGTATTGCTGCATGCTCTTGGGAAAAATTACGGCTGTAGTTTCTCCTTGCTTTCAGCCTTTCGCAGTACCAGCACAGCAAGACCGTTTTGATTAGTGTTACAAGGCCAGATCAGTCAATCATCCAGACTGTTGCCCCTACAAGTACTGAAAAGGCTGCTGCCCCTCTTCAGGAACCACACGTTTGTCTGGCCTCTCAACAGATACCCCTCCGTTGTGGTTGCACCTACGGTACGGCTATCTGTATCGCTGAGGCACGCAAGCTTCCCCACCAACGGCATGGTTCATGGTTCATGGGGGAGGGGGGGGGGGGGGTCAACCATCTATCCTTAAAAAAACAATGAGTGCAGGTTTACACTGAAATTGGATCAGAGAGAGCAACCTACTTTAGCCTGTCTTGTGCACCTTTTTTCTTTGTCTTGTTGCCATGTTAAAATTAGCATACACGATTTCACCTCACTAACATGATAATACAGCTGCAACTGCGACAGAATCCTAAGACAGTCTACCATTAATCAAAAATTTGAGGACTAGTGAAGATCAGTAATTACGAAAAACCCATGCTTGGTATAAAAATAAAAGTGTCATTCCTTCATTTATGGTATTCCAAATCCATACTAATTCTCATTTCACCAGCTATCGATAGCCCTTTCAGTAATGACATTTTTTTATTGAAAAATCTGTAGTCACTCGTATATCGCAGTAGAGAAGAAAGTTTTTCATGCTTGCTATGTGGCAAAATACTCTCCGCTTTGCATGCTATCATTTGCCAAAAATCTGTTTCGGTTTCTCGAACTGTTTATGAGATCTGAAGGATGATATGAATGTTTCATTTCCAATACAGTTTCTCCAGACAATGTGAAGTGAGTGCACTACGTACAATCCATTTTCTCGAGACTGGCGATAGATAAAGATCTCGTCTCAAGTTTGAAGAAAAATTCAGTGTTTTAGCTGCTATCGTATGCGTCAACATGTGGACTAATATGCACCAAACTCAAACTCATAGCGACCCCTATTTTTCATTGCAAGTAATTGAATCTAGCACACCACGTTACTGCATGTGCAAATACCGTAATAACAATGACCGTTAACAAAATGATAGTCAATTCATCATGAAGCTGACGAATGAGGCTATGAGATGTACGAGGATATCTTCTTTTACCGAATCGTTCGACAAAGGTTGGTGTGCAACCGCTGTACACTTGCCTCCATTCCCGCAGTGTAGCCGATGCAAACAGAGAATGTTTCGGTCGTAACAGACGAGGCTCACAGCTATGTTCACGATAGGCAAATGAGGCGGCCGCCCCTTCAGAAGAGACGTTTGGACTCGCCCATCGCTGAGAACGAGAATGCGTTTCTGCGTACCAGCCAAATAATATTGTGTGAGCTCTACCAGCAGTTCTGTCTGTCCGATCACATCCGCAGATCAGTCACAGCGCTGCAAGCTGCCAGTACCATCAGTTTCGCCTCAGCGCTCCACGCCGACATACCCGGTCCAGTTCGTAGTGGTCTTTATCAGCAGCACGTCAACTGTCACATGCCGCCAGTACCGGCCCAATAACGTCCCAGGCCTTCATGCCACCGCCTACCACCGCTCTGGTGTTCGTTGTGTAGGCATATCACAGAGATCACAGGAGAGATATTTCTGATGGATGTAATTGTGTGAATATTCATCCAATGACATTATAATTGAGTTTCACTTTGTTACTAAAATTATTCTTTTAAACGTGTTTTCGATCACTCCTCAGGACGGGGATGCCTTAGTTGACACACACTGAGAGCAACTGAGGAGCTGTCTGGATTCTAAAATCCACCAATGTGGTGATTGACCATCCACTCGAAGGTCTTGCGAGGGCAATACAGTGATAGCTACCGGAGCATGTACAGTCCTCAACTGGTTTCAAGAAGATAGGTGAAATGGTTTCTCTGCATGAGTCGGGAAACTGTCGTGGTGTACAGAAGTACTTAAAAACGGCAGGGGAGATTTATTTGATTCTCCCTGTGAGGAGCCACAATACGACGACAAGGTGATATGTCACAAGCCGCAGACAATGTGGAATTCTGCTCTCACACGGAAAATGGGCAACGAGAATTCTTTGCCGCTGGAAAGCTGGATTCTGACTGGCTGTGGCGTTTACTTTCGAGCAGGAGTTCACAAAATTTTCCTCTGACGGAACACTTACGGAATCCTGGTACTCTGCTGGAACACCTTGTTATTTTGAAGATAAATGAAATTAATGAATTTTTAAAATACAAGAAAAACTTTATTCAGTGATTACTTCAATTTTGAATCATAACTAACAAAACAGAAACTATAATAAAACTAACTTATAGCCCATTGTTTCGATTGCGTAGCCTATGGTCTGCTCAGATTTTTTTTTTCTTTTGTCTTTAATCGAAGTTTTATGTTGTTTACAAACTGCAGCATCTTCTGAACTTTTCAACCAATTAAGACCATATACGCATGGTCTTTTCTGTATGTACTTCTGATCAAAAAACGACTCTGGTAGCTGGAGTCCAAGTTTTTTGTTAACCATGCCTTTTACGTTCTTGTGGCGGGATTTCCGTAAAACCTTTCATCCCATAACACACGTTTCTTCACATCTATCCGAGAAGTGAAATACCAAATTTCACAGATTTAGCTTTAAATTTTTAAAAATATAACGGAACATTTTCTTAAAAATTTTCATCCCCTAATTCGCCCCCTTGAGGGTTGAATTTCCAAAAACAGTGAAATATACATTTTTTAAAAATTTCTAACAGAGGAGCCAAATATAATTTTTCAACGATTTGACTTTAAAAATATTTTCACAGTAAAACAATTTCATAAAACTTTTCATCCCCTATTTCAATTCCATAGGGGTTAAATTTCCAAAGACGATAAAACATGTATTTCTTTATTTATGACTAAGAAACCAAATGCCACTTTTCATAGATCTAGCTTCAAAGTTGCCTTAATACCGACAAATTTACGAAAAGCCTTTCAGTCCTATTTTTCACCCCCTTAGGATCGAAAATTCTTAAACGTTGTCTATGGCATAAGGTCGACACCCTCTCCAAATTTGAAGTTTCTGTTCTTAGCGGTTTGAGCTGGGCGATGTTGAGTCAGTGAATCAGCCCTATTTCACCACCTGAGGGGCGAAAAACGTATTTTGTAATTCCTAACCAAGAAGCAAAATACCAGTTTTCATAGATTTGGCTCTAAAAATACTTTCACAATGAAATATTTTCATAAAACATTTCACGCACCTATTTCACACCCTTAGATCTTGATTATCGTCACCCGTTCAGTCCTGCACCTGCCATCCGAGAATACGTAATGGACTCCCTGCAAAATTTTTCATCCTGCATCATTGATCACAAACTAGCAGTAGCTGGAGTACGTAACTACCATCCTAACTGTAGGCTACCGTTAAAACCACAACACGAACGGCTGCGTGTCGAGTGGTAAAGCGACGCGGAAGAGTGGGCATCGTATTGTGTTCAGAGAGCAATTGTGGTTCTGCACTACCTATTCCTACAAAGTTTTGGAGAGGCACAGCGGATGTTACTCCTGGGTGCAGTGAGCCATCGGGTATGATTTCAGGTCACGCCTGGTAGTTGGTAGCGACTGGGGGAACTACGACGGGATAACGGTAAGTCACGGACACACTCCATCCTAACGTGTTACCCTTCATGCGACACTACCATGGTGCCACTTTTCAACAGGACAATGCTCCTTCATCTACGGCATCTGTCTCTATGAACAGCGTGCATGATGCTCAGGACTCCCATCTCCAGCAAGATCCGCAGTTTTGTACCTGATAGAAGATGTGTGCGACCAGCTCGGACATCAACTCATCCCAGAGCAAGTATCCAGGATATCAAGGGCTAGTTACAACAATTGTGGGCCGCTTGCCTTAGGAATTGAAACAATGGCTTGATGACATTGTTTAGACCAAAGCAGTGCACTCATTCAGGCCACAGGAGATGCAAAGTCATACTGACAAGTGGGCTCATACGGCCGAGTTCTTTGTAAATTTGACTCGATTTTTTAACCACTGATATAACATTACATACCTGCTCAATTCGTGAAGTGTCATTTCGTTTTCTCCTTCCATTCTGGGTGCTGAAGCTTTTTTTGTCTGGCAGTGTAGATCCTTTTTACTTCACCATCCAAAAATCGCGTTCTTCTTCTGAGCTCCTGTATCTTCCTTCCTTTGGACACAGAGTATAGGCAGAGTGGTCACCAGAGGAGCACACCTAAGAGGAGATGATCGAACAATTCCAGCGTGGGTAGCGTCGCCATATTTGCCACAAGTGACCTCTTCCTTATGCGCTCTGGCGGTGCGGCCAAAATGCTGTCATTTAAAATAACCTCAGGTTATTTAAAGCCTCACTGTGAGACGAATATATTCTCTGGGAGTATTAAACGCAAGAATACATGCGGTCATCTTTTCTAGTACACCACCTATTCTTTTCATTACATTTTGCAAGTCAGTGAAGCCTTCACCCGCCCACTTATTTTTCTGTTCTTCTTTTCGTATGTTATATTGCTATACTTGAAGGTGCTCTGATTAGCAGCATCTGTTCTATTAATGACAGATCAAATTTTCTTGCCATTGCTTTTTATGGAGGACAGGTTTCATTTGTCCTCTAGGTGGGTTGGATGTTCATAGCCACAAGTAGTAGAACAGTCTGACTGGAAGTTGGAGGTTCTACCCCAGTCCTACGAGTAGTGAGGGAACCAAAGGTCCATCTAGACACAGTCCCACTTCAATAGGCATGGTTAGTTTGAGAAGACAAAGAAATCCCGTGGTCTGTGAGCTGACTCCCCATACAACCTAGCGCAGTTATATGCACCTGCAGGTGCCCACATAGGACGTTGGTTAATTCGCCAATCACAGTACATCAGTACCAGCATCTTACAGACTCAGCTTCATAACAAAACACCTACCGTTTCGTTAATAGTCATAGTTACTGTGGTATGTCAAAGTTAACTTGGTGCAAAAAATTAGAATATTTTGCAATGAAAAATAGGAGTCGTAATGAGTGCACGTTTCATGCATTAGGCCATACATTGTTGTTTCTGAAATATAAGTAACATATTAAATATTTCTTTAAATTTGAGAGGAAATCCACGTCTATCTCCTGCCTCGAGAAAATGGATAGTGTGGTGTCACCGCTAGACACCACACTTGCTAGGTGGTAACTTAAATCGGCCGCGGTCCTGTAGTACATGTCGGACCCGCGTGTCGCCACTGTGTAATCGCAAACCTAGCGCCACCACATGGCAGGTCACAAGACACGGACTAGATCTCGCCCCAGTTGTACGGACGACATAGCTTGCGACCAGACGTACGAAGTCTTCCTCTCATTTGCCGAGAGACAGATTGAATAGCCTTCAGCTTAGTCCATAGCTACTACCTAGCAAGGCGCCATTTGTATCAGTGCTTATAGCGTACTACTATTCAAGAGATGTATTCCAACAAGAGAATAAAAGTTAAGTAACATCTACGTACTTTTCTTCTAATTCATTAATAAGTCTCATGTTCCAGAACTTCAAGCCCGTCTGCGTTAGTTTAGCGTGCACCTAGCTACCTCATTGTGTCTAGGCTGTATGGTCTAGACACAACAGATAGCGTGTAGTTCCGTTGCTTCTGCCCTCATGCACAAATGAGATAGCTAGAGTGGGCTACTGATAACAGCCCTCACATATGATAAATGGTTCCAGATATTGAAACGAGTCATTCGAAAGCGATGGCATGCAAAGAGAGGAGTATTGTACCGTATGGTATTTATAATCTACTGCAATATACAAGTAATTATCAATTTTTTCCGTTGGAATAATGTATTTTTAAGGACCATCCATAGCAGGTGAAATGAGAATTGGTGTGGGTTTAAACTAAGTGAAAAATTACATGTTTATTTTTATACTGATAATGATATTTTTCGCAAATTATTGAATTGTTTTACTCCCAATTGCCTGTTTAACAATACACTGTTTCATACAACTAGGCTGGCAGGTTAGTAAGGTGAATTGTTGTAAACTGTGTTGTATTTTGGCAAAAGAAGTAAGATTTAACACGGCACCAAGAGAAATGTAGGCCAAAACTCGCCACTAATGACACTTCTCCAAAAGGAAAAAAGTGGGATAACGACTCAGGCGAAAATAAAAAGACGAAAAAATTAAATGGTATACTATGTACTATGAATTGTTTTCATATTTCTCAAACCACTGAGATATAGAAAGAAAATCCTTTGGCAATGTATCAATTCAAGTCGTTAATGGTTAAAAATACAGTGACTTACAGGATTCGGCTGAAATTACAACGAAAGCGGCAATTTTCTCCAGAATTATTACCCCCTTTTTTTCCAGAGAAGCCTCATTGGAGACGAGTTTTGAGTAACAGCTATACTTCTTTTATTGACATGTTATTGTCGAAACACAGCAGAGTTTACTAAGATGAAGTTTTAATTGCACTGCATCTGGAAAGTGTACATTATTAACAGGAAACTGAGGTAAGACATGTTAATAGCTTACAACAAAACTCATTATTGGTATAAAAACGAAACCCATGCCAGTTCTCATTCCAGTTTGAGAAAATTTCTCATGGAGAGCAGCGGTTTTCTTATTACTTTAAAATGAACATAAACAGTCTCGACCCCAAGAAACCTTTATTTTTGTGGTGTCCACAAACGTCAACTGCTAGTCGTAATGCCTGCTCTGTTCATTGCCATCGTCTACCATCATGATATGTCTGAAGATGGTCAAAACCTGACCGAAACCGGTAACCACAAAAGTTCATTTTAAAATTTTCATTTCACCAGATACTGATAGCCATTAAAATTACATTATTACTGTGAAAAGATCTGCGTTTATTTTTATGTCAAGCAGATAAGAAAGTTTGGTATATTAACCATATGATAAAGTACAATTCTCTTCATGTCCTATCACTTTGCCAGAAACTCGTTTTGCTGTCTTAAGCTATTTATGAGGTGCGAATGACGCTATGATTGTACACATGTGTGGAAGTGAGTGGACTACATACAATCCATTCTCTTGTGGATGGAGATAGATTTAGATCACGTCCTTAGGTTATAGAAGAATTCAGTACGTTAACTACATTTTTTATCCAACAATGTACGACCTAACATGCAGCAAATGTAAGGTCATTTGCAACTCCTACTTTTCATTGAAAACTATTTGAATTTTTTGCAGTGGATTACTTAATTTCGGAATATAACAATAACTACGACCCTCTGTGAAAAGATAGGCAGTTCAACATAAAGCCGACGGACGAGGCTATAGGATACGAGAGAATCAATCGTTTTTCTTACCGAATAACTGCCTTAAAAGAGAAAGATTGCAAAACAGCTCAACGAGCGCATGGTTCCAGTCCCGCTGTTTAGGTAGATGGCCACTGGCAGGGCGGAAGTGAGCAAAGATCATTTACTTCATTCTGAAACTTCCTGGCAGATTAAAACTGTGTGCCCGACCGAGACTCGAACTCGGGACCTTTGCCTTGCCCGCGAAAGGCAAAGGTCCCGAGTTCGAGTCTCGGTCGGGCACACAGTTTTAATCTGCCAGGAAGTTTCATATCAGCGCACACTCCGCTGCAGAGTGAAAATCTCATTCTGGAAATACTTAATTGTGGCTAGCCAGCCATCGCCTGTCAGCTGCTGTCAGTGCTGCCACCTGTCTGCTATTACGTGCTGGCCCAGTAGATAACGTGGGAAAATCCTGCGCCGTGCTCCAAGTCACCTTATGCTGGCCTCTAGTATACGGGTAACCTGCTTTCTCTGTGTTTTTATAACAGAGGTTTCTAGAGTCCTCACAATCGTGTCAGTTACGTCAATAGCCCAGTTCGCTGTGAAACCTGACATTGCACTGTCGCGCTACAGGGTGATCACTGAAGTAAGGACACGGCTTTTATGGTTACTGAAAACTAGCAGCGTTCATCCGACCCCAGCTCAGGAAGCCCGGATTCACCAAGCCTGTACCCAGCCATCAAAGTCTGAGCTCACTGAGGTGCTTGCCATTTAGCGAATATAGGTAGTACGTGTGGCTTGTCAAATGCCCTGTGCCACAGAGCAAGCGAGCATTCAACCCTATCCCCTCTCCCAAAACTAAGTGCTTTATACAGAGATAGCCATAAAGTTTTATTTATCACCGTGAAGAAATAAATTTATTTTGTTTGCAGGTCTGCTGTCCATTGTTTCCGTGACTGTACAGAGCCATTCAGAAAGCGCTCCAAAGCGAGACAATAGCAGAAATGTTGCAGCTATGTCAAGCAAACGTGCGAGGGTCATTCCAAAAGAAATGCACACTGTTTTTGTAAAAATAGTTTTCATTCTGCATGTGGGAAAGTTTTACAGCGTGTAGATACATCCTTCCCACTTGTTTTCAAACTTAGTTCAACCTGTTCCCGTGAGTGGCGCCGCTACAGCATGTCAGAAGCAACGCGCTGTCATAGAATTCCTGTGCTGTGAAAACGAGACAGTGGGAAACATCCACAAGAGGTTGAAATAGGTGTATGGAGATGCTGTATGGAGATGCTGCTGTCGATCTCAGTGGGCAAGCAGGTTACGTGATCAAAGCGGGCACGGCGATATTGAGGACTGTCCTCGCAGTGGCAGGCCTCGCACTGCACACACTCCAGACAATGTGCAGAGAGTTAACGAGTTGGTGACTGCTGACAGACGCATCACAGTGAACGAATTGTCACGCTACGTTGGGATAGGGGAAGGAACTGTTGGCAGAATACTGAAAGTGTTGGCGTTAAAAAAGGTTTGTGCCAGGTGGGTTCCCAGGATGTTGACAGTGGCTCACAAAAATACAAGAAAAACGGTATGCAGCAAACTTTTGGAACAGTACGAGAATGGTGGAGATGAATTTCTTGCAAGAATTGTGACATGTAATGAAACATGGCTCCACCATTTTTCACCAGAGACGAAGAGGCAATCAATGGAGTGGCATCATGCAAATTCGCCCAAGAAAAGTTATGGTTATGGTTATGGTTACGGTTGCATGGGGGCTTAATTAAAATAAAATGCAAATAATTTTAATTTTTGGTAGCTGTATGTCCGATTACGCTATGTCTCGTAAACGGTTGGCCCTGACTAGTATTACTACGCAATCTGACTGCATAGAACAACAACAAAGAATGAAATGGAAATTTTCATTAACACAATTAATTAATTAAGTCCCCAGCAACTATAAAACCTACGAAACCAAAGCACAAGTGTAACTGTTCTGTGTGTGGGAGTATGACTCAACGTACGCATCTGGCACGGTTCTTCTTCAACAACACAAGAAATTTTAAATATCATTTATACTGAATTAATTAAAGGGAATAGAAATACCATAATTACTCAAGAAAACCAGAATTACACTCTAATCCCAGAACACAAGCCAGATGTTTTGTTGACTGAACCTGTAATGAAGCATTATTTACGACATTAAATAATGAAACATAAATCAAGTTTCGTTACCTTCATATATTGACCAAAATCACTCTAATCATTACAATATATCTCCACACCGACTCGCTATTACCACATCTCAACAAGAACTTTTCAGTATCACATCTCAGCAAGCACTCCCTACTAGCACATCTCAACAAACACTCTCTGCTACGAGTTCTTAACAAGCACTGACTACCACGAGCTCTCCCCAAGCACTGACTACTACGAGTTCTCAACAACCACTGCCAGTGGAGGCGGCGGAACAATACTCTCTAGCGCGATCTCTGGCGCTGTGGCTCAGTGTAGCCACCTTTCATATGCCCTTCCTCCACGGGCTAGAATTTGATGGTATTTTTGCCAGCATTGGTGGTGAAAATACCACCAAATTCGTCAAAAAAATACAGACAAAAATAAAAGATAATATTAATGCGTAAATATCATATAACTAGATAAAATTTTGGCTTTGCACTGACCTTTCAATAACCTAATATATAAAATACAGTAAGCAATACAAATTCTTTCATACATGTGGCTTTACATAATAGTTTACACAAGTATTATGTGGTTAAACAGTTCAATCAATAGCGTCAGCAATGACGAATATGTGCAGGTAAGAGTCTCATAACTTTTCACAAACAGTAATACACAAAAAATCAGTTAATACAAATATTCACATAAACGCTTTCCATAGCCCAAGAAACAAGTAGTTGACAGTTCCAGCAGTAGCACCCAGCAATGGTCAACAGGTGCAAAAACCAACAAGTGACATTTTTTCAGTAGAAACAGTCCATCAGTGGCACCCAGTAATGTTGAATAGGTGCAGACACCAACAAGTAACACCATTTCAGTATAAGCAGTTCCATTAGTGGCACCAGCAATGTTGAGCAGGTGCACACAGCAACAGGTGACATCTTTTCAGTAGAAGCAGTCCATCAGTGGCACCCAGCAATGTTGAGCAGGTGCCGACACCAACAAGTGACATCATTTCGGTAGAAGCAGTCCATCAGTGGCACCCAGCAATGTTGAGCAGGTGCAGACACCAACAAGTGACTTCATTTCAGTAGAAGCAGTTCCATCAGTGGCACCTAGCAATGTTGAATAGGTGCACACAGCAACAAGTCACATTTCTCAACAGAAGCAGTTCCATTAGTGGCACCCAGCAATGTTGAGCAGGTACACACAGCAACAAGTCACATTTCTCAACAGAAGCAGTTCCATTAGTGGCACCCAGCAATGTTGAGCAGGTACACACAGCAACAAGTGACACCATTTCAGTATAAGCAATCCATCAGTGGCACCCAGTAATGTTGAATAGGTGCTGACCGCAGTCCATAATATTCACTTTCACTAATCACACTGTTCATCAGCAGAAATTAAACATGTTCTAGTGGCACCAATCATGTAGAAAAAGTGCAAATAACAGTCCATAATATTCCCTATCACTAATCACACAGTTCAGGCATGAACAATAGTTTGAATACACATACAAATGCTTTACACACTAAACATATAAATTCTAATAAACACACAAATGATATCAGATAATTGTCACATTAACTATTACAATACACAAATAGCAGTAAACCTTTAATATTTATGGGTGTCAGTGAAAGCCACAACAAACAAGTAAAATAATATTTAGGAGATAGGTTGGGATCACTTCTCTGGGATTATAAAAGGAAAACACACAAAACACACTCATTCATCTTTCATCCACATTTAGTGCTCCTGTGTAGTTGAATAGTGTTAACTGTGTAAATGCAATTCTGTCAGAATTTGATGTTCATCATGTGTATCAAGTAGTAGTGGCAGCAATGTATAACAGTCAATAATAGTTAGTCAACGTCATAGTCATCATGTCAAGACCAATGTTTGCCAAGCCAGATCAAAATGTACGGTTGCTGAACAACTGTCAGTGAGCCAAGATATGCAATTACTTCCTCTCTCCAAAAAAAAAGTATATACTGCTTAGTGATTTAACAAAGTGTGTGTGTAGACAATCTTCCTTCTACTTGAGTGTTCTAGTCTGCCGTCTTCATCCTCCTTGTTCCATATAGACCAACAAAAAAAAATATGCTCCTCACTTACTTTACCTCTTATTCACCAAAACTCCAACAATCATCAGCATCACATAATCTCAATACTTCAATAATACATCTTCAATACGTCGATACATATAAACCTTATCATTTACCTTACCTCTTGTCCACGAAAACTCCAATAATCATCAACTTCACATAATCTCAATACCTCTATAATACCTCTTCAATACGTTGATACATACACTCCTGGAAATTGAAATAAGAACACCGTGAATTCATTGTCCCAGGAAGGGGAAACTTTATTGACACATTGCTGGGGTCAGATACATCACATGATCACACTGACAGAACCACAGGCACATAGACACAGGCAACAGAGCATGCACAATGTCGGCACTAGTACAGTGTATATCCACCTTTCGCTGCAATGCAGGCTGCTATTCTCCCATGGAGACGATCGTAGAGATGCTGGATGTAGTCCTGTGGAACGGCTTGCCATGCCATTTCCACCTGGCGCCTCAGTTGGACCAGCGTTCGTGCTGGACGTGCAGACCGCGTGAGACGACGCTTCATCCAGTCCCAAACATGCCCAATGGGGGACAGATCCGGAGATCTTGCTGGCCAGGGTAGTTGACTTACACCTTCTAGAGCACGTTGGGTGGCACGGGATACATGCGGACGTGCATTGTCCTGTTGAAACAGCAAGTTCCCTTGCCAGTCTAGAAATGGTAGAACGATGGGTTCGATGACGGTTTGGATGTACCGTGCACTATTCAGTGTCCCCTCGATGATCACCAGTGGTGTACGGCCAGTGTAGGAGATCGCTCCCCACACCATGATGCCGGGTGTTGGCCCTGTGTGCCTCGGTCGTATGCAGTCCTGATTGTGGCGCTCACCTGCACGGCGCCAAACACGCATACGACCATCATTGGCACCAAGGCAGAAGCGACTCTCATCGCTGAAGACGACACGTCTCCATTCGTCCCTCCATTCACGCCTGTCGCGACACCACTGGAGGCGGGCTGCACGATGTTGGGGCGTGAGCGGAAGACGGCCTAACGGTGTGCGGGACCGTAGCCCAGCTTCATGGAGACGGTTGCGAATGGTCCTCGCCGATACCCCAGGAGCAACAGTGCCCCTAATTTGCTGGGAAGTGGCGGTGCGGTCCCCTACGGCACTGCGTAGGATCCTATGGTCTTGGCGTGCATCCGTGCGTCGCTGCGGTCCGGTCCCAGGTCGACGGGCACGTGCACCTTCCGCCGACCACTGGCGACAACATCGATGTACTGTGGAGACCTCACGCCCCACGTGTTGAGCAATTCGGCGGTACGTCCACCCGGCCTCCCGCATGCCCACTATACGCCCTCGCTCAAAGTCCGTCAACTGCACATACGGTTCACGTCCACGCTGTCGCGGCATGCTACCAGTGTTAAAGACTGCGATGGAGCTCCGTATGCCACGGCAAACTGGCTGACACTGACGGCGGCGGTGCACAAATGCTGCACAGCTAGCGCCATTCGACGGCCAACACCGCGGTTCCTGGTGTGTCCGCTGTGCCGTGCGTGTGATCATTGCTTGTACAGCCCTCTCGCAGTGTCCGGAGCAAGTATGGTGGGTCTGACACACCGGTGTCAATGTGTTCTTTTTTCCATTTCCAGGAGTGTATAAACCTCAGCACCAATATCATTTCACTTCCATAACAACTCTTCCCTCTAGTCAGTCTCCTCGAACAAGTACAGACAAAATCCTAGTGCAAACTTCAATTCGGCATCCCATACAATCTGAAGACACAGTGTCCACACACAACCTCTGTATAATCCATCTGACTCAAATCTTCTACTCATTATAAATTATAAGATACATTTTGGTTCCTTGTCCATCATTAAATAAAAGAAATGCATACATGACCTCTAACAGACTTCGTTCGAATAACTCTCAGTAATTAAGTACGATTACGAAGTGTTAATGATCGTGATAATTCAGTGTGTACACCACTTCAAAAATTATGGCAAACAGAAGCAAACATGTGGAGTATTTCTTGTGTCAAGTGTCACTTCCTATTTCAATTGCTCACGAAGAATGCAGTGTAATAACTGTCAATGGTCTAACCTAGTGTTGGTATGTCATGTCGTTAACTTCCTTCCTATTAGCATAAATTTATACAGCTTCCATAAAACCTCCATCTCATGTGACTTCTATGCAGTTTCTTGTACCAATGTCGTTCGTAGAATTATAGCAGTTCATTTTCTTATCTTAAAAATATAAGGCACTGAGCGTAAGCAAAACATGCAATAGCGCGTAAATATACCAGTAGAGAACAAAATGTCAACAAGTGGATGCAGCACAATCTGACAACGAGGCTCTGCCAAGCGAACAATCTATAATTAATACCATAGTGTGACCTAAACTCTGTTTGTACACAGTATATCAGCATTTCTATATACCAACTTATAGTTATGACAACAAAACAGAAGTGTGTAAATATGCAATCCATACGCACAGCAGCAAATATATATCTTACGTAATAAACAAGTCAGTAGCATCATTCAGCATAAGCAAATAAATGTTCATATGTAATCTTAATAAGTAAACATGAAGGCGCAAGCAGATAAATCACAAAGTGTAACCTACATACCTAACTACAGTCAGCACAATTAATCAGGTGACAATTATAATTTAAATAAATAAGCACAGCAGGCACATAATAGAAAAATATGACATCAGTGAAAAAGCAGTGCAGCCAAGCGATGCATAATATACACAAGTAATAACACTGTTCATTAATCAATAATTGTCAAAATCAGTAAATGTACACAAGCACGTCGCTTCACAAGTAAATTCATAGAACATGAAATTTAGCACAAAGTATGAATCACGTAATCGCGAGCAGCAAATTACGTCTAAAGTACGTACCTAAGTGGAAATATGTTACCTGAAAAATAAACTCAATTAATAGTTACCTTTTTGGTTTATTACTTTTTTCTTCGAAATTACATTCTTCCTGAAATTTTCTCGATAGCAAGTCCTCTTAACGTCGGACACACACTGAATTTACCTGAAGTTCTTAAATATTTTATACAACCGTATCCTGAAAAATACTGAACGTTAATAACATAATTTATAAAGTCACCATAGCTTTATACAGAATTTATTCGGAGAATTTAGACTGTGTATTTGTTTACGTCTGCCAGTGCATTCGCACTGACCGCTCGATCAGCTGTAGACGCGTGACGTAGAAAGTGATTGTTTGCGGTCAACGACAGCCTTGTGCGGAGCGCAGACTTCACTGTTGCTTTGAGTATGTGCCGCCGCCGGAACACGGCGCGGTATACTTGTACTCTCTGCATGTTTACGTATAGCTGTTGGTTTCTCGAAAGTATGTCATTCCACAAAAATTTCTATGTTCGATATATGATGTATTCCCTTTGAGCGTCGAGATTTAAGAGTTTCTACTTCAACAGTGTTATCATGAATAATTTTGCGAATTCTATAATGACCGTTATAAAGCAGAAAAAATTTGCGACACAAGCCTTTTCCTTTATGAGACAAACGATGAGACTTAATTAACACCTTTTGACCAACTGACAAAATTTTTAAACGACCAGGACGTTTAGCTGATTTCTCTCTTCTAGCAGCCACAGATGCAATATTTTGTAGGGCCAGGTTGACAACTTCAGAATGCCGCAGTTTTCGTGAAGGCGGAAAAGGAACGATTTCAGAAATGCGATTTGTTGGTACTTTATTTTTTAATATCAGTATAGGCGGTAAAGAAGTTGAGTCATTAGGAAGTTCATTCAGAATGTTTTGAAAAATATGAAGATACTGATCCCAAGTTCTGTGATTCTGATGACAATAAAGACGGCACAATTTATTGATTTCCTTCATCCATCTCTCTGAAGCATTAGATTGAGGGTGAAAAAGTGAAATAAAAATTGGTTTAATCTTACGACGCCGTAGAGTACGAAGCCAAATTTTAGAGCGAAACTGTGATCCATTATCTGATATAACCTTATCAACATGACCCACTTCTTTAAGAAAATGTTTGATGAAAGCGTTAGATACTGAACGAGCTGTTGCTTTGCGTAAAGGTGTAAAACACACATATTTTGATGTCAATTCCACTGCTACGAAAATGTACGCAAAACCATTAGTAGAACGAACCACTGGACCGAACAAATCAACTGCAGCCATCTCCTTTAATTTCGCTGGAATTATAGGAAACAACGGTGCTCTGTGAGAAACAGTTGGCGGCTTAGCCTTTTGACATAATTTGCATTTGGCAAGAACAGATCGAATACGTTTTTCCATATTACTGAAGTAGCAATTTTCTCGTAATTTATGAAAGCATTTTCTGGGACCAAAGTGCGCATAACTGAAGTGTGTGTACCAAATCAATTTATTGACCCACTCATCAGGAATACAAACTAACCAAACAGAGTTGTCGACCGATTTTCGTTTGAAAAGAATGTCATTGCGAACTAAATAATGCTGTCTAATCGCTACGCTTTTCTTTCTCCTCCACTTCTCCTTAATGTCCTTCCAGATGGGATCCTTATTTTGCTCCTTAGCGATGTCCTGGAGCGAAGAAGAAATAAAATTCTCAAACGCAACACCTTGAATGTACATCAAACAATAATGGTTTTCTTTGCAGTCCTCTTCAGCACTTTGTTTCAAACCCATAGGTGCACGTGATAAAGCATCAGCAACAATATTTGAAGATCCCTGTATGTAAACAATACTAAAATCAAATTCCTGTAGGTACAACGCCCATCGTGACAATCTGCCATGAGTTAATTTTGTCGACATAAGAAATTCCAAAGCTCGATGATCAGTGTAAACCTTAGTATGTCTACCGAACAAAAATGTGCGAAATTTTGTGAAAGCCCAAACAACAGCCAAAGCTTCAAGTTCCGTAATCGAATAATTCTTTTCGGATTTAGAGAGAACACGACTTCCAAATGCAATAGTCTTCTGTACTACAACGCCGTTTTCTTCTATCTCTTGAAATAAATGTGCACCTAGGCCTTTGTATGATGAGTCCGTCGCCAAACAAAAATCTTTAGACAAATCTGGATGTGAAAGAAGTGGAGCAGCAACTAAAGCATCACGAAGTTGTTCAAATTCTGACTGAGCTTCCTCATCCCAACACCAATTAGAATTCTTTCCAGATAGTTCACATAAACGAGGTGTGGCCAAATTGTCCAATCTAACAAAGCGTCTAAGAAAATTACAGACACCAAGGAAACTACGAACATCACGTTTTGTGGAAGGAACAGCATAATTACGAATAGCGTCTAGTTTTTCTGGATCAGGAAGAATACCTTCTGTAGAAATAATGTGACCGAGAAATTTCACCTGTGAACGACCAAATTCAGATTTTTCCAAGTTCACTGTCATGCCAACTCGTGCAAAAATACGTAATAATGAATCCAAAATTTTGTTGTGCTCACTCCAAGACCGTTTAGCAATAAGAATATCGTCAACATATGAAGTAATATTGTCATGAAGATAAACAGGTAAAATTTCATTTAAACTACGAATGAATGCTGCAGAAGATACAGTAAGTCCAAACGGTAATTTCCGAAACTGGTAACAGTTACCAAAGGCTAAAAAGGCAGTATATTTTCTACAATCAGGGTGGAGTTCTATTTGCCAAAAACTTGCGCGCATATCAATCGTGGATAAAACTTTAATTCCATCGAAATGTTGAAGAAGTTCATCTAAATTTTGTGGACGGTCAGTTTCAGGAATAATAATATTATTTATCTGTCTGGAATCCAGAACCAAACGAATTGATCCATCCTTTTTAAGAACGACATGTAATGGGCTGGTATAAGGACTGACTGCTGGCTCAATAATGCCCTGATCTAACATGTATTGAAGTTCATTCTTAACCTTGTCTCTGTAAGCCAAAGGAATAGCGTACGTTTTCCCGCGAAATGGTGTGTGTTCTTTTACTTTAAATAAATATTGTAAGCCTTGTATAGTTCCTGTGTGATGACTAAACACTGTAGCATGTGAAGTCAAAATATGGTGCAGCTCTTCTCTTGCAACGTCATCTGGCACTTCAGCTTTCTTAACCTTTTCATTAATTAATTCTTCGCTACTAATTACATCCTCCATCGCGTCTCTGTATCTATTGTCATTGTCATGAATAAACACACTGTCGTCATAATGCTCAACGAAAACATCAGAAGTAAGAAACCTTAAACATTTTGTATCTGATTCAGATCTTGCTAAACACTCGAAAAATTTCAGACATTTCGGCATTCCGGCAACAGTCAAATTCACACTTCCTTCTTTAAAGTTCAAAATTGCCTTATGTGTGTTAAGAAACTCCATACCTAATATAATCTGTGTACTGAGTAATGGAACAATAATAAAATTAGCAGACAATTCGTATCCTTGACAAATGAAATTTAGGTTGGTCTGTTGTTTAACTTCCACACCTTTTCCAGAAATCGCTCCTCGAATTGTAGTTTTAGAAATAGGTAACACAGGACAGGCAATAGTTCTTTCACATATACGAAAAACTGATTCACTAATGACGTTCAATGGGCTCCCAGAATCTAGAACTGCAGTGAACTTATTCTTACCCACACATACTTCAATAACAGGATGTAAAAATGCGTCTACATTATTTTCCTTTTCGCCTAGCAAAATGTCTCTCATATCTTCCAGGCGTACGTAGTGTAAAGTTGTAGTGTCATTACTTTCTGAACCGTCCATATTGCTGCCAGAAGCCGAAGCTGCAAGTCATGGTCGATTGTTTGCGTCACGTCTTTGATTATTCCCGTCATTTCGCGGATCAATTTCTACTATTTCCACTTGTCTCTCTGAATTTCTGTCACGCGGAGGATGCCAATTAGGTCCTTCCTGTCTGTTAGGTGCAAATTCTTGGTTGTGTCTGTTATTAAAATTTCTGTTTTCCTGTCTGTCTGCATAACTACTTCTTGTATAATTTCGACTGTCACTTCTGAAATTACTGTTAGACCTACTACCCTGATTATTTCTGTAGTAAGAATTTCTATTACTGTATGGATAATTTCTGTCTTGATGATACCGATTCCTGTTTCCGTATGATTGATCATTCCGGTAAGAATTACCGTTATTATAATTGTCTGTGTAATTTCTGTTAGAACGTCTGTTATTGTCATAAGGCTGCTATCTATTGTCCTGTCTGTTACGTCTGTCATTCCCAAAATTACCCATATAACGCCCGTTCCGATCACTATCCCTTTTCTCTGAAAATCTATTGTAATTACTGTTACTGAAAAAGTTACAAGAAGTCCCGTCGTCGTTGTCATACTCAAGTTCTTGCAATAAAGTCTTAAAAGTCTCGATGTCGTCTTTACATCTTCCAGCTAAAGCAATTTGGCTTATAGATTGTGGCAGCTTAGTTAAACAAATGCGAATTAATTCAGTCGGGCTATAAGGGTTGGAAAGGAACTGATTCTTTCGAATCATGTCTTCAAAATATTCCGCTGACGTGCGGAACTCAGACTGTTTGAAATTACGCTGCATAATAAGACTGTGTTTGACTCTGTCTTGTGTGTTTTCGGACAATATGCCGACAGAAATGCATGATAAAAATCATTCAGATTATTACAATCTCTAATGAGTGCACACATCCGCGTCGCCGGTTCATTTTCTAAATATCCACACATAAATTCCAGTTTGTGACTTAGTGGCCAATTTGGTGGGAGTGCATACATAAATTGATCTAACCATGCACATGGATGTATGTCATTCTTAGAATTGCGGGAGATCTTAAATTTCCGAACAGTCAAAAAGTGTTTATAGTCAAAGTTTTCGCCTCGTGGCGACAAAGACCTACCGCGTCTGTCCCAGTTTGAATGTCGATTATTGTCAAGTTCGCGCGCCTGGCGCTCTCTTGTTGCATCCCGTAAATGAAACAAATTATTTTCTTCAAACCCCTCTGCTATCTGTGATTCCAAATTTCTTTTGCTGTCTTTTCCTACAATTTCCCCTTCAATTTGTTTGACTTGCTTTCATAATGCCTCAACTTCCCTTTTAACACGTTCATTAAATTTTCCCTGATTTTCAACATGCTTATTTATGTTCTGGTACTCTTCGGTTTGTGCAAATGGTAATGGAGCTGTATCATCCGACTCTCTGTCCCCATGTAAACTAAGATTTGCCAATTTATCTGAAATCTCCTCAACTCTTTCCGATAAGTCACCTATTTTTTCTTTCTGTTTATTTACGTCTTCCGTAAGTGTCGCGACTCGGGTTTCAGTATTAACACATTTGGTAGTTAACTGTTCATATTGTTGTGTTAGGTTATTTATTCTGTCATTTGGTACGGATTCCTCGATTCTCTCAAATATTTCTTCCTTATCGTGTGCACGTTGTAAATTTAACTCTGAAAATTTTTGTACTATCACGCGATCTCTTTCTTCCTGTTCTCTATCCTGTTCCCTTTGTCTAATCTCTACTGCAATTAATCTATTATTGTGAGAATTCAAAATCGGTTGTACTTCTTCTCTAATTTCTTTCTTTAATTAATCCTTCATATTTTTGAAACATGTCCCTATTCGTGAGTCTAACCGTGTTTCCATTGTTTCCATCTCTGTTTCTAGCCGTGTTGCCACCGTTTTCAATTCAGATCCTAACTGTGATCCCAATGAGTCTAACCGTGTTTCCATTGTTTCCCTATTTGTTTTTAATTCAGATCTAAACAGTGATTCCATTGTTCCCATCTGTGTTTTAAATTCAGATGCCAAATTTAATATTACACCCATCAACTGCTCCGTATTAACTTGTTCGAAATTCCTTTCGCCCCTAACATTTCCCGCAAAACCAGTTTCATTCGTCATAGCTGAAAGGCTATCTGTGTTCGATGCTAATCCAGAACTTTCTATCGTTAATCTCGTATTCTGTGAATTTTCTGATTGAGAAAAATTTTGAAATGGTTCCGGACTGTCTTCCCGACTTATTAAATTGTTTTCAACTCCATTATTCATCATACTGTTGTCCTGTGTTGGCGAGTTCGCCATGTCGACAATTTCGTCATTCTCACTATTCATCATTTTCGCCTTTTTCATTGATCGCGTAATCATTTACAAAACATACAAAACTCGTTACTGTACGAAAATTACACACAATGCCTCCTCATTTCCAACAATACCATTCACACGAAATGCTTCCCTCAACCACGATTAACGAACAATTGAAATCTTCCTAACTGCACAAAATTGTCAAATCCGTATACAAGATAACAAAATTAAATTCTGCAAAAAAAAATACCATTAGAAGAATGACAATTACCAAATCTTCACATGCAAAATAGGCTACAATTACTAAACTACAAAGTACTACAACAATACTACTGTCTACTATTTCTACAATCAGAAGAATTCCAAGGGACGATCCGAAGCAGCGGTCGCCACGTGCATGGGGGCTTATTTAAAATATAATGCAAATAATTTTAATTTTTGGTAGCTGTATGTCCGATTACGCTATGTCTCGTAAACGGTTGGCCCTGACTAGTATTATTACGCAATCTGACTGCATAGAACAACAACAAAGAATGAAATGGAAATTTTAATTAACACAATTAATTAATTAAGTCCCCAGCAACTATAAAACCTACGAAACCAAAGCACAAGTGTAACTGTTCTGTGTGTGGGAGTATGACTCAACGTACGCATCTGGCACGGTTCTTCTTCAACAACACAAGAAATCTTAAATATAATTTATACTGAATTAATTAAAGGGAATAGAAACATGAGGAATTGCTACTGTTGAAAAGGTGAAGACACAACAGTCGTCTGAGAAGATGGTGCTGAGTGTTTTTCGGGTCTACCGTGTTGTGGTGCCAACAGTTTACGCTCGAAGGGGAAAATCGTCACAGGATAATACCGTCGAAATCTTCTGACAAGGTAACGGGAGCCTCTCTTGAAAAAGGGCCACCAGAAGCTTTCCAAAGAGGTGTGTTTGCTCTACTACAACGCCTCAGCTAATTCTGCAAACGACACAGTCACTCATGTTACTTCTTTGGGCTATCAAATTTCTAAAGTAAAACTCGCGTATTGTCGTGCAGTGATCTGTTCTTCCTCTTTGCTTGGATAAAGAAATCATAGTGTGGCGGGCGTTCCCACAACGATCACGAGGTGGAACGTTTCCTGTAGAGCCAGAGCGTAGATTTCTACTGTTGTAGTTGGCAGAAGAGCCAACACCGTGTTACAAGAGGAGGCCGAAATGCACGCGTTTTAGCTCACGCAGGAGGGAAGAACTATACTGACGTGAGGTCTGGAACATGACAAGGAATGAGAATTCAGAAACGGACGTAATTAGTTTCATACTTAACTTTAATCCATTAATGATGAACGTCGCTCTTGACGGTACATGATTCACAATATTATCTGTTCAGAATAGTAACTGAATATGGCGCCTTGCTAGGTCGTAGCAAATGACGTAGCTGATGGCTAGACTAAACTGTCGTCTCTGCAAATGAGAGCGTCTGTAGT
Source organism: Schistocerca nitens (assembly GCF_023898315.1). Classification (NCBI taxonomy): domain Eukaryota; kingdom Metazoa; phylum Arthropoda; class Insecta; order Orthoptera; family Acrididae; genus Schistocerca; species Schistocerca nitens. The sequence goes on from NC_064618.1 coordinate 147,583,469, forward strand.
CAGTGAACCATCGCTAGCAAAGTCGGCTGTACAACTGGGGCGAGTGCTACGGAGTCTCTCTAGACTAGACCTGCCGTGTGGCGGCGCTCGGTCTGCAATCACTGATAGTGGCGACACGCGGGTCCGACGTATACTAACGGACCGCGGCCGATTTAAAGGCAAGTGTGGTGTCTGGCGGTGACACCACATCTACAACCAACGTCCACACCAAATCATTCACCAATAGAAAAATGGGTCGCATTGAAGAGTGAATATATAGAGAAACGCTAACACCATCACGAAGTTTCACTGATTTTTTAGAGGTGATAATACAAATTTTATTAGTACCCGTGTGTTGTCTTTAGCGTAACCTAAGTTAGATTAAGTAGTGTGTAAACTTAGGGACCGATGACCTCAGCAGTTACTTACCAAAAATTTCCAAAATTTTTCTATTAGTACCCGTAGTATAAATTCAACGTACACTGAGGAGAAAAAAGTCATGGAATAGCGATATGCACAAATACAGATGGCGGTAGTGTCACCTAAACAAGATATAAGGGGGCAGTGCATTGGCGGAAATGTCATTTGTGCTCAGGTGACTCATATGAAAAGATTACCGACATGATTGTGGTCGCGCGACGGGAATTGACACACTACGAACGCATAGGACATTCTATTTTGGAAATCGTTAGGGAATTCAATATTTCGAGATCCGCAGTGTCAAGAGTGTGCTAAGAATACCAAATTTCAGGCATTACCTCTCACCACGGACAACGCAGTGGCCGACGGCCTTCACTTAACGACCAGGAGTAGCGGCATTTGCGTAGAGTTGTCAGTGCTAACTGATAAGCAACGCCGCGCAAAACAACTGCAGTAATCAATGTGGGACGTACGACGAATTTATCCTTTAGGATAGTGGGGCGAAATTTGGCGTTAATGGACTGTGGCAGCAGACGACCGACGCGAATGCCTTTGCCAACATCACGACATCGCATGCAACGCCCTTCATGCGCTCGTGACAATGTAGGTTGGACCCTAGACGTTTGGAAAACATTGGCCTCGTCAGATGAGTTCCGATTTCAGTTTGATGAGAGCTGATGGCAGAGTTAGAGTGTGGCACAGACCTCGCAATGCCACGACCCAATTTGTCAACAAGGCACTGTGCAACCTGGTGGTGGCTACATAATGTGGCCTGTTTTATTTGGAGTGGTCCGGTCCTTTGATCCAACTGAGCCGATCATTGACTGGAAATGGTTATGTTCGGATACTTAGAGACCATTTGTAGGCATTAATGACGTTCATGTTCCAAAACAACGATGGAAATTTTATGGATGCCAAAGCGCCATGTCACTGGGCTACAATTGTTCGTGATTGGGATGAAGAACATTCTGAATAGTTCGAGCAAAAGATTTGGCCACCCAGATAGCCCGACATAAATCTTATCTAACGTCTATGGAACACAATCGAGAGATCATTTCGTACACAAAATTCTGCACCATCAACACTTTCGCAATTATGGATGAGCCAGCCTCTGTGGCCGAGCGGTTCTAGGCGCTTCAGTCCGGAACCACGCTGCTGTTACGGTCACAGGTTCGAATCCTGCCTCAGGCACGGATGTGTGTGATGTCCTTAGGTTAGTTAGGTTTAAGAAGTTCTAAGTCTAGGGGACTGATGACCTCAGATGTTAAGTCCCATAGTGCTTAGAGCCATCTGAACCATTTTTGAATTATGGATGGCTGTAGAGGCAGCACGGCTCAGTATTTCTGCGGGGGACTTCCAGCGACTTGTTGCACTACGCCGGGCAAAAGGAGGCTCAACAAGATATTAGGAGGTATGCTGTGACATTTGTCAGCTCAGTTCACAACACGTATAACGCTCACGATGATAACATTAGCAAAAACCAGTTGTGCTGGAATGCCACCAATCAGTCACATTATTTCCTGCTCGTATTCAGGTAGTTCACATTCAGTTTGGGTTGTTCATGCACGCGGCTTCACTTTCATTGCAGTGCTTGATGTAATGGGTGATCAAAAATTTTCTGTTTGAGGGCGTTGTTACAGCTTATAGTCAACGTAACGTGACTCCGATGGTGGTATATAAGCACAGACAAGTAGGTAAGGGATTAGTGGACATTCGTGTCCCTCCGAAGCGCGTGCAATAAATGCGGAAACGTGAAGTATGGCGACGTTCTTGCCAAATGCAGGACCAAATTGCTGTTATTCTTTCCTTAGGTGCCGAAGGACAAACACAGATAGACATCCATCGGGGAATGAAGAATGTGTATAAGGTAGCATATCTGTCGAAAACCACCGTTGGGTAATGGGGCTACAAGGGGTGCTGCTTCTTCATGACACTGCCCGTCCTCATATGGCAAATGTCGTAAAGCATTTGTTATGCCAACTCAAGTGGGGGACACTCGAACACTGCCCTATAGGTCTAATGTCTCCCCATGCGATTATCACGCCTTAGGTCTTCAAAATGGCTCTGAGCACTATGGGACTCAACTGCTGAGGTCATAAGTCCCCTAGAACTTAGAACTACTTAAACCTAACTAACCTAAGGACAACACACACATCCATGCCCGAGGCAGGATTCGAACCTGCGACCGTAGCGGTCGCGCGGTTCCAGACTGTAGCGCCAGAACCGCTCGGCCACCATTGGCCGGCACGCCTTAGGTCTCTCAAAAGGGGCCGTGAAGGGTCGGCGATACTTGTCGGACGATGATTTACAGCAAGCAGTTACGGAGTTCTACACGCAGAAGGACGAAGTGTTGTACCGAACAGGTATCTTTAACCTGGTGCGTCGGTGGGATGATTGCTTCAGTACTCATGGAGGTTTTGCCTGATTGACATACCGATTCCGGACTGCACGGACTTCGAACGGAAACTTTTTGATCGCCCCTTGTAGATCTAGGCTACCTACTAACACGGACATTTGAGGTACACTGAAAAGACCGCTTGGGCGGCCTAGGAATAGGTGGGCAGACTAGGTTAATGAAGATCTCAAGAGGAGAGGAGTAACATGGGATGCAATGGAGAAAGAAAAGCTATACCAGGACAGATATCAATGGAGGCGCCCCATACACAAAATTCCTACCAAGTTCACTGGAAGACAATCCTGATGATGATGATGTCGAAGAGCTTTGATCTGAGTTACTAATAATGAGGTTACTGTTATTGTTACAGATATTATGTCCATTCATCTGCCATTATCAGCATTTCATCAAAGATCGCCATCTATGAGGGGCGTTTGAAAAGTCCGTGCAAAAATAAAAACTACTTACGTGTTTGGGGTAAACATTTTTTATTCTTCGACATAGTCTCCTTTTAGACTTATACACTTCGTCCAACGCTGTTCTAATTTGTTGATCCCTTCCGAATAGTAGGAATTGTCCAAGTTTGCAAAATTGCTATTAGTTGCTGCAATCACCTCCTCGTTAGAATAAATGTCCCACCAGCCATTTCTTCAAATTGGGGAACAAATAGTAGTCCGAGGGTGCCAAGTCTAGAGAATAGGGGGATGCAAAACGAGTTGGAATCCTATTTCCATTAATTTTGTGACCACAACTGCTGAGGTGTGTGTTGCTGCATTGTCGTGATGAAAAAGGACTTTTTTCGGTCCAGTCGCAGGCGATTTTCTTGCAGCTCGGTTTTCAAACGGTCCAATAACGATGAATAATATGCATCTGTAATAGTTTTTCCCTTTTCCAGATAGTCGATGAGGATTATCCTTTGCGAATCCCAAAAGACAGTCACCATAACCTTTCCGGCCGCAGGAATGGTCTTCGCCTTCATCGATGCAGACTCTCCCTTGGTAACCCATTGTTTAGATTTTCTTGATGCAATAATTTACCAACAATGACGAGTGGGGCTTGGAGATGGCATCAGTGTAATGCCGAAATTGGTAGCACATAGAGTTTCATAAAATAAAATAAATTTCTACAATACATATGGCTGTTGGTAAATTATTGCATCAAGAAGTTCATGCCAGCCGTCGTCCCAGGATTAATAATGGATCAACGAACATTGTTTAGATTGTTGTTTGGTCTCAGGAGTATGGTAATGTATCCATGTTTCATACACAGTGACGAAAAGACGGTTAAAGTCCTGCGGATTTTTCCTGAACTGCTGCAAACCATCCTTTCAACACTTCACACGATTTCGTTTTTGGTCAAGCGTGAGCAATCGCGGAACCCATCTTGCGGATAGCTTTCACATGTCGAAATGTTTAAGCAAATTATTATGTATCCGTTCATTCCAGATGCCCACAGCACTAGCAATCTCACGCACCTTAACTCTTCTGTCATCCATCACCATATCATGGATTTTATCAATAATTTCTGGAGTCGTGACCTCCACAGGGCGTCCAGAATGTTCAGCATCACTTGTGCCCAAACGGCCAATCCGAAAATTTTGAAACCACTTATAAACTGTTCTAATCGAAGGTACAGAGTCACCGTTATGTTAATCAAGCTTCTCTTTAGTCTCCTGAGGCATTTTGCCTTTCATAAAGTAATGTTTAATTACCACACGAAATTCTTTTTCGTCCATTTTTTGACAATCACTCGGCTTCCTTGATTCACACGAATGCCAAACACAAAGAAATAGACCAATATGGCTGAAACTTGGTGTGCATTCTCTCCTAAGATGCCACTAACTAAACATGACCTCGATACACGCCGGTGGTGCCATCTCTCGGACTTTGCACGGACTTTTCAAAAGCCCCTCGTATTTTCTAACGAATGGCCTTTTTCAGAGCATCTCCGCACTTTGTATACAGTCAACAAATTTTTTAAAGCGCAAGATCAAGTTTAGAAAAAAGCAGAAACTTTCGATTGTCAGCTAGAGGAAGAGATGACATCCATCTGCAACTGACCAACTATGTAAGTTACTTTTTTGTTTCTAAGCTTTCACTGTGGTTTTCAAAATTTGTTGGCTGAATGCAAAATGTTAAAGCGCTCTTCCACATTTCCTGCTGCAAAAACTTTCTGCTCATAATGACAGGAAAATATGGTGAAGGAAGGAAAATAATGGCTTAATGTCCGATCGTCAGAAACGGAGCACAAGCCCTGAATGGACGAGGGACGGACAGAAAGTCGGCCGTGACCTTTGCTTGATTCACTTTTTAGTCATTTTGGGATCAATCGTTACGTCTGTAACTAGCATTACGGAACCTGATTGTGAGTCAAATCTATATTACTAAGCGACTACACGGAAACAGGAACACAATACCTGTTGCAGGTTGCCTCTCTAATGGCTTGCAGGGACAAAAAAATTGATTTTCAATATTTCGAGTACTTATTTATAGAATTTAAAAATTTCAAATGTCATCTTGATTTACTCATTAACAGGTGGAAAGTTTAGCATAATAAGCAAGTATTACAATTAGGAACTGTGTCTATCTTGTGGCAGTATAACTGATGTTGTACTTTGTTTATCTAGTATTTGAGAACTTAGCGAGTTCTAACAAAGTTTACATATGATTTCAAACTTTTACGATATTTGGTGAAAGGAGAAAAGTTTATCGGTTACAACATTTTCGCTGTTCCTGCAGTAAAACTTCAGCGTCAAACACGATGCCTTAATTTATTATTTATCCACTACCGACTCTATTCGCAACACACTTTGCTGACGGTAAACAAATGTACCACTAAATGTGCCCACAGAATTACATCATTGTCCAGTGAGTCACATAGTTAAGAAGAAATGACGTCATAAATATTGAGATATGTGAAAAATTAACTTTTGCTTAAATGAAGCGCAGATTACCTACACTATATTCATCCAGTGTTTTATAATGAGAGCACTTAACGATTTCCAACAAACTTTAAGCTTGATTTCAAACCTGTTTTAAACTATTTCTCGCTTAGTTGCTTAATGTTACGCATTTGTTCATTTGTAAAGTAATCAGACATAGGAAACTGTTTTATACATGAGTGTCCGTTTTTTTAAAGAATCGGTGGTTTACTGGTAGGATAGAAAACAGTAATGGAACAAGAGACAAGGAACATACGAAGCACCTGTGTGCAGTTTTCTTTCCCTTTCCTCTGCTTTAAAGTAAAAGTCCTGAATTTAAATATCAAGTAGATAAGTAACTCTAAATTCCTGATATTTTAAAGAATCGAACTTCAACGTATAAAATGGCTTCAAACTTTGCATATGAGTTAATGTGTTAAATATTTGACGTTGCGTATGTAAGCGAGAGAAAGTTTAGAAAAGGATTGAAATTATGTTTAAACTATGTTGGAAGTTGCTAAGTGCTCTCATTATCAAACACGGATGGATATAGACTGCTTAATTTGCGCTCTGTTTAAAGAAAACATAGTTTTTTACGCATATCAATGTTCAAGACGTCACATCTCCTGAAATATGTGCAATACAATGACGTAAATGTCTAGCAAAAATGAAATGAATTTTAATTAAATCTTATTTTTGAAACCATGAACCAATGAATCAGCAACTTCTAAAAATGCAGTTTTGATTAATTCACCGTCTTCGTATGGTTTCTTATTCTTTGCAATGATTTTTTAAACTCCGAATGGTGCATCAATTCCTGCTTTATTCTTGTCTGATGGTTTTAAAAAGGTTTATTGTCGAGTATTAAATTCATTTTAGTTCTTTTAACCCTTCTTTCAATGAAACAGAATCCAGTGGGGAAATCTTTTCAACCCCTGTGTGAACGGTTTTGAAGACGCGTTCGACGTTCCCTTTCTTCCCTACGGATACACTTGCTTAGGACTGTAAACACAAACACTTGTCCTTTACCTGGGTAAAGAAGTAATCGGTTTTCATTCCGAACGCAAGTCATTAAGTTTTTCATTTTCTGCTTGAACGGGCTCTCATTAGAACAAACCAAGATGAGTATCAATGCGTAAATCAAAGTGTCCACATTGGTAGATGTCTGATACACACACGAAAAATATGACACGCACAATCTCCCGCGTATACAATCGACTGTGAGGCTGACAATGTAGTATCGTTGACCGACAGTGGCAATCACGTGGTACAAACAAGCAGTTCTTGCTGTGAACGTGATCTGAGATCAGTGGAAATATTCCGGCTAGTCAGCCTGAAACGTCACGTGAAGTACCGAAAATGTCCACGCGAGCTACTAGTGGCACGCGAGCGGCGGTGTGGCGATCACTACTCTACATGAACGAAAATAGTAATTTGTCACTGGTGGGGGATCCCCTGGTGCAGCTGACTTTCTCGCTGTCTCCTGCATTGCCGAATGTGGGCAGAGCCGAGATCACGATAACACACCAAGAACAGGTGTTTCGCTTCTCCGTGTCAACAGGTGTAATTCACAATGGTGACGAACAACAATGTGTAAAGTTCTTATTCTGGGCGTGGAAGTGGAAGCTAACAGTTTCCTCTCACGTTCTGTGTTCAGCAAAATACGCTACGTTCCATTTAAGTGGAAAAGTGAGCCACCACAACGTAAAGAATATGCAGAACACGGCAAGAACCTCTTCAAACCTTCACTTGTACTGCAACATTTCCCGAGAACACGTTTACGACCACTTTTCTAAAGCGAAAGACGACTGTAGGAATGACAACCCTGCAACTGTTAGAGATCTGACTCTTACTGCAATAAAGATTTGATCTTGTAAAATCAGATGGTTCTTTAGAAAATTAGAAATTTTGTAGTGGTACGTGTAATTTAAAATTTGCCACAAGTTTCTGTCTCCTTGCGTTTGTAGAAGGTTAATTCATCTACTAGGAACACTTCTAGTATTGCTGCTAACATAGCTATTATGGCTGTCACTACAGTCACTATCAGTATATTTCCTCTACTTTTATTTAAATAATTATGACCATGGACTTGCGGATCACTATTACCGTTAGGGATTATCTTACACAATACAGAAAACAAAAAGTCCCCCATTATGTTGACAAAATTCTAGGAATAAATTTTTCTGTATTTCAGGTACTGCTCTGTTGTGTACAGAAGGCTGGCAGGCTATTACTGGAGTGCTTTTTGCATGCATTTACCACGTGGTGTGTACGATAAGCAGACGGCGAGCACTCGTGTTAAGACATCCTCGGGAGAAGAGATCATTACCCGGAAGAGTGTATAAAGGTGGTGGGGTGGAGTCCATTGCGTTTTTATAGCATATGCCCAGTGCTGGACCAGAGCAGCGGTTACGAGCTATGACCGGCTGGCCGTTACTGATCTCAAACCAAAGTACTGAGAGACTTCTAAGTTGTAATTGAAGATTCTCACTCCAAGACTGGGAATGAAATATTACTTAAGAAGCCTAATATTAGAGAGTTTCTCATTGGCCAGGTCGAGTTCTTCATCTCGTCTACCAAGTTACGTGCTAACAGCTTTTGTCGTCGTTCTGTTCGCTATTCCGATGGTGAAAGAAACACACACACACACACACACAAACACACACACACATACACACACACACACACACACACACACACACACACTGGTCAAGTAAGTTCCTACTTCACAATATCCCTGTGCTATCTGAGTTAGTTTTTGTTACTCTGATACTTGCATCCCGTGTCACCCTGATGCGCCCATTTGTCAGTGCTCTTCAATAAGCTGTTATTCTCCAAATATCGCCTTCGCTACGGCCCAAAAACAAGTACTGGGACTTCGCCATTTCCTACCAGAAAACAACACAAAAATACTTTGAAGCACTTTCAACATTTCTCTGACTATGGCTGATGGTAGCTAGACGTCCCCTGCCCCCCTTCTATCCCCCGCCAACCCACCCTGTCTGTGCTTGACAGTTTATTTCAAATTAAAACTCTGTGCTGGATTGGGGATCGATCCTGGGATTTTACCTTTTGTGAACAAGTGGTCATCTGACTGAATTGCCCACTCACGACTCACTATCCACCATCACAACCTTATTTCCGTCAGTGACAGATCTCCAATAAGGCTATTGTGACGTTTGCATGAGAAACAATATGTTCTATTCCGGCATTTTTATCAAATGTTATTGCACTGAGTAAATTTGCCTTCAGCACAAACAAGCGAGTCATTTAATAGTCACGCACAAGACGAACTACTGATGCCAGTGTGATGGTAGGCAGGGGTGGTTGGCATAGCAGATGGCCCACATAGGAATGTAAGTTTAGAGAAGCAAATGCTGACAGTAATGTGGGCAATAGTCTTAGCCTCCGAAGGGTTAACGATGGGAATAGAATCACATTTAAAAACATTTACAATTTAGAGACCCAAAAATCATGAAAAGTCTCGCTAATTATAAAAAGATTTCACATTGTCATAATCCATAACAAACACAATTCATACATACACTAGGTGATAAAAAGTATCCCGCCACCTGACTGAAAATAACATACAAGTTCGTGGCGCCCTCCGACGGTAATGCTGGAATTCAATATGGCGTTGGCCCACCCTTAGCCTTGATGACAGCTTCCACTCTCGCAGGCATACGTTCAATCTGCTGCTGGAAGGTTTCTTGGGGAATGGCAGCCCATTCTTCACGGAGTACTGCACTGAGAACAGGTATCGATGCCGGTCGGTGAGGCCTGGCACCAAGTCGGCATTCCAAAACATCCCAGAGGTGTTCTATAAGATTCAGCTCAGGACTATGTGCAGGCCAGTCCATTACAGGGATGTTATTGTCATGCAAGCACTCCTCCACAGGCCATGCATTATGAACAGGTGTTGAAAAATGCAATCGAAATCCCCGAATTGCTCTTCAACAGTCGGAAGCAAGAAGGTGCTTAAAACATCAATGTAGGTCTGTGCTGTGATAGTGCCACGCAAAACAACGTGAAAAACACGACCACACCGTAACACCACCACCTTCGAATTTTACTGCTGTCACTACACACGCTGGCAGATGACATTAACCGGGGATTCGCCATACCCACACGCTGCCATCGGATCGCCACATTGTGTACCGTTATTCGTCATTCCACACATCGTTTCTCACTGTTCAATAGTCCAATGTTTGCGCTTCTTACACCAAGCGAGGCGTCGTTTGGCATTTACCGGCGTAATGTGTGGCTTATGAAGAGCCGCTCGACCATTAAATACAAGTTTTCTTACCTCCCGCCTAACTGTCATAGTACATGCAGTGGATCCTGAGCAGTTTGGAATTCCTGTGTGATGGTCTGGATAGATGTCTGCCTATTACACGCTACGACCGTCTTCAACTGTCGGCGGTCTCGTGTCAGTCAACAGACGATGTCAGCCTGTACGCTTTTGTGCTGTACGTGTCCCTTCACGTTTCCACTTCACTATCACATTGGAAACAGTGGATCTAGGGATGTTTAGGAGTGGAAATCTCGCGTACAGACGTATGACACAAGTGACACCCAGTCACCTGACTACATTCGAAGTCAGTGAGTTCCGCAGAGCGCCCCATTCTGCTCTCTCACGATGACTACTGAGGTCGCTGATATGGAGTACCTGGCAGTAGGTGTCAGCGCAATGCACCTAATATGAAAAACGTATGTTTTTGGGGGTGTCCGGATACTTTTGATCACATAGTGTATTATATAAATGGATGTATATAAACAGGTTGGTCCGAAACATAATGAAAAGCTTGTAAGGGTGTTCCAGGGTAGGCTGTGCTGCGAAATAAATGTTAAGGAAAAGATTCGATACGTTGCGCCGTATCCGTGTTAATTAGCATTGAAGTTAGCCAATCAGGCCGTTATGCACGCAAGTTCAGGCTCCCACCAGAAGCAGTGTAGCCAAACTTGTTTGCTTCGTTTGGTTTCGTAAAACTGAACAACAGAGAGATGCAAAAATTAGATATCGCGTGGTAGTAAGGGTCGAACACCAGCCAAAGGCTGAACAATCTCGTGCGCTATTTTCGACGCTATGAGGACAACTGACACAACTGTATCTGGTGGGCCACTTGAATTTGCGCCTGCAACGGCCTAATTGGCTAATTTCAATGCTAATTAACTCGGAAAAGGCGCAACGTATCGAATTTTCTTTTAAACAATTATTTCTCAGCACAATCTACCCTGTAACGCCCTTACGGCTTTTCAGACTATTTGCGATCACCATGTAAATGCATGAGTGTATCTTCCACATCTCCTCCTAAACCACTGGACTGATGTCAACCAAACTTGATACACATATCAGTTACTGTCTGGAAATTATCGCTGTAGAGATAAAAACCACCTACCTATCAAAGGGGTGGTGGTGAAGAAGTAGTGTTCCCCACTAAGCACGAATAGCCATACTTTAGTCGTCCGTTATTTGGGAATAAGAGCACTTAAAGACTTGCAACAAACTTTACACATAATTTCCAACATATACGAAACTTTTTATCGCTGGCCACCCTCGCTTCATCGTGCATGACGTTTTAACTTATAACTCCTTTTCTCCTAACTCTACTCACAACATATTTCGCAGACTGTAGACACATATATATCACAGGATATGTGTGCAAGATTATTCTATTGTACAGCATATAGTTCAGGAGAAACGACGTCATAAACATTGAACTGCCTGTAAATGCAACTGTGCTAGAGATACAGGTGAAGTATGTGTACAAATACGCGTAAAATACGTTAAACCCGAGGGGTAACACTTATTTTTCTGGAAGCTGATTGGCTTTATTCCGGATTTCAACATACCATATTACTCCCAGCTGTTTTGGCTACAAACCCTATTTTCAACATGATCTCCATTTAATGTGATGGCCTTACGCCGCCCTATTGGGAGAGCCTGTATGCCTGCATGGAACCACTCTACTGGTCGATGTCAGAGCCAATGTCTAGCTGCATCAATAAACTCCTCAACATACATGTACTGCTTCCCATGAAGTGCATCCTTTATTGGGCTCAACAGATGTAAGTCGCAAGGTATGAGATCCAGGCTGTAGGGTGGATGAGGAAGAACAGTCCAATGAAGTTTTATGAGCTCCTGTCGGTTCCGCAGATGTGTGTGAGGCAGTCCAGTCCATTTGTGCAGCGATGTGTTTGGCTATGATCTGTCGATCACCTCGAATGAGAATGTCCACACATTCCAACACTGCAGGAATCACATCTGTGTGCTCCCGGCTGGCACGTGGGAGATCAGACAGGTTTGTGCAGTCTTGCTGCAATGGTGACACACACCTCGCCCAATGACTCACCATGGTTTTGTTCACTATCAGGTCTCCATACACCTTCTGCAAGCGCCTTTGAATATCTGCGACGCTCTGGTTTCCCACCAATAGAAACTCTGATTGGAACGCGCCTCCATTACAGGCATTATTCTGAAGGCGAACAATAGTACCATTGAAACTTTATGACACCATGGGGACTGAAGTTAGAATATTCCACGATGTCCCACAACAAATTCCGCAGTTTTTAATTGCAACTGGTAGGGAAAAAATATATTACGTTAGTTATTGAACACCTCTAGTACACACAAGTAAAGTCAGATGAAGAAGTATCCTTGTTATTTTGGCTATGTGATGATGCTGAAGCAAGGCTGAATGAAAGTGTTCTGTATTAAGTACGGCAGAATATTCGCTTATGCAACCAAAGCTATTGTAGTCAGGACAGGTCTCAGAACCACGAGATGGATACTGCTTGGTAGATGGCAGGACACTGCAGCTGCAATGGAAGGTGTTGGCAGGTAAGTGAAATAATGTAGACTGCCTTATCTTTCTATACGTCAGTCAGTGGAGAAGGAGTAAAGCAGTCTCATTGAGGGGCAGTGCATTAAGGAATGATAGTACCAGTGTAGAATCTTGCTAGGTACTAGAACTTTAAGTACATGGTGCTTCAAACGTTTCGGGTCAAATCGAAACAGGTGATACTGCATTCACAACCGAAGATATATAGATAGGGAATCAATGGTCGGAAATAAATATTTATTGTGCTATGGACATACACAGCTTACACTGCATAACAACAACGTAGCTCATAGTAATTGTTCAAAATAACGACCGCCAATCACAATGTATGCATGGCAATGGCGCATGAAGTTCTGCCAATATCTCCCAAAGATCCCTGGTATCTACTGACCAAGGAGAGGCAGTTGGACCCTTACAAGTAGGTCTCCATCCGATTCTACGGGCGTTTCATACACCAACGACGTAATCCCAGAGGAAAATGACCAGGGATGTGAGATCCGGCAATCACGCTGGCCATGGGAGAAAAGTCCCACTTCCAATCCAACGATGAGGGTACATGTTTTTCAGGTGCTCGTGGACATTAACACGGTAGTGGGCTGGTGCACTGTCGAGTGGAAATCACATCTGTACACGGACAACAAGGGGTTCAGTATCCAAAACTGTGGTGTATCGCAGGAACACAAGGTAACATAGGCCAGTCAAACAGGGAAGCAGCAAAAAGGTCCTATTAGGTGATTTTGGACAATGTCCACCCATACATTGACAGAGAAACATTGCTGGTGCCCACCAGTGTGGGTGGCATGAGGATGTCCTCACTCTGGACATGTCCGTTGGAGCTGTTGAAAACACCATCAAGGGTGAATGAGGCCTCATCCATGAACAATACAAACTGTACTAAGTTTGCCATTCTAACACAGACGTGGTTGGCCATACGATCCAACATAATTTCCTCAAAGTCTGATATTCGGACATACGTTTTGGTACAACCTTTCCCAGCTCTCTGTGGTGTGAACGACCATGCATCTCATAAGTTGGTATCCATGGAGATAAACTTGCTCCAGTTACGATGATGCCAGTAGGGAAAGCATCCTCTGTACATTCATTCTGGTTTATGGGACATACACGCATCCACAATGTATATTAAATGCATGTCTGCCATCTCTCGTGATGAGTAACATTCCATGCACTGTACACAGTAACACACATCACCATGGGAACGCCACAAGCTGTCTGATGCAATGGACACTGGTATGTGTGTGGCACAGTAATGTGCTGGTGTGATGCTTGTGGTTGTCGCATGACACGCATGCTATGAGCTAAGCTGTGCGCAGTATGTCTATTTTGTGGTCGAGGTGTATGCTGTTTATTACTCACTGTCTGTTCCAGTGTACAAGAGACACCCAGGATCTTTATGAGACTGTTGCAATGCATGCACTGAGACTGACAGTCATCGCTTTGAACAAGTACAATGAGCTACGTTTTTTTTATGCATTTCCTACCATTGATTTCCTATCTCGATATGATCGGTTGTCAGAACACTAGTGCCTGTTTCAGTTTCACCCAAAAGGTTTGAGCCACCCTGAAAAGTATCCAATAAACAGGGACGGAGTAGTTCCAGTGACGTGTGTGAGTGTAAGTCATGAGTTGTGTTTGGACAAATTAGTCGGTTGAACAGTTGTCTGCAAAAGGCGAAGACTGCACGCTCGAGTGTTGGTCCAGCACACAGTTTTGATATGTCAAGAAGCTTTACACCAGCAGAGAGTCTGCTGCAGAGTCAAATTTCATTCTGGAATTGAGTATTTACACTACTGGCCATTAAAATTGCTACACCAAGAAGAAATGCAGATGATAAACGGGTATTCATTGGACAAGTATATTATACTAGAGCTGACATGTGATAACATTTTCACGCAATTTGGGTGCGTAGGTCCTGAGAAATCAGTACCCAGAACAACCACCTCTGGCCATAATAACGGCCTCGATACGCCTGGACATTAAGTCAAAAAGAGCTTGGATGGCGTGTACAGGTACAGCTGCCCATGCAGCTTCAGCATGATACCACAGTTCATCACGAGTAGTGAGTGGCGTATTGTGACGAGCCAGTTGCTCGGCCACCATTGACCAGACGTTTTCAATTGGTGAGAGATCTGGAGAATGTGCTGGCCAGGGCAGCAGTTTCTGTATCCAGAAAGGCCCGTACAGGACCTGCAACTTGCGATCGTGCATTATCCTGCTGAAATGCAGGGTTTCGCAGGGATCGAATGAAGGGTAGAGACACGAGTCGTAACACATCTGAAATGTATCGTCCACTGTTCAAAGTGCCGTCAATGCGAACATGAGGTGACCGAAACGTGTAACCAATTGGCACCCCATACCATCGCGCCGGGTGATACGCTAGTATGGCGATGACGAATACACGCTTCCAATGTGCGTTCACCGCGATGTCCCCAAACACCGATGCGACCATCATGATGCTGTAAACAGAACCTGGATTCATCCAAAAAAATGACGTTTTGCCATTCGTGCACCCAGGTTCGTCGTTGAGTACACCATCTCAGGCGCTCCTGTCTGTGATGCAGCGCCAAGGGTAGCCGCAGCCACGGTCTCCGAGCTGATAGTCCATGCTGCTGCAAACGTCGTCGAACTGTTGGTGCAGATGATGGTTGTCTTGCAAACGTCCCCATCTGTTGACTCAGGGATCGAGACGTGGTTGGACGATCCGTTACAGCCATGCGGATAAGATGCCTGTCATCTCGAGTGCTAGTGATACGAGGCCGTTGGGATCCAGCACAGCGTTCCGTATTACGCTCCTGAACCCACTAATTCCATATTATGCTAACAGTCATTGGATCTCGACCAACGCGAGCAGCAATGTCGCGATACGATAAACCGCAATCGCCATAGGCCACAATCCGACCTTTATCAAAGTTGGAAACGTGATGGTACGCATTTCTCCTCCTTACACGAGGCATCACAACAACGTTTCACCAGGCAACGCCGGTCAGCTGCTGTTTGTGTATGAGAAATCGGTTGGAAACTTTCCTCGTGCCAGCACGTTGTAGGTGTCGCCACCGGCGCCAACCTTGTGTGAATGCTCTGAAAAGCTAATCATTTGCATATCACAGCATCTTCTTCCTGTCGGTTAAATTTCGCGTATGTAGCTCGTCATCTTGGTGGTGTAGCAATTTTAATGGCCACTAGTGTACTTGTCACGGAGAAACACCTGCCCCCTCCAGGTGCGGGATGGAGGAGGGGTCGGTGACGTGGCGCTCGGCGGCCGGCTCGCTGCTGCGGCACAACGTGCGCTTCCTGTGCGCGCTGGGGGTGTGGCCGCCCGTCGCCCCCGCGCCTCGCGCCTCCCGCGCGCTCGCCGCCGCCCTCATGGCGCTCGGCGCCGGCCACCTGCTGGGCGCCGCCTGCTCCGTCTACGCCTGCTCCGGCGACCTGCAGCTGCTGACGCTCGCGCTCTCCAACGCCTTCCCCGTGTCCTTGGGCTTCGCCAAGGCCGCGCTGCTGCTGGCGCGCCACCGCCGCTACTCGGCACTCGTCGGCGGCGTCGACGCGCTCCGGGCGCGCCAGCGCGACTTTTGCGACGCCGACCCGCAGCTGGCGGCCGCCTTCCGCGAGACCCGGCGCTGGTCCGTCAAACTCACTTTCCTCTTCTTCTCCTCCGTCCTGTCGGCCCTGATCGTGTGGTCGCTGCTGCCACTCTCGATGTATCCCCAGGTGCGCATATTTCCCTTTCAGCAGCTCCCGTGGCCGAACCTTACCCGGGCACCCACCTACTGGTTCCTGTACGTCCACCAGTGTGTGGCCACCTTCTTTTTCTGCTCCATCGACATGAACACAGACTGCTTTTTCGCGACTATTATGGCTCACATCTCGATGCAATTCAAGGTCCTGGCTTCGAGAATAGCGGGACTGCGCCTTCGGGAAAGAACACAGAAGATAAAACTGTGCGCTGAATCCGATGATGCGTCCACCCTTCACGGCGACATGTATAATGAGCTGTGCTTATGTGTCGACACCCACAAAGAGCTCATCAGGTAGGTGATCCTAAAGTAATTTCTGTAACCGGTCAGTATCTCGAAACTTTTGCAGATCATGGTAACATTTCGTATAGGTGATAGTAGGATAGAAGCTGAAGTGATAAATTACAATTTGTGTCGTGGCCAGAACTTGAACCCTGGCCTCCTGCTTACTAGAAAGATGTGATATCCGCTACAAAAACCTGGCGCTGTGCCTGTCATAACTACACAAACTACTCTAGTCAATCCAGAATGAGATTTTGACTCTGTAGCGGAGTGTGCACTGATATGAAACTTCCTGGCAGATTAAAACTGTGTGCCGGACCGAGACACGAAGTCGGGACCTTTGCCTTTCGCGGGCAAGTGCTCTACCATCTGACCTATCCCAGCACGACTCACGCCCCGTCCTCACAGCTTTACTTCCGCCAGTAGCTCGTCTCCTACCTTCAAAATTTACAAAAAAAAAAAAAAAAATGGTTCAAATGGCTCTGAGCACTATGGGACTTAACATCCGTGGTCATCAGTCCCCTAGAACTTAGAACTACTTAAACCTAACTAACCTAAGGACATCACACACATCCATGCCCGAGGCAGGATTCGAACCTGCGACCGTAGCGGTCGCGCGGTTCCAAAATGTAGCACCTAGAACCGCTCGGCCACCCTGGTCGACCAAACTTTACAGAAGCTCTTCTGCGAACCTTGCAAGACTACCACTCCTGAAACAAAGGCTATTGCGGAGACATGGCTTAGCCACAGCCTGGGGGATGTTTCCAGAACGAGATTTTCACTCTGCAGCGGAGTGTGCGCTGATATGAAACTTCCTGGCAGATTAAAACTGTGTGCGGGGCCGAGACTCGAACTCGGGACCTTTGCCTTTCGTGGGCAACTGCTCTAGCGGCGTCAGTGAGAGTGCCAGGATGGTGTAGTGGAAAGCACATTTGCCTTAGTAAGAGGGAGATTTGGGTTTAAATCCTGGCTTTGGCACAAATTTTAATTCATTAATTCAGATTCTTTCCTTATCAAAGGCAAAGTTAAGACCCAGTATGTCTCTAGGAACATGTAATTCGATCAGGTGAAAGTAGGTTCGAAGGCAACATCAAACTAACGAGGGAATGGAATGATCCAATTCGACAAGTCAAGACATACCTTGAAATTTTTGATACAGGAGGAATGCACCAAAAGAAATTCACCGTGAAAATTTTAGCTGCTAAAGCGCATTTCAAAACTTTTTTTTAAATATGAAAGTTACTCATTTCTACTGTACGAAGAACTTACGGGGTGTGCCTATTAAACAATGGGAGTACTCCGATCACAGAGTAAGTATGAAGGGCGTTCAATAAGTATTGCAACACATTCTCTTTCTCGGCTGATTCTGGTTGAAAAAAATGCGGAATTTGTTGTGGGACATCGTAGAATATTCCCACTTCAGCCTTTGTAGCTTCGTGAAGTTCCAATAGGTGTCTGCACTATAGGCTAGCCTTCAAAATGCCTTCTGTAACGGAGGTGCGGTGAAAGCAGAGAACTGTCATTGAGTTTCATTTGGAGGAAAGTCAGAGCCTCGCAGATATTCGTAGGCACTTGCAGAATGTCTACGGAGACCTGGCAGTGAACAAAAGCACGGTGAGTCGTTTGGCGAGCGTCTGTCATCATCGCAACAAGACTGCGCAAACGTGTTTGATCACTCAAGCGCCCCCTGGCCTCCACAGCTGTGACTTTTGCAGTGTTGGAACGTGCGGATCGACTGATCACAAACACCTCGCTACTCAGCTGGTCATCGGAGAAGTCTGCGCACCCGAGAGCACACAAAATTTCATTCGACTGTTCTTCATCATGAGCCATTCAGCCTGGGTCTGGCACCTTCCGACTACCATGTCTTTGGCCCAGTGAAGGACGGACTCCATGGGATGCAGTACGCAGATGATGGGCTGGTTATTGATGCAGCAACAAGTTTGCTCACATTGAACGATGATTATGTTGAAAAATAGGGTTTCGTCACTATGCTGTATGGGAATCCTGAATAAAACAACCTACTTTCAGAAAAAAAATGTGTTGCGTTACTTACTGAATGCCCCTCGTGTGCATGCCCCGAAGATGAACGACCGATAGCTGTGAAGCATGAAGCCATCTCAGTTGAATGCGCCATCTCTGGTGTCTGTAGACAAATCAGTGTGGCCGTGGCCTTCGTTTGTACAGGGTGGAGCAGAGGAAACGCATGTTTTTCACAATTGAATGACTAGGACACGGCTTGATAAAAATAATAGAAGCAAGCATTAAGTGATTGAGTTTTAATGCAGTTTTGAAATATACATACTTTTTAGGTTCGAAAAATAATATCTTGGAGATGACGTCCTTCTTGCTGGATACAAATCTGGATCCTCGCCCGAAAGTTACACATGGCTCTCTCCAACATTTCAGTCCGCACGGCTTCAATTTCCTGACGAATGGAATTCATCAGGTCATCGATTGTGCGAGGCTTATTGATGTAGACTCTTGATTTTAAATATCCCCACAAAAATAAGTCGCATATCGACAAATTGGGCGAGCGAGGGGGCCAGTAAACATCACCATATCTCGAAATAACGTCCTGGGAATATTTGTCGAACCACTTCCATGGGTGCTCTCGCCGTGTGAGCTGTGGCACCATCCTGCTGAAATCGTATTTCTCTGATATTCACTTGACGCCTTTCAAGTTCTGGACAAAGAAATTTTAACATTTTTTTGTTTTATCTTTCGCAGTCAGTTTTAACTACGATAGCAGGGCACTTAAACCATTAGACAAATTGTTTCTCCGATATATATTCATTTTAATTATATATAATTTTAAACAAAAATTGCATACACTACTATGTGCTGTTTTGTTTTCTTCTTCGCAGTGGGTTTCAACAGAAAACAAGAAAGTTGTGCTTATGGCTTATCGGCTAGTGATAAATACTACTACGGAAACTAAATCGTTCGAAACTTTGTAATTACACCTTTTTCATATTAAAACTTTGCGAAATACTGTCATAGAAGCGCTTGTTCTCAAAGATCCAGCAGCAGGGAAGGTCTCTCATACCCCGTATACTAATGATCGCAAATGATTTACGCATTCGTTTTAAACACCTTCAATTCCCAATCAAGGTTTCGTTGGCAATACCATTAAACAAGGCTCAAGGTCAGATAGACGGGACAGAGCAGATGGGAGGGTGGGAGGCAATAAACATAGAGATGGGGAAGGAGGAAATGGACAGAGAGAGGGAGGTGGAGGAGAAGGAGGAGGAGTTGAGATAGATTGGAGAAGGAAATGGACAGAGAGAAGGGGAGAAGAAGATGGACAGAGAGAGGGGGAAGAAGGAGATTAGGATGTATATCAAACTCGCGTACATATTTAGCAATTGCAAAGCATTGCCGGGTTCGGTAGTATAGTATATAATGTGCAGTTATGTAGAATGGCTGGCTAGACTTGGCGGAGAGTGTGATGGCGCTAATCTTCCTAGTTTAATTATAAATAAATAAATAAAAAGATAAAATTTTCATCTCATTTACGTACCGACTTCTCCAGTGCTGCTTACTTAAAAACAGTAAAAATTTAAGTTTTTATGCTTTGTGTTTTGTCCAGTAGAAGCCAAAGTTGTTTTGTCCGGTGGGACCCAAATGTACCGCTGTAGTAGTTTAATATTCCGACTGTTATTGCTCGAGCTAGAGATAGTCATAGCCTACAGTATACAGAATAAAATCCCTTGTATCTAAGTATACAATAAAAATCTGTATTGCAAAGAAAACACAACACTACAGAAATAGTTCTTGCACCGAAAAAATCATTAGGAGCAGATAACTTGTCGCCGTTCCGAAATGTACAGTCGTTTTGATTCAAAATCGTGTTTTTACTGTTGTGCCTGCGTAGCAGTAGTGGTGCGTCAGCTGCTGTCACAGCGATCATAGTTTTTGTCCAATAGAATCCGATGTGCGATACTACCCGACCTCAAAATGGTACAAATGGCTCTGAGCACTATGGGACTTAACATCTGAGGTCATCAGTCGCCTAGAACTTAGAACTACTTAAACCTAACTAATCTAAGGACATCACACACATCCACTCCCGAGGCAGGAGTCGAACCTGCGACCGTAGCGATCGCGCGGTTCCAGACTGAAGCGCCTAAAACCGCTCGGCCACAGGGGCCGGCACCCGACCTCCCCCTGCAACGCCCCAGTTTACTGATGCGTGTGGGATTAGGCATTTTATGACACACTGGTAAGTACGGCTTCACCAGTTCAAGGAAAAATTTTGTTTCCTCTATGTCGTTAATGGACACTGCCATCTCTCGCCGCACGTTTTCAGATTGGTTGGCCTGCTGGAGTCGCTGATGAACCCGGTGGCGATGCTGCAGTTCCTGGTGGGAGCCGTCTCCTCCTGCGTGGTGCTCTTCTCAGCCACCTACGTACGTAACGCTTCACCCTGCACGAATGAAGAAACTTTCCTAGCTACATACTAGTGAGTAATGCGTCACTTTTTCCTGAGAGCAGATTTGTTTTATTCAGGATCCGAATACACCGTACTATTTCCCACTCTTTCGGCTACAAAACTGTTTTTCAACGTAATCTCCATTCAGTGTGGCGGCCGTACCACCTTACTGGGAGGACCTGTATTCCCGCATGGTACGACTCTATTGGTCGAAGTCGGAGCCAACGTCCTGCTGCATTATCCATGACTGCTTCCTGTGGAGTGCATCCACCATTGGGCCAAACAGATGGAAGTCGGAAGGTGCGAGACCCCGGCTGAAGTGTGGATGAGGAAAAACAGTCCAATGAAGTGTGCAAGGGCTTGCGTTGTTGTGGAAAAGGAGACGTTCCTTTACATTTTTATGGCGACGAAAAAGGCTGAAGTGGTTTCTTCAATTTGTTGAGGTTCGCACAGTGCTCTTCAGGGTTGGTCGTTGCAGTATGAGGAGGGGCATCAAGCATAATAGCCCCTTCAAGGTGCCAGAAGACGGTTGCCATGGCATTACCGGGTGAGAGTGCGGCTTTGAACTGTGATGTGGTGAGTCGCCACTCCATGGATTGCCGTTTTGTTTCCTGATGGAACTGAATACCCCATGTTTCATCGCCTGTGACGACATTCGACAAGAAATTGACACGAGCAGCCTTGTAACTCGCAAGCAATTCCACACAGATGCTCTTTATGGTGTTAGGGGTTCATTAGGGGTTCATTACTATTCGCTAGCGCAGTTGAGCAGATGTAATTTCGATGGACTGCTCATGCGCTGCCTGCGATATGAATATCTATGCTACAATAGTACCACAGGTCAGAGCAGTGTTGTCGAGTTTAGTACCTCGCAGAGAGCAGTCGTGTTTAGTAACCATTTGGTCATTGTCTGATTCACGAAAAAGTTTGCTGATTGGTTGTGCACTGTTGGTCGCTAGATCAGAATTAAATAAATCTGACATATTTTGAGTAAATTGTTCATCTTCATTGTTAACATTTATCTGCTCACTGTGTAAATTTTGCACATCTGATGTGTCAAACTGGGCAGCGTTCGTTGTGGTGGAACGCGCCGCGTCATCAGTTGTTGTTAAATTTACAGTGGCCATAATTAAATTTGTTTGCTCATCATTTAAGTTTGAATTGTTACTGGTGGTTGGCGCTCACTGATTATCTAAAGTTGCGAGATTATAATTATGTCACCGAGTATCTCCTACATTGCCAAACTGTTCACGTCGGTGTTTTCATTCATTACACTTCGCGATGTACTGTTTGCACTTTTTCGCGGCACTTTTCATAAATTAAAGGTGGACACAAAATCAAACCAAGACAAAGCGGATACAAAGTGGAATAAATACAATGACAACAAAGAGCAATGATCTATGAAAAAGGAGTGACAAATTAGTAAATGTGTTGCGCCAAATGCAAACTACATTTAACACTAGAGAAATAAGAGCGGATATGTAACTGACTACTTCTCAGAAAATTCTCAAAATACAATCCTGGCCGGAAGTCGACAAGTGTAACCTCCCAACAGAAAAATAATTATAATGTTCGCATTTAGTATAACCTCCCAACAGAAAAATCTCGTTTAAGTTTCCAATAGAAAAATTTCTTTGGCTCAAATGGTTCAAATGGCTCTGAGCACTATGGGACTCAACATCTCAGGTCATAAGTCCCCTAGAACTTAGAACTACTTAAACCTAACTAACCTAAGGACACCACACACACCCATGCCCGAGGCAGGATTCGAACCTGCGACCGTAGCAGTCCCGCGGTTCCGGACTGCAGCGCCAGAACCGCTAGACCCCCGCGGCCGGCAAAAATTTCTTTCCAATAATAAAATTTCGAGTTTTAATGTGACTTTCCATTAAAGACTGACTGCATATCGACATTAATAAGTTTTGATGTCAGCAGCGCTGCGTCATGGCCCTGTGAAATCATCCTGAATAAACTGAAAAATTCTTACCTCACAATGATGTCGCTGGATAACGCGTATATATCTGCTCCTATAAGAATTTTTTTTTTTTTTTGGCACAGCCCAGTGCAATGCTGGACACTAGATTTTCATTTTTACGAAAAACAACTGATTTTCTTTTGCTTAATCAGCATGAGTATGCACAGGAAAAATTCGTAAAATCTTTAAACTCAGATAAATGACTGGCAAAAGCTATTATTGAAACATTTCTGCAAGGAATTACATGAGACTTTCACATTACAATTGTGGTTAAATCAGTTGTGGCAATTAACATATGCTCGCAGCAACAAAGAACAATAATATTTTTTCTTTTTGCCTTATACCACATCGCTGAGGCACCACCATCGTTCTGCACGACCGGCCCAACAAAAGTCAACCGCTGCACCGCCGTGTCCGAACTCCATAATTCAAGTGCTCTGTGCGAGCTACAAAACACGACTGCTCTCTGCGAGCTACTAAGCTCTACTTACTGCCAACACTACCCTGACCTGCGATTCTATTGTAGCATAGATATTCCATATCGCAGGCAGCGCGTGAGCAGTTCATCGAAATTACATCTGCTCAAGTGAGCTAGCGAATAGTAATTTTGTTAGGTGGCGAGAAACCCAGCGGACAAACACCTTTGAGTACCCCAACTGGCGGACTAGTGTGTCAGCTCTACCAAAAGAGACGTCCAGTTGAGCAGCGAGATGGTTTATTGTGATCCGTCGATCACGTCGAATGAGAGTGTCCGTGCGTTCCAACTTTCCAGGAGTCACAGCTGTGTGCGGTCGGTCGGCACGAGGGAGATCGGGCAGGTATACGTGACCTTGTTTCGATGATGACCGACGCCTTTCCCAACGACTCACCGTGCTTTTGTTCACTGCCAGGTCTCCGTAGACACTCTGCAAGTGCCTAAGAATGTCTGCGATGTCCTGGTTTTCCGCCAAAAGAGACTCGATGACAGCTCTCTGCTTTGAACGCATCTACGTTACAGCCGCCATTTTGGAGGCTATACATAGCCGCCATCTATTGGAACTACGGAAATTGTAGGGGCAGAAATGAAAATATTTCACGATTTCCCATAACGAACGCCGTTTTCAACCAAAATTGCCCGAGAAAGAGAAGTGTTGCATTATTTATTGAACATCTCTCGTACATCAACACTGTTGACGCCTGCAGGCTGCCTTCGCAAAACTTTAACTGTGCGCATATGGCAGGGGAGTGGAGCAACTATGAAGGGCCAGGACTACAAATACAGCTCTTGGACACCATATGCGATGCAAGATTGACATGGGTATCACATTTTGTGAACTTCAAAAACAACTGTAATAAATTCTTCAGTCTATTTCGATTTATTTACTATCAAAAACAGTCTTGATCACACTTTATTTAATATGGTGACCGGTTTTGACCACTACTGTGATCGTATTCAGACCAATGAGTAGGAACCTCCTTCTGCTGGAGATTGCTGGTGATTCTCCAGCAGAAGGAGTTTCCTACTCATTGGTCTGAAGACGATCACAGTAGTGGTCGAAACCAGTCACCATAATAAATAAATTGTGATCAAGAATATTTGTAACACATTGATCACTGTTCACTCCCATAATGTATTTAAAAGTAACTATTTCGATTTATTTCTTGTGTTTTGATTGGCAAAACATCCCCCAATGTTATAAATAATACTCCGCTCACTAATAACGTTTGTGGATGTACCCTACTTTATACCATATTGGAGACCAAAATATTTGTAAATATTGGATAGATTACAACTCATTTGTGTTCATACTTGTTTCCTAACTATGCGAACTACCCCAACAAATGATCTGCTAGGGCAGACCAGAGTAATGTAAATAAGGAGACAGATGGTGGTATACACTTGTTACCCTAAACAAGTTTTCTAATTCTACAAACTGCAGTAAGCTCTATGATATTTAATGTAGAGTTCGTCGACATTGCCATCTGCAACAGTTACACTACACAAAATATGTGTCTGAAATAATTTATTCCTCTAGTGAACTACAGTTCTTTAACTGTTAACAGAACGTGTTTCTTAAACTACTGACAGTTTATTGTGTAAATGAACACCATATCCAGAAGCCTAATTTCAGTTTCAATTCCCCATTTTTAAGTTTTAAAGAAGGAAATTGGGTACCTACATCGACGTATCTAAAATCATAGGAGAAAACTTAGTTAGTTGATTCATATTCTATCCTAAAACACATCACAAAGAATAATTCACGGTTAAAGAAAGCCAAATCTCACTCGGGTTTATGGTGTACAATCTCTGCAACCAACCACAGGACTCTGTAGCCAAGGTTGCTAAACCAGGCCTCTGCTGGCGCTCGATTCGATACGTTGAAGTGGGAGAAACTTCCAGAACTAGTATTTCGCCGACAAGAGGAGGGAAGTGGTGGTGTTAAGTTCTCATTACGAAACCTTGCATCAATATCTTGGATGAAATTATTTCAACCTCTCCGCAGTGTCTTATTAAGTACAAGCATCTGATACCTGAGCGTCGGATGAAACAGTTAAGCGAGTATCGTGACTTACGATGTAATTTTGTGGCGTGGTCTTGGAAACGTTGGTGCATTTGTATTTCCCCTGCAACTTCGTGGGGATAGCAACTAGCAAATTTCTTGGACGTGGTGGATGCGCAGGAGCGCGTTGTTCTTGATTTGTTCTTTTTATATACACTATGTGATCAAAAGTATCCGGCCACCTTGCTGCAATTCACTTATAAGTTCTCGGTGCCCTCCATCGGTAATGCTGAAATTAAATATGGTGTTGGCCCACACCTTCCACTCTCGCAGGCATACGTTCAGCCATGTGCTGGAACGTTTCCTGGGGAATGGCAGCCCATTCTTCACGGAGTGATGCACTGAGGAGAGGTATCGATGTCGGTCGGTGAGGCCTGGCATGAAGTCGGCGTTCCAAAACATCACAAAGATGTTCTATGGGATTCAGATCAGGACTCTGTGCAGGGCAGTCCATTACAGGAGTCTTACTGTCGTGTAACCACTTCGCCAGAGGGCGCGCATTATGGACAGGTGCTCGATCGTGTTGAAAGATGCAATCGCCATCCCCGAATTGCTCTTCAACAGTGCGAAGCAAGAAAGCGCTTAAAACATCAATGTAGGCCTGTCTGTGATAGTGCTTTGCAAAACAACAAGATGTGCAAGCCCTCTCCATGAAAAACACGACCACCACACCATAACACCACCGCCTCCGAATTTTACTGTTGGCACTACATACATTCACCGTCGGATCGCCATATTGTGTACCATGATTCGCCACTCCACACAACTTTTTTTCCACTGTTCAATAGTCCAATGTTTACGCTCCTTACACCAAGCGAGGCGTCGTTTGGCATTTACCGGCGTGATGTGTGGCTTACGAGGAGCCGCTCGACCATGAAATCCAAGTTTTCTCACTTCCCACCTAACTGTCATAGTACTTGCAGCGGATACTGATGCAGTTTGCAATTCCTGGGTGATGGTCTGGATAGATGTCTGCCTATTACACATTACGATTCTCTTCAACTGTCGGCAGTCTCTGTCAACAGACGAGTTCCGCCTATATGCTTTTGTGCTGTACGTGTCCCTTCACGTTTCTACTTCAGTATCACATCGGAAACAGAAGACGTAGGCATGTTTAGGAGTGTGGAAATCTCGCGTACAGACGTATGACACAAGTGACATCCAATCACCTGACCACTTCGAAGACCGTGAGTTTCGCGGAGCGCCCCATTCTGCACTCTCACGATGTCTAATGACTACTGAGGTCGCTGATATGGAGTACCTATCAGTAGGTGGCAGCACAATGCACCTAATATGAAACACGTATCTTTTTGGGGGTGTCCGGATACTTTTGATCACATAGAGTATGTGTCTTGCCTGCGGGTTCCCACCGGGGACAAGTGTAGCTGAGGATTAGCAACCCACATTATTCAGAGAGTGTAGATATTTCGTTAACGATTGGATATAGGGAAGCCAAGATGGCAGATGATTGCTTCCAGACTTTGTCTGAATGGTCTCTCCACGGCAGTTGGTGATCAAGCGGAACAAAAAGACATTTTGCAGTCGGAATCCATGGTACTGGTGCACCGAATAGAATTATGTCATCCATTGCTCGTGGTCATCGTTTCGTGAGGACAGTCGCTTGACTTTTTGCAGCATTGAGCTTAATGCGCGAGTCTGTTGCCCATGTTACGATATCTCTGCACTCACCCTAGTCTTCTTATCACATCTGTCGTCTGTACCTGCAGATGAGAGCGTCGTCTTTAGATTGTATGTATTTGCTGACACGAGATGGCAACAGAAGATCTGCCACGTAAGGTCTGTTCAAGTAAGGGCCCAGTGTCGAGTTTTGATGTACTACTGCAAGTACTTGTTACTAGTTGAAATGTATCCTTAATAATCCAGAAGCACTGACCACTTGTAATGTCAAAAAAGCAGTCATTGCGACGAAAGTGTTACGCCTTCTTGAAGGAAGGTGGTGGTGGTAAATTCCTATGCGACCAAACTGCTGAGGTCAAAGAGCCCTAGGCTTCCGTATTACTTAATCTAACTCATACTAACTTACGCTAAGGATAACACACACACGACTATGGCCGAGGGGGGACTCGAACCACCGACAGGGAGGGGGGGGGGGCGAACTGTTACAAGGCTCCTCAAACCGCGCGGCTACCCGCTACCTAGTAAAGCAGAATAATTTTTTTTATGGAACTGAGCGGATAGTGCTATTCTAAATTATCTTCTGCTTGATTTCATGTACAAAACTGAATGAAAACAAATTACTATTGGATAACTGTAAAGCTGAAAAGCCGCCCGCTGTAGCCGAGCGGTTCTAGGCGCTTCAGTCCGGAACCGCGCGACCGCTACGGTGGCAGGTTCGCATCCTGCCTCGGGCATGGATGTGTGTGATGTCCTTAGGTTAGTTAGGTTTAAGTAGTTCTAAGTTCTAGGGGACTGAAGACCTCAGATGTTAAGTCACATAGTGCTCAGAGCCATTTGAACCATTTTTTTTTAAGTTGAAAGATAAGAAGGAAAGAAATTAAATACAGACCCAAATTACGACGTACGCAACCAACGTTAGAAAGTTGAAAGTTTAAAGTTGAAAGATAAGAAGGAAAGAAATTAAATACAGACTCAAATTACGACGTACGCAACCAACGTTAGACTAAATTAGCATAGTTCCAAGAAATTTCGCGCAACTGGTGAATGTCTGTAACTTGCTACCTCCTAAACGTCGGCGCAGAATCTTCTGGCCATCTTCGGGTGTGTACTGGCGACACACATTACCTTCCCTGTTTAATAATCCGACAGCTGGTGTGATGGGCTTGAAGGTAAAATAATACTTCCTCGATTGCCATTTTTTTTCTCCGGCATTGAATGTTATAAAACTAAATGTTATAGTCTGTACTGGTAAAGTACGATGGCGAGCTGAAAAGTAATGCCTTCAAATTTCTTATGTGAAAACTTTTAATGGTTTATAAATAAAACAAACGTTATTTGTGGTGTCACCGCCAGACACCACACTTGCTAGGTGGTAGCCTTTAAATCGGCCACGGTCCATTAGTATACGCCGGACCCGCGTGTCGCCACTGTCAGTGATAGCAGACCGAGCGCCACCACACGGCAGGTCTAGAGAGACGTACTAGCACTCGCCCGAGTTGTACAGCCGACTTTGCTAGCGAAGCTACACTGACCGATACGCTCTCATTTACCGAGACGATAGTTAGCATAGCCTTTAGCTACATTTGCTACGACCTAGCAAGGCGCCGTATTCATTTGATATTTATTATGTGAAGCATGTATCATCAAGAGCGATGTTCTACAATTGTGGATTAAAGTTAAGTATTATATCAACTACTTACTTTATTTGCAATTCTCAAGATATTGTCCTTTCCAGACCTCACGCCAGTCAGCGTGTAATTAAACGCGTGCATTTCGGCCTCCTCTAGAAAAACAGTGTTGGCTCTTCTGCCAACACTACAAATTGGCGACGAGTCTCAAAAGGGCCTTCTTTTTTCTACTTGCTTAATTTACTTGTGTCATGGCTTCGCCACAATCTCCAGATGTACTGTCCGAATTTTATCGCTTGCAGAATCAGCAGACGCAGGCGTTATTGGATGTCCTTGGACAGCTCGTCCAGGGTCAACATGCACTGCAAAACGATGCGGCCGCCGCCGCTCCACCGCTACCGCAGCCACAACATGCAGTTGCTCCACCTTTTCGTCCGTTTGATGCGGCACTGGAAAGCTGGACAGAGTGGTCACGCCAATTTGGATTCCATCTCGCCGCCTACAGAATTCAAGGTAACGAGCGGCAGCCTTTTTTGTTGGTGTGTGTAGGCGTCCAGACGTACCGTGTGATAGTGAAATTGTTTCCCCGACGCGACGTAGCAACTCTGTCCTACGACGAAATTTTGTCTGCATTAGATGCATATTTCAAGGAATCAGTCAATGTAGTTGCAAAAAGGTATACGTTCTTTCGTACAAAACGTACGGCCGGTCAGACTAATAGGGAGTGGGTTGCAACTTTGCAAGGCCTTACAAGGGATTGTGCTTTTGAGTGTGAATGTGGACTCCCTTATTCAGATACTATGGTGCGTGGTGCAATTGCACAGAACGTTTCTGATGTTCATATACGGGAGCAAATTTTGAAACTAGTCAATCCCTCCCTTCAACAAGTGATAGACATATTGGATAGGCAAGACACACTTGACTTTGCTCAGGAATCATTTGCAACTTCGCCAGCCGTGTGTCACGTTAACCGGCCCGCCGGGCGAGCTGCACAGAATTGTAAACAGCCCTCGCGCCCATCCGCGCAGCCACGTGTGCCGCGCAAGCACGCAAATGCAGTGAAATCATGCCCGCGGTGTGCTACTAGACATTCGCGTGAAAATTGCCCGTCACGCCAAGCTATTTGCTTCTTCTGTAATAAAAAAGGACATGTTCAGAGTGTTTGCCGGAAAAAGCTCAGATCAGGCACTCACAACCATTCCAGGCCCTTTGCTTCGCGCCGGAATCGAACCAAGAATACTCAGGCTCGTGAACCTTCGCCCATGGAAATTCATGTAGTTAATACCACTCCGCCCAGTGCCACTCTCTGTAACAGTGACTGTGTTCGTCCCACAAATAGTGTGCGTCGACGTCGCCAGAAATCCCGTCAAGTCGCAAGTGCTTCTGTACCAGTGTCTGTTCACGTTGCACGAGACAGTCGCTCTTGTCGTCAGCAGGACAATAAACGTTTTGTAGATTTGGACATTCATGGCAACGTGATCCCATTCCAGCTCGATACCGGAGCTGCAGTTTCTTTGATCAATAAAGACATGTACAGACAACTGGGCACACCTCCGTTGCGTGCCGCAAATGTTAAGTTAAATAGTTATTCCGGTCAGAATATCCCTGTGTTAGGACAGTGCAGCCTTCTTGCCACATACAAGGGACAAACAAAACTTGTGTCATTTTACGTACTTCGTTCTTCTTCTGCAGTGAACTTGTTTGGTTTAGATTTATTTCAGTTGTTTAACTTGTCTATAGTAAATCAGGTCCTATCAGTGAACCAGACTGTGCCTTCAGCCAGTGTTTCTAGTCTATGTGAAGAATTTGCAGACATTTTTGCACCGGGCCTTGGTTGCGCTAAGAACTGTGAAGCC